>NC_137773.1:41539717-41877217 GCF_963455305.1 Plecotus auritus | reverse complement strand
CGGTTGCAGGCGCCCAGCCCTGGTCTGGGGCATGGCATGCAGGACGCAACCAATGGATGTGTCTCTCTCACATCAGTGTTTCTCTCTGTCTCTCCCTCTCCCTTCCACTCTCTCTAAAAAAAAAATCAATGGAAAAAAAATATCCTTGGGTGAGGATAAAAAAAATCAAAATATATACATATATGTGTATATATATATACATATATATATACACATATATGTATACACATTATATATATATATATACACACACACATATATATGTATATATATATTCATTTTATGACAGAATATAAGAAAGAATTTTTTGGTAAGTTCAAGATCATTTATTACGAAGATACTATACTGTGTTGTAATATACCAATATTCTCAGGAAAAATGTTGATGCTTAGAACTGCTCAAATCCTCCACCCCAAGGCCCAGAGGGCATCTTTAGGTCATCAGTCACTATCCTCATTTTTCTGCTTCAGAAAATCCCTCTCTCCTATCATCCTTCATTCTGCTTCCAATTGCTGAGAAATCAAAATTCAGATAATTTGTCACTATGAGTAAACTAAAACTTTCAGTGTGAATTTTAAAGGGAAAAAATAATGGATTGTTTTAATCCAAAGAGTTATTATAGGTGTTCAAGAATTTCATCTTCAGGTTCATGGTGTTTTAGGAAGTTGGAAGCCAACCTCTGCCTGAAGTCCAGGTACTTCAGAATACTGAGTTTGAAGTATTAAACCTTATGTGGAACTTGAAGATGACTGAGGCATTGAAAGTTTCTAAGCAAGTTACCAAAACACATTTTATAAAAATTAACTATATAAAGAATATATTAAGTTTAAGCTTGAGGTGTAGATATATACCAAGAGGAATTCAGAAGAAATATGTTAGAATATTTGCAAAGCAAATCTATTTGGCCCAGGATACATTGGTTACTGAATTTTTCAACTAGATTTTCTGAAGATATATCACCAGATTAAGAAAATCTTGACTCTAAGATGGATCATTAAAGTGATGATAAAGAAACAGAGAAATCCAATCCCTATCAATATAGTAACCCTACTGATAGTTGACGATGTCAATAACTTACTTCTCTTCCAGGTGACTTTGGTTCTGCTGCTGACCAAAGTGCTGATGGTCATGGCCACATCAGTGCGTCTAAGGGAAAAGGACCCAGAAGGAGCCTGGAGACGGGGAATGCTCTCTTTACCTTCTTCACAGTCTTCAGAAGACTTTGTGACATTACCACTCCTCATCCGTTGACATAAAGTACGTGGCCTAGCATTTTCAGTAACAAATGCTCAGATACTTACAGATTTCAACCAAATCACATGATTCACATTCTTAAGGAGGAACACTGAAAGGAAGATCAGGGGAGAGGAGAAATCCAGAGAGCTGTCTTTCTCGTTTTCTCTATCAGAAAGCCTGGTGAGCCTATAAAATATTGTTTTCTCATGTGATGAAAAGAACTCAGTGATAAAGCATCAAGATGTACTACAGGCAAAGAGAATGCAGGTCCTACACACACTCAGCGCCTGCCCCTGCAGGAGGATAAACCCGCAGCGAAACCTGTGCCTCTGCCAAGGAGTGAAGTCTCTCCAGCTATGTCAACTGCAGGGAGTTCGCGAAGGAACAAATCCGGGACATAACCCCCTTGAGAACAACAAAAGGGACACTTGTCCAGACATTCATTCACATTGCATCACACCACTTCACAACTTAAAATGAATCCAGACAAAGAGGCATGGTGTTGGCATGGCCCAAAGCTGTTACACTCCTTCCTGGAGATAAGTCTATCGTTATTTTTCTGGTTTCCATCATATCTGCTTGAATCTACCTAGTGAGGCATTGACAAACCTGTTAGATCAAACTAAGCCAGGTCAATGCAGGACTGACAAATAACGAAAACATCCTAAAAATATATGTTTTGCTATAAAATGCAAAACATCTTAGCCATCAATCAAGGCCTGACACTTTATTCTAGGGGCTTATCTAAGTGCCTTTTCCTTTTCTTCCCCCTATTTCACTGATAACTAGCTTCTAATACAGAGATTTTGAAGGACTTTTGTTATGTTTCCTGTATATTCAGTTCACACTACTCTAGAAACTCAAAATGTAAGATAATTTACTACTGCACTAATACTTACACTCAAACCTCTTATGTGAGCAACAAGAATTTTGCAGATAAAAACATGATTGATAGATAGATAGATAGATAGATAGATAGATAGATAATAGTTAGATAATAGATAGATGATAGGTAGGTAGGTAGGTAGGTAGCAGGGCACCCAGGAAGGAGAGGACTGATGTCCTTTCTGTGTCTGCACATGTGCTAGGATGTGACTTCAAGGCCTCCCACTAACAAGATCAATGCCTATGGAAAAGCTGAGTTTTTAAGTTTGAGAAAGAAGCTGTCATTTCTAGAAAGGGAGTTTGCAAAAGAAAAGGTCCAAGAAGTTAGGAACAGAAATAGTCAGTTCTTTCATTATGGTACAAAACCAGTGCATTGAAATACATGTAGCATGATGTTGTCAAATGTTTTACATATGTGTCGAAGGTTCAGGGGATGCATTTACCAAGTATCAGCAATGTGTGTTAAGATAACATTTAAAAATCTATCAATCATGCATAGATGTCAGAAAACAGTATGCTGTCAGATCTGCTGAACAAAAGAAAACTAACCCAAAAAACTAGGTAAGGGCTTCCAGAAATTCTTCACAAATACAACAGACCTCCATAAAGACTCCATCTTGTGCTGTGGTCCGATGAAATGAGAAAAAAAAAAAAACTAAGTAAAGCAACTTACTTTCTGATAGGAACGGTTAGGGGGTGTCCAGAAAGTGGTAGGTGAGAAAGAGTAGACTACAGGGGAAGTTAAGTATTAAAAAGGCACAGTGTATGAGTAGGCAAAGATGTCTCCACTGTTGTTAAAAGGTCTTAAAACTGTTTTTCTTCTTTCAGTAGTAGATGGCTATTGGGAAACTGGAGATTCGGGTGGTTCAGGAACAAAAATTCTGAACTAAGTTCAGCCACGGAAGAGACGATATAGTGGCCATCCCACTGCTGGGTGATGATAATCCAAGAGAAATCATTCAATGGTCCCCCCTCTAGCTTCCATTTGGTAAAGGGCAGCATTTAAAAACCTCTGTTTATATTTGTTATCAATTTCCAACCTTCACCGTCTCAAAAAATAGATTACACGTGGAAATAAAGTACCTTCTCTGTAGGTGGGGCAGTGGGTCTTATCCCTTTTCTTGGGAAATCAATTCTTTGATGATCTGAAAAAACCCTGGACTCTTCCCCGAGAAAGAAACAACACACACAATTTTGCATATCATTTCAAAAGCACAGAGGTCCTCTGAAGGCTCTCTGTGGTGACTATGCATCTGGTCATTACCTTCATGGTTTTAAAACCTTTCTAGGGGGTTCAGGGAGAGGTGAAAAAACGCTGAGGAGGTGGGGAGGAAGAGAGCCTCCCACCACCCCTCTCTCTTTAACAGGGTGGCTACATATTAATCTCTTACATACTGACTTTCAGGGAACATTATACGGTTTAAAAGGTTCTCCTAGCACATACATTAACCTCTGATCTGGGCCATGGGCTCTAACCCTGGCTGTCACAAAAATTACCTGGGGAGTTTTTTGTTGTTGTTGTTTGTTTTTAAATCTTTATTGTTCAGATTACTATAGATGTTCCTCTTTCTCCCCCTCCCTCACATAGCTCCTCTCCACCTGGTTCCCACCCCACCCCATGCCCTCACCACCAGCTCCCCCTCCCCCCGTCCTCGTCCATAGGTGTAAGATTTTTGTCCAATCTCTTCCCACACCCCCCACACCCTCTTCTCCCTGAGAATTGTCAGTCTGCTTCCTTTATATGATGAGATTACTCTACCCAACAAAGCTATCATTTAGAATTGATAGTCAGATAAAGAGCTTCACAGACAAGAAAAAGCTAAAGGAGTTCATCACCACCAAACCAGTATTATATGAAATGCTGAATGGTGTTCTCTAAGAAGAGGAAGAAGAAGAAAAAGGTAAAGATAAAAATTATGAACAACAAAGTGGGAAGTTTTGTTTTATTTTATTATTTAAAAATTTATCCCTATTGACTTCAGAGAGGAAGGGAGAGAAAGAAACATCAATAATGAGAATCATCCATCAGTCGCCCCTCATACGCCCCTCACAGGGGATTGAGCTACAAAGTGGGCATGTGCCCTGATCGGAAATTGAACCATGATCTCCTGGTTCATAGGTTGATGCTCAACCACTGAGGCATGCTGGCCAGGCTAAGGAGCTTTATTTTAAAATAATACTTCAGCTCAGCCAGTGTAGTTCAATGGTTGAGCGTCAACCCAGTTCTGTAGGTTTGGAAGTCCAAGATCAAGGCACCAGCAGTTTTGGTATGTGTTGAGAGCTGGCTTCCTTCTTGCTATGTCCTCACATGGGGGAAGTGGGAAGAGGAGAAGGAGTTCTCCGTGGTCCCTTTCATAAGGGGGCACTAATCCCATTCATGACCTAATCACCTCCCCAATGACCTAATCACCTCCCCAAAACCCTACCGTCAAACATCATCACATTGGGCATTGGGATTTAACATGTGAATTTCTGGAAACATAAAGTTTCAGTCTATAGCACTCCGTTTCTGCTTCCAAGGAAAGGTAGCTATGGCCACTCTCCCAGCAATCTGAGCTGAAACAATCAAAGATCAAACTCACGTTATGAACAGGCTTTGGAGTCAGGTAACTGGAGTTCAAATTCTGATTCCCCCACTTTTAGCTGTGGGAACCTGGGCTAATTACTTCACCTCCCTTTGCCTGGGTTTCTTCATCTATAAATGGTACCTGCCTCCTACAATTGTTGAGAAGACCGAATAAGTTCATTCATGTAAAGTTTTTAGAACAGCACCCAACTACCCCAGGACATAGTAAGTACTCAACAAATTTGAGCTATGGATATAATAAAAAGAGAGATCTGTCCTTTGAAGGAACTTATGATACAGTGAGAAAAACAAACCATAAATCAAGTAAATTATCTGGGAATGAGTATAAATGTGCATTAAAAAAAACATATATATAGCTTCCCAAGTAAACATTCAGGAAATGGAAATGATGGAAAAAATGCTAATGGCCTTTTCTTGAGAGGGAGTCAATCACAAAAGAAGCAGAGTTCAAATGCCATATTCGGTTATAAGAACTGAAATACTGGGAATACCAGCTGATGGCTCCATTACTATGCAAGCTGGGTTCCTGGTGAACAAAGGGAAATGGCTAGTCTTTCTCAGTTTCACCAAAAGAATAAATCTCAGAAGAAAAAGGAACTCTCTCTCTTTTTTTTTTTATAAAGGTTTATAATGTCTGGAATACAGAGCCAACACAGTACTAGTACTGAAATTATGAGTGTTTTCCAAAACACTGTTTTTGCTCCTACACTTAAGAGGAAAAAAGAAGAGACCAAACTAGAAGCAGGATGTCTGCTCCATTCCCACCTCTGTCCGGTCCAGTTTGCACCGTCAGCCCTAACTCAGGAAATAAGTCACTGTCTCTGCAAAGACTCATATCTTAGTTGCTTCTCTGGGTGAACTTAGTGCATGCTAATTCCGCCTATGGATGTGTGGAATTGGGCTAACTGAATGCTTTTGCAAAATGGCTTGATTATCTATCTATCTATCTATCTATCTATCTATCTATCTATCTACCTATCTATCTATCTATCTATATCTATATACACATATAGATATCTGAACTCTGATCTCTGAATGCATAATAATCTGGCCACTCAGTGTATATCCTATATAGTAAAAGGCTAATATGCTAATTGTCCCCTCGACCAGGAGTTCGACCAGCAGGCAGGCCAGCCAACTGCCCATGTCCCCTACCCCTGGCCAGGCTGGCCGGACCCCACCCATGCACAAATTCATGCACTGGGCCTCTAATACACACACACACACACACACACACACATATGTGTGTGTGTGTGTGTGTGTGTATATATATATATATATATATATATATATATATATATATATATATGCCTAAGCAACCGAACAACCGGTCGACCAATCACTATGATGCGCACTGACCACCAGGGATAGACAGTCAACGCACAGAATCGGGCTTACTCCTGTCTGGATCAGGCCTGCGGGGATTGGGCCGAAACTGGCTATCCGACATCCCCTGAGGGGTGCTAGATTGCAAGAGGGTGCAGGCTAGGCCAAGGCACTCCACCAGTGCACGAATCCATGCACTGGGCCTCTAGTTTTAAATATATCCCTTTAAAAATGACCCTACTTTACAACTCTAAATGAGTCACACATTAGAACTTCCTCTCCAGGAACCTTAGGTAACAGTGGTTTATAAAGGTTTCAGATCTGCCTTGTTTTCTGTAGAGCCATTGGTTGTTCTGTCGCTTTTTGAAAAAGCATAAGTCAGTATGCATAAGAGTAATACATAAGGCCAAATATGCTTTTTATCCCCGAGGAGTGCAAGAGAGAGTCAATCATTTTTCTGTACTGCACTGTTAAACACCCCCGGTCTGCAGCCACCATCAGCACTAACTTCTAATTGCAACCATCTTCTGAGTGTCTAAAAGCTTGACTCAACCTTCAATTTCCGTCTCAACTGAGAACACACAACAATTTGGCCAACATGCAGAGTGCTGGGCGAGCTGTGATTAGGAAGAAGGAAAATTTTTTTTAAATGTGAGAGCCCTTAAATGTGAAAGGCTTAAGGAATCATTTCCATCATTCAATCTCCTGTTTTAGCTTTTACCCTTTTTTGGGGGGTCAGGGGGAGATGGTGGGAAGGATGTTGTATATTTGGTTCCTCAGTGCTGTGGTTGTCATTCTCTTTCACCATTTAAAAAAAGCTACTGTGCTTCTGAAGCTTCTGGTCAGGGGCGTTTTGTCCCTAGAGTTTCAAACTTAGGGCACATGGTTTTCTCCAAACCTGCTTAACTCAAATCTGAAACAGGAAACTGTGATGTCGTGTCTGGTAAACCATCAAAAGCAGTCTGTTTTAAACAGAGAAATTAAGTGAGCTCATCGCTGCTTTCAAATGCCTTCACTTGGAGTGGAGCACTTACCTATCTAGGAGTCATTGTAAAAGGTTGCTTAAGTAAAATCAAAGTCGGTCGTCACTTCTTCCTAAGGCCATCGAGTTGGTTCAGCAAAGGAGTCCTTCCATCGGAAAAGACGAGCTTTGTCAGCATGCTAGCATGAGATTGAGTGCACGGAGGCAGTCCCTTCACCTACAACTCAGAAGTTCCTCCAGTCGGTGGAACAAAAGAATAATAGATCTGGAACAGTCTAATGGCATCACGGTAACCGTCCTACTTTAATACCGTTAACTGTGCGGACATACTAGTACATAAAGCCCATCACAACTTCGTGCAACTGGGCAGCGTGTAGGGCACTTAAGGAAAACAAAATATTCCTCCCGAGGCTTTGACATGATAAACATACAAGCTCACTGTCTAAACATTAAGTCATCTTTTAAATGGATACTTTCAGTAATTACTTCCTGTACAACCGGGATGAAATGTACACTGATTTTAATGATAGTGATGATAAAGTTGGTTACGTAATTCCAAGCCCGTCACCACAGGGCAAATGATGAGCCTTCGTCTTCGGAGACGGAGTTTTTGAAGGGAAATTATCAGCGCTATTAATGTGCTTAATGTACAGGGTGGGGGAGGGGAGAAGGAACCCAGCTCTCACAGCAAAGCACCAGAGACTTTTTAAAGTGTTTCACCCAGTATTTTACTGAAATCATTGGCAATGTCCAACAACTACAGTTTCTTTTAAATAAAAATTGAATATTCTTGCCCCTGGGCCTTGACACTTTCACCAGTGGTTCCAATATTCTCAGTTCTCTTTTTCTTCTCAAGTGTCTTCATTTTCCTCCAATAAATGTGCTTAGCCGGGTAAGTCCTGGAAAGCTGGAAAAAGCACGCTGAGCCTTCCCCCTTCTCAACTCTTCTTAATAAGAGAAGGGGAGTCAATGAAAGAAAATGCCATTCTGGTTCTTTTCGGAGTGACTCTTTTCTGACATCGCTCTGGTCTCTATTGGAACCAGCGCCTCCATTCTAAAAGATTCAATGCATAACAGATAACAAAGGGACGAGAGAAGTTGAGGAGTGTTTCTACTTCCAAGTTTGCACTTTAGCAGGTTCAGAAACTAGGCGATAGAGGTAAAGAGGGAATTCACAGAATTGCTAAAGCCCCTCTGGAACTAGGAAGTGGGGAGTGGGGCTATGATTTTTATTGTCTCCCTTATGCCTTTTCTACATTTTCAGAAACACTGTTACAATAAACACATGCTCCTTTTGTCAGCAGAAAAGAAGGGTTGAGTGCTTTCCTGTTTCTGAGGCCAGGCCAGCCCCTGCCCAGCTCTGGGTGGAGATGAAGGGCATGTAGCGAGCCCCACACCCGCGCTCAGCCGGCCGCGGCAGGTGGGGCGGACGAATGAGTTGATGGAAGGCTGCTTTCACCTTCGTACACCTCTGGCCTTGAACACGGCTCTCCAGGGTGTCTGCACACACTTCCAAAGAGCTGCTCTGCTTTCAAATGTCATAAAGTCTCCACCAAAGCGACTTCTCTCAAGAGCAGATGAGTAAGGTGACCTTTTCATGTCTCTAGTTGGATGCGGCTTGGAACAAAAAGCCACTGACTTTTGGTTTAGAGTCATGTTCACTCTAAAAATAAGTTACGTGGGGATCTCAGACATGACCCAGTCTTTAGATTTTAATCAAGAGCTCTGCGTACACATTACACTAGTAGATGTGAAGTGTAGGCGCTAAAATTGAGATGACTTTTTCCAAAGAGAAGCCTTCACCTGCTCTGGCAATGGCATTGGGAAAGACTGTCATATCTCCGTAGGGACAGGCCCCCTCCATCTCTCCATTTTATTGCTGCGGCCAGCATGTGGGGCAGATAGATATTTCATAACTGCTGAAGACTGAATAAACCCATCAGCTCTCAGCACGGCTACAAACCCACTTGTCTCAAAGTGGACATAATATAGGGTGGGGCAAAATAGATTTACAGTTGTTCCTATGGAAAAGAATACAATAATTAATTTTTAAAAATACAAGAATAAACGCTGTTTCACGTATTCACAACTGTAAACCCACTTTTGCCCCACCCTGTATATTTCAGAGAGAAGGGTGGTCTAAAAATAATATTTATTCCGAGTGGAGCGTGAAAACCAAGACCCTGTCACTACCAAACACACAATGAAAGCGTGAGAGACACTGTTTTCTCCCACATGCCAGGCATCTAAGACCCCTTCGGCAGGATATTGGTGGCTAATCATTAAATAGCGGCCAATGAAAACCTCTTAAGCTGGCATAATTTTAACAGACAGGTGGGGATTCCGCAGTTGAAGGTACAGAACAGAAAAAAATGAACATCGAGTAAGTATCAAGTTATGAAAACAACTTCACCTCTTAAAACAAAGATATAATACGTGCTCCCTGAGCCAAATGCGTGGCTTCAAGAGACAGGTTTCTCCAGCATCTGTAAGGACTGCTTTCTTGGTTAGCTGTCCCTGTTTTATTTTACTTTTTAAAAATTTATTGATTTGAGAGAGAGAGAGAGAGAGAAACATTGATTGTTGTTGATGCATTCGTTGGAGGCTTCTTGTATGTGCCCTGACTGGGGATCGAACCCACAACCTTGGTGTATCAGGCCGACGTTATAACCAACTAAGCTACCCAGCCAGGGCTAGCTGTATGTGTTTTAAAAACCTTTTTTCTTCTACTTTTTAAGTTTTCTGTTCAGTCATATACAGGGTGGGACCGAAGTAGGTTTATAGTTGTGAGTACAGGAAGCACAGAAATAAATATTAATTATCGCATTATTTTCCATAGGAACAACTGTAAACCTACTTTTGCCACACCCTGTATGTGTCCCAGATGTTAATGCCACCTTGCTAATGCTAAGAACAGCTATTGTACTCATAAAACCACTGCACAGTGTCTAAATCAGGAGCTGAATATGTTCTTCTACCTTTTATCGGCTCTAAAAAATGCAGAGCAAACATTATCTATTGTTAATTACCTGTAAAGTAGGGCTTTAGCCACTTCCCCTGTTTCTAAGAGCCCTGAAGTGAAACCTGAAAGAAGTCACCCATTGTTTTTCATTGTGCAAGGGCCAGGAGCAAACAGGGCTCAAATTGCAGCCCTGAAAGGCCACAGGAAATTGGCATCCCACTAATCTGCACTCAACTATTCAGAGAAACAAAGCCCGCATTCCTGCTGGAAAACTCACCCACAGAAACCCAAGGCAGATCTGCTCAGTGGGACCACAGAAGAAACCAGCAGGAATAGAAGTTTTCATTAGAGTGCCATGGGGCCTGGCTCCGGTTTCCCGCTCGGAGAGTTCCAGGCATCATTGAGAGTTCTACCTTGTCTTCCCAATTTCCCCCCAAAGGCGACCTTATCGTGAGAATAATTTCCACCTCATAATTTGAGCAGCAGTGGAATGGGAGGGGAGGATAGAATAAGAGGCTGAGGTACGATGAACTAAAGAATCAAACTCCAACGCAACTGAAATGTGCTTTTGTGTGTTTGGGCTCCATGCATTCCTTGTAAATGCAACCACAGTGTTCCTGGACCAGCGATTTCCAACCCGTGTGCCGCAAGAATGTTTAAAACATGCAGTACCTGACTACTTAGTCAGGGGCACTGACCTCATTCCCTTAGATTGTCAAATAAAGAAATGACAACAGTCAACACAACAATAGCCGTCCGGTGTGAATGAATCGGAATTATGCCTACCTTTTTGTCAGATCAGCAAAAAAACATATTTTTTGGTGTGTTGCACAATTTTAGTAATTGGTTTATGTGTGCCATGAGATGGAAAAGGTTGAAAATTGCTGTTCTAGACCATCGGAATGGGATACAATTAAGAAATCGGTCGGGTTAGCTTTCATACAAGACAGCACAATTTAAAATGAAGCTCCCTGTAAAATTCAAGTATGAGAATAGGACTTGGTTTTTTTGTGTGTGCGTGTGTGTTTTTTTCAACTGGATGCTCCATCACAGCCAAACACTGATGTCATCAGCAGGCATGGCATACCCCTTGTGCTTATATAGTGGTCATCGAAAAGACAGCAGAATGAACTAAGCAGTCAGAAAAGTTAGAATCTGGTCCTAACTTTACCAATAAATGGGAAAATCATATTTCCTCCCTAGTCAAGCCTCCTTATTTATAAAAACGAGGCTAATAATTTCAGCCCTCCTTAACTCACAAGTTTGTTGAAATACCCAAGTTTTATAAACCTAGATACTTACAAAAAATGTTATGTGCAATATACAATTTGAGGTATTACTGTACTTACTCACAATAGTGCTTTGATTTGAGTGATAACAAATCTATAATAGTAAAAACATTATATGCTAATTAGACCGGATGTCCGACCAGAGATCCTTCAGGATGAAGCTGGGGCTGCGAGGGAAGCCAGTGTGGCAGCCGGGAGAAGGAAGGCCTACTCTTGCACAAATTTTGTGCATTGGACCTCTAGTTATATATAATCATAGATGTTTCAAAAAAACATTAAAAAACATTAATAGCCATTTACAATGAAAAAAGGGGGGGGGGACGTTTTGATGAGTGTCATGCCTATGCCAAGTTCAGCAAGAGGCGTGTACATCAGTTTGGTATCCAGGAGAAAGAACATTAGCACCGAAGAAGCTAAGAAGGCTCTGAAGTTGTCCAAGACTCTCAAGTCAACTCAGTATTAGTCACTCTCAAGAACACTTTTGGCTCTTCATAAAAAAAGACCAAATGGTTTACATTTGAATAACTAAGAATAGATTTGTAAAATGAAGGAGTCAGTAATTCTAGGCACGGCCATGTCAGGCCTACTTGAGATGTTATAGAGAGGATGCACTATTCCAGGTAAGATGATTCAAAGACCTTTAATGCCTGTCTCCTCCAGTGCCAAAACTTCACTGCTCCAATTCATAAAACTAGTCTCTTCTGGACACTTGAACACCATCAATAATATGGCCAACATTCTCTGCAGCAAATAGTTACATACTTTTTTTACTCTATTTACTAGTATGCAAGACTAAAATGGCTTAAAGCAGGTTACAGATCATATTATTATATATATTTTATTAATATAGTTAAATATTCCTCTTGGTCAGAAGAACAAAATCCAAATATGAGCTTATATGACTCAATTGTAAAATGCAGGGAGAATATATCAATAAATGTTTACTGAGCACCTACCATGGGCAAAGCACCTTTGGAGTGAAGGTCAATCTACAACATAATCTCAGTCTCAAACAGTAACAGTATAAAAGGAAAGACAAAGCATAAACTTTGAAGAATGGTAGAGAAATGCAAAATGAGCGTAAGGATTATTTTGACCTAAAAGCACTAAAAACAGTAGATACAAGAAGGGTGCTCTGACCTCCCCTCTTCTTCCTGAAAGCAGGAGATAAAACTCCCCCGTGAAAGATGCCCTCCTGTCCCAGGAGGAAAGGAACACTCTCATCACCAGAGACGGGAGCTGAGGCCAAGAGAAATCTGGACAAACAGACCAGTTACAATAACTCTTAACTTGCCTTAGTCGCCCCAGGTATTATAGCTACTTTTCCACAATTGCCTCTGTTCAACCTGGTATATAAACACTTGGGCCCAGCCACTTCTTTGGGTCTTCATTATTCTGTGAAGGCTTCATGTGCATGCAAAAATCTGTGTGTTTTTCTCCTGTTAATCCATTTTATGCTGATTTAATTCTCAGGCCCAGCCAGAGACAGTAGGAGGACAGCAGTTCAGTTGCCTCCTGGACATTATAAAGGAAACATTAAAAGTAATGAGCAGTGCAATTAATATTTGACAAAGGAGGCAAAAGCATACAATAGAGTCAAGACAGTCTTTTCAATAAACGGTGCTGGGAAATTGTTCAGATACATGCAAAAAAATGACACTCACCAACTTGCACCATACACAAAAACAAACTCAAAATGGTTAAAGGACTTAAATGTAAGACGGAAAACCATAAAAATCTTAGAAGACTCCATAGGCAGCAAAATAGCAGACATGTGTCGTAGCAATATCTACCGATACAGCCCTTAGGGCAATGGAAACTAAGGAGAAAATAAACAAATGGGACTACATCAAAATAAAAAGTTTCTGCACAGCAAAAGAAACCATCAACAAAACAACAAGAAAGCCCACTGCATGGGAGAACATATTTGCCAATACTATTTCAGATAAGGGTTTAATCTCCAAAATTTATAGGGAACTCATACAACTTAACAAAAGGAAGATAAAAAATCCAGTCAAAAAATGGGCAAAGTACCTAAGTAGACCCTTTTCGAAAGAGGACATACAGAAGGCCGAGAGACATATGAAAACATGCTCAAAGTCACTAATCATCCGAGAGATGCAAATCAAAACAGCAATGAGGTACCATCTCACACCTGTCAGAATGGCTATCATCAACAAATCAACAAACAGCAAGTGCTGGCGTGGATGTGGAGGAAAGGGAACCCTCGTGCACTGCTGGTGGGAATACCGATTGGTGCAGCCACTGTGGAGAACAGTATGGAGTTTCCTCAAAAAACTAAAAATGGAACTCCCATTTGACCCAGTGATCCCACTTCTAGGAATATATCCCAAGAAACCAGAAACACCAATCAGAAAGGATATATGCACCCCTATGTTCATAGCAGCACAACTTACAATAGCTAAGATTTGGAAACAGCTTAAGTGCCCATCAGCAGATGAGTGGATTAGAAAACTGTGGTACAGCTACACAATGGAATACTACGCTGTGTTAAAAAAGAAGGAGTTCTTACCATTTGCAACAGCATGGATGCAACTGGAGAGCATTATGCTAAGCGGAACAAGCCAGTTGGAGAAAGATAAATATCACATGATCTCACTCATATGTGGGATATAATGATCAACATAAACTGAGGAACAAAAATGGATCCAGAGACAAGGTGGCTCTGAGCAGACTGTCCAACCTCAGGGAGAAGGCGAAGGGGGGGCGGGTTAGAGATCAACCAAATGACATGTTATGCATGCATATGAGCATGACCAATGGACACAGACACAGGGGTGGTGGGAGCTTGCCCCAGGTGTGGGAGTAGTGGAGGGGGGGGTTAATTGGGAGAAAAAAGGAGACATGTAATACTTTAAACAATAAAAAAAAAAAAGTAATGAGCAGTGTACACAATGAATGCTGTTACTAAAGAATTCCTGGGAGAATATTTTGGCATGATTCAGTCAAAGAAGGAGGAGTTAAGTCCAGCAATACAAGAACAGGGTTAAAAGGCTAAAGGATGTCCCTGAGGTCAGGATTCACAGGTGGGTTTCAGGACACAGGGTGAACCAATTGCACAGGATAAAAGATTTATCCTGCGGAAAAGTGGGAGAGAAGGGTGAGAGGGCAGGTGGGGAGTAGGAAGCACAGCCATGGATGCCCAGGGGTGAGTTTTACTCTCATTCTATAGTTAATGTCAAGGGTGACTTCAGGAAAAGAGGGCAGGGCCAGAGGGACAGAGAACCCTGGGCTCCAAGAAGACATACAGTCTGATGAACTGGAAAAGATTAATTTTTAATATGCTTATTTGTTATGCAGTCATGCTGTAGGCCAGGAACATCATATGATAAATGACACAAATGTTTCCAAGCGTAAATCATCATATTCCAACTAGGCAGCCACCAGCAGACACACATTTTCCATTGGGTCAAAAGGACCCAAAATTTTATTTGCACTTAAAATACAGCTCTGTGTTTTTCCCCTTGAGAAACTGTCCCATAGGTAACATGTGAACGGCCCAACGTGAAATCACCGCTCTGCGCTGAGCGCACCCTGCGGTTGACTTAGTCATTTGTTGTGCCATAGGAAGCGGGTGACAGTTACTGCCTGGATGGCTTGGAGGGCATAACCTCAGAGGAACTTCCTCACACTCTATAGTAGAAAGGAATACATGTTTATTTTGAAAGATAAGCGTGGGTAAGTAGGAAAAAATGCTGGAGGGCAAATACTTTTGAAAAAAATGCTTCATGAAAGAATGTTGGGTTTTGTGTTTTGTTTTGTTTTGTTTTTTCAAGAAAAGCAAGTTCAAGCAGACCTTTTTCTTTTCTTTTTTTTTTTTTTTCAAGAGTACTGCCTGCTTTTCTTCTTTCCAAAATTTGCCAGATTTTACCATCTATATGAAGCATATTTTCCCTAAGGATTAAGAGAGACTCTTCCCCCGCCACCCCCGTTAAAGTTTTTAGTTAGGAAATGAGGGGACATGGTACCTAGTTCAGGGCCAAGGAGGAAAGAAAATCCTATTATCTACATAGGACACACAGCAATGTGGACTTTCACACTTGACTTCTTTTTTCTCCACTAAACTTCTGAAATTAAGCAGTGCCAGCTTCCCTCAAATTCAAGTTATTCTGCTTTATAATGATCACCTCTAAAAGCCCGTGCAAGCCTCCACATGCGCCACATACCACCTATAAAAGGTAGACATTTTAACTCCAATACTAGCATTTACAAGCGTTTCAAAATACAAGAGAGAGACAGACTAGTTCCATTCCCAAAGTGATCTGGCCCTTTATTTCATAGAGCTTCTGCAAGATTGTGGATTTTACTGCACCTGCCTATTGCCATGTGTATTTCAGAAATGTAATCTAAACTCCCAGGTTTGGGGCGTGGACAAGGTCTACACAATGGAAATAGTACAGACCTTTACAAAGTACGTTTCCCACTCTGCTGGCTCCCTTTCAGTTTTCCCGAGTAAGTCATTTCACCTCCTTTCCACCCCACATGAGGTCAACTTTCTTTAAATTGAAGGAAAGGAACAAAGTGGCCGTTACGGTCCCTCCCAGGTTTGAGTTTGGGTGCATTCAAACTATTCTATAGCCCGAATTCCCAACCACCTAATACCCATGTTCCCCAATCACCTCGTTCCTTTGTCCATTCTCACGGCCATTTCTGACTCTGACAAACAGAAACGCATAGGGAAGAAGGACAGCCAGGATACTGAAGTTACAGACATTGTTTTTAAGACACTCCAGTGATTGAAATGCAATGCCTGGGGGCAGGGTGCAGAAAGCATGGGGGATTAACGTTTTTTTAGACAAATGAGAGAAAGTGGTGGGCTTGCTGAATTTTCTAGTTCTGGAATTTAGTTCTTTCTCACAACGAAGTCTGGATACATGATTCACTTTTCTGAGTGATATACAATGAACTCTGGGGAGCGGGGGTGGAAGAAAGAATTAATAATTTAGTTTGTTTCATTTTTCAAAGCCTTTGATTTTTCTCTGCCTTCTTGCTCCCTGCCTCATTCCACTTCATTACTCATTAACTGTTCTGGGAGAGATGTTGTCTAAGAGGAAAAAAGGATTCTTGAATCTGCATGAGTGCTAGAATGTTCAGTGTGGAAAATTTTGGTCTCCTTGTACATTCTTACAAGTGCTCTCTCTGCCTTAAGTTACCAGAGACGAGTTGATCCAGCACAGAGGATTCCTCCTCACTCATCTTCCTCAATCCATCACGTCACACCCATTCACCCTTTCCTTCCAGTCTCCATGGCCCCGCCCCATTCATTACCTTGGCCATGGGATGACTACCTTGCTGGCCTCCCTCCTCCACCCCAGTGTCTCCTCCACAGTGCTGCCTGAAGAATCTCCTGAAACCCTCATCTGGTCATGTCACTCTTCTGTTTATACTCTGTCCTGTCTGTGACTCCCTACCACCCACAGGAAAGAGCTCAAACTTTCCAACAGGACAGCCACACTTCCCATGACCGGCTCCCATCCTTCCCACAGGCACCTTATAGCCCAAACCTACTAACATACCTGCGACTTTCCCGTCATGCTGAACTTGTCTACCTGATGGATTACCAATCAGCTCTTGTGGTTTCTCCATGAAGCCTTCCCGACTTGCACAGACAGATGTGGCTGCTCCTCCCAGAGTGTTTCCACAGCCCCAGTTACCCACGCACGTAATCGCACCAATCACACGGCTAAACACCTGTCAATTACTAGCCGTAGACTGGGATCCTCAGCCCCTCAGATACCGCTGAACTAATGATTAAATACAGCAGTTCTTATTTTCCCTTAAAATTGCCAATATTATTGATACTAGAAACAGTATCAAAAGCCCTGCAAACCCAAACATTCAATTTGGTCACTAATCTCAGCATCTGTCCTTAGTCTGAAGCTTTCAGAAAGACAAGTATCACGTGATCTCACTCATATGTGCAATCTAATGAACAAAAGAAACTGATGAACAAAATAGATCCAGAGACATAGATTTATGAAATAGACTGATGAATTTCAGAGGGAAGGTGGGGGTGGGTGGGTGGGTGAGGAGAGATTAACCAAAGAATGTGTATGCATAACCCATGGACACAGATAACAGTGTGGTGAAGGTGGGGGGTTGAGGGGTGGGCAGGCTCAAGGTGAAGGGGGTCAATGGGGAAAAATACTTTGTAATACTTTCAACAATAAAGATAAATTTTTTATAAAAGAATAAATCTAGCAAGGCAATCAGCAACAAATATTTATTGAGTTCCTAGTCTACGGTAACAAGCACTATTCTAGGCATTTGATGGCAAGAAATTAAACTGATAAATTTTAGTTTCATCTTTATTTCATCTACCCTAATTGAATTGTGTTTCTGGTACTAAAGGACCAAAGTTAAAAAATAGCCAAAGGCAGACACAAAGAGGAAATTAGAGGTAATTCCAAGAGCAGGTTTATAAACCACAAAGAAACCAGTTAGAACTTCACCGACTCTGTAAATAACTCTGACACCAGCAGCTTTCTTTGTGAAGACAGTCTACATTTGGAGTAGAAGGCAGATTCTGGGTGAACTAGAAGAATAATGTCCTTCTGCTACAGCACCGAATTTACTCACAGCTTGCACTGCAAATCTGAAACACGCACACTGTAAGGGAGGCCTAGGCCCTGGGACTCAACCCTCTGCTTTCCGGCCTGAACAAACGCTTCAGGGAAAGACTGAGAAAGCAGGTCTTTTGGCTCCATGTACTATTTTGACCAAATTGATGAGTTAATCAATTTTCATGAAGATAGTTTCTTTATTCAATAACATATTTTGCGAATAGACCATTTGTGCTGTAAACGGAGCGCATCCCATTGTAAATAAATTCTACTCGACTCGTTCATTACTTATGAAGAAATCTGACATTTTTATCAGATCTGATATACGGAATTTATAATCCATTAGCTTAAAAACAAGTCAAAGTGTTTAAGAACTTCCCTTCTGAACATAAACAGCAGCCTCTGAATTTCCCTCTCCATCTCCACCTCTGCATTTAATACCTAAATTAACAACTCTGCTAACACATGGGCCTGTTTCCTCCTCTTTATCCTTCCCTCCAGAAGTCTTCTCGTTACCTCGGCTACCCATCAGCACAAAAGAGAGCCCAGCTCTCCTTGGCATTTAAAAACAGCCACCTGCTAAGATCGTGACCTGAACACCTCCTGTCCTCAGCTGTATCTGGTCCTCCTCCCCTGCGGTCTGTGAACCTGTCTTTCCTCCTCATTGCAACCTGTGTCCAGCTCTGGCCAGTCACATCAGCAAATACCCAGACCACGACTGCCCTAAACCTCCTGACCTCTTTCAAGTTCACCATTTCATTCTGGCCCCTCATTCTCTGCTTTAACTGCCCCTCCAACCAGCTGCTGCAAGGAATGTCTAGATGAAATCTGAAAACTGTTTAGTAGCTCACAAAAAAATTCCCCGTTCAACGTGAGCTGAGCTCTCTGCACCGCTCTGCACTTGACCAGTTGACTGTGCATGGGCGTCACCATATCAACCCATTCTAGACCCAAGTTCAGTCCCTGACACATCTTAACTATCAAAAGAAGACCATCCTCTACTTACCAAAATCAGGGTGTAGTTCCCCTTCTTGTTTTCAGATTCCATTGTCTTTGTCTTCCTTCTCTTCTTTTATTCTTCATTCTGGGAGAAGAGCCTTGCTTGCCAGTGAAAAGACCCTTGTGCCTTCTCTTCTACCCTTTCCTCCCGCGTTAGGAATTGTGTCCCTCCGCCCTTTCATCTGTTTCTCAGTTGCCCTCTCTCTCTTCCTACAGGAAGGCTCAGGCTTCTGTTAGTCTAAAAATCCTCCTCACCTGTTACCTGCCTCTACTTCCTTTCCTACCTCAAAATTTCTAGAATAGTCTAAATTATTACCTTCAGGTGCTCACCACCCATCCATTTCTTCATCCGGGCAGCCTGGTTTTTATTATCACAACTTCACCTGACTACCATCCACCAAGTTGAGTTGGGAGTCTCTGCAGCATTTGACATTTAATGACTAGCTTTCATCTTGAAAGTCTCCTGGAAATTTAAAACATACCAATCTCTTGGTGCTCATGTTTCTTTGACCACCCCTTACCTACTGGCCCTATATCTATCTACCTACCCCCTAAACCCAAGTTCGTTCCTCAAGATTCTGTCCCCTTCCCGGCAGTATGCTCAGTGGTTGAGCATCGACCTATGAACTAGGAGGTCACGGTTCAATTCCAGTCAGGGCACATGTTCGTTCGTGTTTTGATCTATCATAGGAGGCATGTAGGAGGCAGCCAATTGATGATTCTATCTCATCACTGATGTTTCTCTTCCTCTTTGAAATCAATTAAAATATCCTAGTATATATATATAATATTTTTTAAGAGTATGTCTCCAGCGTGATGTAATCCCGTCCTTTCCCTTAGGGATCTATCCTTAGGGATCTGTGACACAGAGTCATTGTGTCTCTCCCCACCCCCCGCCCCAGGTGGATCAAAGGACCACTCGCCTCCTTTACACTCTAGACTTCTTTCTCAATGACCTGCTAGAGACTCACTGTCATTTTCAGAGTTTATTCCAACAGAACTCACAACTTTTCCCATCCCACATACCTCCTAAATGAATACCACCCATTTCTTCTAACAGAATTATGGTTTGCCTGATCACCTAGGTCCAAAATCTCAATATCATTTTCAATTCTTTCCTCCATCTCAAGCCCACATACAAATAACTACAAAGTCTTAAAGGTTGACCGATTGTAATACTTCCCACATTGACCTCTTCTTCCCATTCCCACTAACCTCTAAGCTAGTTGTGACCCTTAATACCTCTACCTTTCTTTTTCTAAATCTGCCATTTTAATCTCCCACAATTCCCCTCACATACCTAGAATCTAACTCACCTGGGGTGCTTTTAGAACAAACCAAAGCCAAATCCCCATCCCAGAAATTCTGACTGACTGGCCTGGGGAGCAGGGGGGGCAGGGAGAGGGGGGGGGGGCGCGTCTGGGCACAGGTATTGTTTGTGGCTGCTTTTTACTCGCAGATGATTTTAATATACAGCTGAAGTTTTCAACTGCTACCCAAACCAGAACTCAGATTTCCCAGATGCACACCTTGTTTTCTTGCATCAAATTTATTCAGCTAGTTTTCTCTGATTCCCTACCATGGCACTTATTTCTTTCCCTCAGACTACCAGTAGTCCATAGTACTTTAACAAATTTGTTCAATTTAATAACATAAATTAACCTGCAACTTTCATTCAAACCATCCCCAACAACTTCCTTCCTTCCTTCCAACCATTTACCACGTGTACATATACAGCAAGTAGGTTTCTATAAAGTTTATTTTATTTTTGGCACCTAGACCTGACTTCCGGTAAGTAACCTCTCTGAACCTGGCTTTCTCATCTCTAAATTAAAGATTAATTAAATGACCGTAAAGTTTCTTTCTAGCACTAAGAGTGTGACTCTACAATTATTTTATCAAAAGAAACTCAGACTACTCATGAATGATGGAAGTTTCTAGTACATGTTTCCAGGTACCTCGTTCAAAACAGTTTTAGGTTCTCTGATCGTTTTTGCAGTTAGAATTATTACCATAACTATATGGCTCTTCTATCTGACAGGTAACACCAATCTTTTTTTAACGGGACAAAAGAGAACATTAAGGTCAGCTTTTTAATGGCTGTGATCCCAATGTAACCAGGATAATGGTAAGAAGTACCATCACACAAGTTCTTAAGTCTAGTTGCCAAGTTCCTGCCCCTTTTACAAACTGATTACATCATCTTGCTCATCTAAATCTGGCCAGAGGAAGCACGCATGCTCAGTCTTCAAATGAAGTTAACTGTAATATTAACATATGAAACATAATCATGGCAATAAAGTCATTTGCTACTTATTCCTGGGAGCTAAGTGCAAATAATATATGCAGAAAATCATCGCATGTCCTCAACTATGGACAAACACATTGATTAGGAAGGGAAGACCTGCTAGTAGAAAATGAATGGTAAAGACTAACGTGCAGCAGAGAGGTGCTGGGCTTGCTGCTGAGAGATGAAGAAAACCCTGAATCCAGTGAGGGTCCCGGCTCTACCCTAGGCATCAGGAACAGTTTATCAGCACAAGCCAGGCCTCTGTTCTTCATCCTCAAACTGAACACATCAAGCTAATAAAACAGTTCAAAACTGCCTGATAAAATCATCCAAGAAGTATTTTTAAAAACCAGAATACTCTACCCTGGCCTGTGTTTCTCAGTGGTTAGAGCATTGGCCCTGGCACCGAAGAGTCTCAGGTTCGATTCCTGGTCAAGGGCATGTACCTGAGTTGCAGGTTCATTACCTGGCACTGGTCAGGATGCATAGGGGAGGCAACCACTTAGTGTGTCTCTCTCATACTGACATCTCTCTCTCACCCCCTCCTCCATTCCACTCTATCTAAAAGCAATGGAAAAATATCCTGGGTGAGGATTAAAAAAAAAAAAAAACCTGAATACCAAGCTCCTCCTTGGAGATGCTTCTGATACAGTAGGTCTGAGCTATGACACAGCCTTCTAAAATTGTTCATTTTTTAACTGGTGATCTATTTGTTTTCATATTTAGTTGAGAAACATTAAGCAAGACAGACTCTGAGATCCAGTTCTAGCTCTGGCATCCTTCTGCATATAGAATAATGCACCGGGTAGGTGTTCAACAAACGTAGCAACATGGCTTGGGAGTGGTCTGAGCGAATATGAGAAGAATCAACAATTTGTCAATTAAGTACATGATCATTTGGATTATATCTAATCAGTGAAATAATGGGAAAAAAGTCCTCCAACTGTCAGCTGGCCAAAAGAAGGACTTAATGCTTTGTTTTCAAGATATTCAAAGATTCCAAACTCTTGCAATTAAAAAAAATCTATATGGTGTGGAATTTTAGATGAGAACTGTCTAGACACTTATTTGTTTGTTTGTTTGTTTCAGTATTTCAGTGTTTCAACAGGGATTGTTTTTTTGTTTGTTTGTTTGTTTGTTTGCTAAACAGCTATGCGTAAAAATGGCCATGAAATATTCAGAAACACTCTAGTAAGAAAAGATTTAGGAAAAGGAGACAATTTCAAAAACTAAATCGATCTTCCAGAAATGAATCCTCTGAGTTGCTTCCAATATTGAGTTTAGGGTAAAAACACGATGTTTCTGACTTGCTTCCTTTCACTTTAAAGACCACTGTTTTTTAACTTTTCTTTTTCTTAGTCCTAACTGGAATGGTCTAGGGCAGTGGTCGGCAAACTGCGGCTCGCGAGCCGCCGCGGTTTGCCAGTCTGTTGACTAATGAGTTTGCCGACCACTGGATAGGGGCTTAATCACAAAGAACAACAACAGCCTGTAATTATTGGAATGGAGAGTCTAGGTCAGTGGTCGGCAAACTGATTAACAGAGCGGCAAACTGTGGCTCGCGAGCCGCAGTTTGCCGACCACTGGTCTAGGGTTTGGATTTTGAACACCATAAAATAATTACAACCGACTATAACTTAAGGATTCACCTTAGGCCTTCACAAAAAGAAGCATTATCTATTTTTCTGCATTTCATTTTTCTGCTAGGTTACATTTTATAAACTCCGTTGACAGGAAACTACTCAATTACAGGAATCCGGGATTGGTTTTACTCACAAGTAAATTCTCTAAATAAAACTCCCTTGAAAAAGAACTGGCAGTCAGAAATCAGGCTGGAAAGAATCTACTTAACAAGAAGGTCCACTCTGCCGGGCTGCAGATGAGGAGGAGGAATGGGACTGAGGAACAGAGGTTGGCCCATGTACCTGGCATGTCCGTTTCCAGGGAGCAGGATCAACACAGGGCAGCGGTCCTGAAGAGATGTCCGCTTTGCCGATGCTTTCAGGGCCTTAGCCCTTTAAATGACGATCAGTCTCAGGTTCAAAAGCACTTATGAGGACACACCCCTATGTTTTTTTCCTTCTAGGTCTAAACCATCACATAGAAGGAAGTTTTGAGTCAAAGTGTTTTTGCTTTGCCACCTGACAAGCCTGCATTCGCCTGCACCTCTAACCTGTTGCTGCTTCCTAATGTGGGCCTGACATTCTGGCAGAGGACACACAAACACACAGCGCTGAGCAGCAGCCGGTGGCTCAGTACTGTAATCTTAATGCATTCCGCAAAGAGCCAGAAGTTAAAACTCCCCAGCATACCTCATGCTCATAAAAGTTATACATTTCTTTCAATAGCAACCACCGCTTCTTAGTCTGGTTGTTATAACTGCAGACAGTCCTCACACCAGCTCATTATACCAAGGGTCTGAATAACAGAAAAACGTTACACATCATTTTGAGGAGCCTGTATTTACACTTCATTCATTAAGGAGTCACAGTCTCAATGAAATACTCTGTATTAAGGGGCCAGTGATAACATCGCATAACTTGAGTACCAGAGGAAAGAAGTTCACATTTTGAAATACTGGATTCTGAAGTAGCCTCCGAAACACAGATATGCATGTGCTTTCAGAGATTAGAGACACCACTTGATTATCAAATGTCACACAGGTCTAGTGGTTTGATAGGGCAGCATTGAAACAGGCTTCTAGCATGCATGCCTTGTCTGATTAAAACAAAACCAAGGCCTGGTTACAAAGAACAGGACTTCTAAAGCTAGGAGCCAAACTGTCTAAGACAGTGGTCGGCAAACTCCTTAGTCAACAGAGCCAAATATCAACAGTACAACGATTGAAATTTCTTTTGAGAGCCCAATTTTTTAAACTTAAACTTCTCCTAACGCCGCTTCTTCAAAATAGACTCGCCCAGGCCGTGGTATTTTGTGGAAGAGCCACACTCAAGGGACCAAAGAGCCGTGTGTGGCTCGCGAGCCGCAGTTTGCCGACCACGGGTCTAAGAGATACCCATCAAAACAAAAAGGCTGGATAGTTTTGAAAGCCTAAATCCTATGTCCACAGTATCTCATGTTCTTCTCAAACACAAGGAATTGTTCAAGTTTGACATATCATTTAGGCACAGGGAGTCAGTGACACTGAGTCTGAGGATTCACTTGAACAAAACGTTGTCAGACCCAAAGGTACCAGCTATGCAGTGGTTTTAGCTAAGTAAAAAATTAAAATATTTACTTTTTCTATAATATAGTTTCAGGCCCTCAGATTCCTTATTTCACAGGACCTGATGACAAATAATGTGACCAGGCCACGTTAAAGACTCACTAAAGGACATGAAAAGGTAGGGGCAGGAATGTTTTCAAAGCATGTTTCTGCTATTGGGAACTACTCCCTTGGTGCACTCTGACTTCTAGAATGTTTTATTACAGTAACAGTGCCTGAGACTCCTAGCATGCCTGGAGAACTACATTCTGTAAGTTTTGCTGATGGAAGACTGATTTCTGATTAACCCAAGAGTTAAGATAAATATTTTTAAGAACTTCTAGATATGGGCCATTCCAAGACACTAAGACCTACACAAAGCCTCTTGCTTACAAAACAGCCAAAGTGGGAGTGATTGTTTATACAAATTACATTTTTACTTCATAGCAACTCACTTGGGAATTTGTTGAAACAGCATTTGGATTACAAATTTTGACCAGTGCATTTTCCAGGAAACATCTAGTTCAAAATTTGAAGTCACCTGTGTCTAGATTCGGGATATTAAGGGAAAGAAATTAAATGAGTGTGCATGAAGAGTCAAAGCAAATGACAAACATCACCATAACAGTACAGGCCAATAAATGAAGAAATCAAGAGACAGTTTTGTTAATTAATATATTTCTGCATTATAGTTAACATATGTACTTTCTTCGTATCACCTTATTTTCCGTTATGTATTGATATTGTTATATTCAGACATGAGTACATTTCAACAGTCTTTTGCAATAAATATCATAAAATAATAGATTCGCATAATAAATATTCTTTACAATAAAAAAGTTTAACAGACTTTTGTCTTAAAAATAGTCAGAATTCAACTTTGTGATTTATACATAAAATATACAAAAAGCACCACAATTTGTGGTTAAGGCAATGAAAACACAGACGAGATTAGACTTACTCAGCTGTTAACTAACCGAGGCAAAGGGACCATTCAGGAGCCAAGACCACTGTAGGCAGCATACTTCTCTGACACCTGCAGATTGATCAGCTATAAATATCAACTTCAGGAACCCAAGTGCCCTCAACGACAAGAGAAATGTGGTGAAAGGTGTGGGATGTGGAAGGAAGGTAGCTGAGACCTTCACAAATAAGAAAGCTAGAATAAAGATCAGCAAGATACCGCCAATATATCTCCAATGTGAAGATTTACACTGTAGAGTGAATCTAACATTACATACAAAAAACAAACGAACAAAACCATGGCATCTCTACAATAAGACAATGCCAAAACTGAGGGGAGAGAACTCTGAGGGGCAAGAAGGCAGTGGTTAAAGGAAAACTTCTATGTTATAACAAAAATATATCCCCCGTGCTACTTAAGGGTCCAATGCTAGGAAGATAGCACTAACTGGAGAGAGACTGAATACATAGCTTATTTAAGCAATTAAAGGGTTGCTTTTTTAAACACCAATTTCTCTGCTCCTGGAATAACCCCATCAAAAACAGCTCTCAATCACTGTCCCCTAGGGGTGTGTGTGTGTGTGTGGTGGTGGTGGTGGTGGTGAGGGGCGGGTGGGGGGGGTGTTGTGTGGGCAACTTTGGAAAGTTGCTTGCAGAACAAAAAGGCTACACAAAACCCCAGCCAGTGGCTCCCAACACCCTCTTGGGGGGTGGCAGAGGCTCTTGTCCTGAGTGGGACACCCAGTCCATTCTCACTGATTGTCCATGAGAGGGTACCATCCACAAGTCAAGCCTTGAGAACAGGAGGAGAGAAGGCAGGAAATGGGAAAGTCGTAAAGAAAATAAAACCAGTATCAAATAGCATCTTTTTCAACAGCCACAGCTCGAAAGTTCGTTCAGGAGGTCCAACCCACCTCCCAAATCATGAAGGCTTCCCCTGAGCCCGGGAGGGGCAGCTCTCCAGCTTACAGTAGACAGTGTTGGAGTTCTTACATCTGCATCCCGGGCGGTGGGTCCAGTCATAACAGCCCCTGCAGAGCTTCAGGCATCCCTTGGCAGGAGGGTAACAGAGCAAGCAAGGCAGAAACAGAGACATGGCTCCCATGCACAGGTACCGAGAGCAGCAGTGCGACTGGGAGCAGGAGCAAGGGCTATCCGCGTACGAGTCGCCCTCGTCGTCGTTGGAGCAGTGGTAGAAGATGCCCTTGACCAAGCACATGCAGGTCCCGTATTCCACCATGCTCTCCGCGGAGCAGAGGCACTGCCGGTCACAGGCCAGGCAGGACGGCAGGGTCCTGGGAGCCGTGCACTCGCCACACTTGCACTTCCCACACTGCTCACAGATGAACTTGTGCTGGGTCAGGTCCTCTTTCAAAGAGCCCTTCAAGTCATCCACCGTCAGCTGCTTGGGCTGGGTCCGGATTGCCCTTTCAGACCGATGAGCAGGGAGAGGTCTGGCGGGCGGTGACCTTCCCAGCAGCCCCTGCTCAGAAGATGCGCTGCTGTTGCTCCCAGAACTGGCCGCGCTCCCAGTGCTGGTAGATCTGCTCAGCACAGGGCCCCGGGCGTGATGTGAGAGTCCCGCGTGTCCCAGGTGGCTCGCAGGTCTGTGCTCGTAGTTGTTATTCACATTAATTGGTATAATTTCATGAGTCCTCTCATGCTTTTCTTGTCTTGGGGCTGTTCGAGGAGCAGGTCTTTTCACTACTGACGGTCCTTCTGTGTATTCATTGCTGCCTCTGATGGCTTTGATCTGGTCTAGGGACAAAATAGCAGCAGGTGGGATCTCTCTGTCATAGTCGAGCCTCTGCCGGCTGTCCAGGGCGGGCGGCTGGGTCACGACCAATGAACTGCCACTGCCATGCTGGTTTGGGGGATCCATGTGTAGTGATCTTGAATTTTGGCAATCAGTGGAAACCTGGCATGCATCTGAAATCCTAAAAGGAAATCGAACATGAAAAAGACAGAGAAAATAAATGACAGGAAGTATTTCTTTCAGAGGGTGGTGGGGTGGGGGCGGGGGAGACCCTGTCAAGTCACAAATTGCCTAAAGCACCTGGTAATGATCACCTTCATCAGTGGATTACAATGATGCTGGGGTCCTGGCCGGAGTCCAATCCAAGAGAAGCCGAGGACCACATCATGGAAGAAGAATTCGAGCAAGAGACCCCATGCCATAAAAATTAGGTTATTCAACTTGTAAAAAGCAGAATCAAGAAGTAATGCCTTCCTGTTGGTGAAACTAACAAATGGTGAGAATATGCCCTTGTAGGGAATACTGAGCATAAGCACTGGAATAGAAAGCTCAGTATCAGTCCATCTCCATAAAGGAAAATACCCACTTAAAAAATGGCTTTGATGCTGTTGCTTTTTTGCCATTTGTTTGCTGTTATAAGCATTTGACTCATGATGAAGAAACTAGTCAAGGTATACTTCATCCATTAAAAAAGAGATTCCAAACTAAAATGGAGTCTCAGAATAAGAAGTCGTTTTCTGTAGCAACCAGGATTTTTAAACTAGCTCATTATTAATGTACGAGACACAAAATGAATACAGACAAATATAGCAGTTCTTGGTGTTTATAGCTACAAAAGTGTGTGTGTGTGTGTCTGCTCCGCGCGCACACACACACACACACACCTAAATGTACAGTTCCATTCATGTTGAAGAGAATTCACATTTGAAATCATGAAAAGACTTTTTAAAGTTTAAATAAGGGCTCACTCACATAACAAGATAACTTTTCGTGCACAAACAAATGTTAGGCCTTTAAAGCTGTACGGGGAAATCCATTTCAATTATCTGTATTTCCTCTAATTTAAAAATCTGCATTTACATGACAGCCTGATTTTCAAAAGCACGGCCAACTCTGAATTAACATGCTGCTTGTAATAAAAATAAGTACGGCAATACCCTGATAAAAATGAGCAGTTGTGTTTCCTTACCAGCAGTAAAAGACTTCTCATTTATAATGCATTCCTTATAAAACAAACGAGCAAACATAAAAACGTTTCCGTTTTCAATTAGTGGTAAACTAGAATATTTTTCACACAAATTCCTCCCGAAGTCTACAGATTCCACTCAATTCAAGAATGGAAAGAAAAATGCCCTTTCTTCACTGCCACTTTGAGCCAAAAAAATAAAATAAGATAAAAATACAACCACCACCAGCTTAAGGAATAAAGCAAAAAGAAGTCCATTTCATCTAATAACTAAAGTGAATATCTTGTATGTTCATTTCTGGGGCTCCTTCCCTCATTCTCCCAAGATTCTGCTTGATTCTTCCTCCTCTGTACATGGGGACCAACACGCTCACAACCTGCTGGGTTCAATCCCCGAGTCCTTAAAGACTGAGAAAAACCAGCCCGTCGCCACTGCACATCACTCCTCCTCACAAGTACTTAACCCAGGGCTTGGAAAGTAAAGAGTGTGTCAGAGAACTACGAAGGAAACGCGATGGAAAAGGATTTGAAGAGTGTAGAAAACCCCCAGGCACGCTGTGCACTGCGTGTTCACTGACCGTGGTCACCAAGCTCCTGCTGGCTGGGAAGGCCAGCAGAAAGGGAGCGAGCCACCTCTGGTCTGAAGCAAGGCTCCCTGGGCAGCAGGTACAGTCCCCGTCCACCACCCCCACAACACGCTCACTGGCTCTGGGCAAGCGGTTCGCCCCGCGAAAACGCGATCCAAGTCGATACCTTCTCGGACAAGTCCCTCACATACTAAGGACCGCCGTGGGTTCTCCAAAACCAGTTTGCGTCCCCACCGAGGCGGCGCACAGATCCCAGGCGGGCACGGACGGTCCGCCGCGCGCGTCTGCACCTGGGCGCACAGCGGCCTCCTAGGGCCGGGGACGGAGGCGCGGGGCCGCGGCCGCACCGCAGCGCCGCCACAGCGCCCGGCCGGCGGGGGAGCGCGCCCTCTGCGCTCCGAGCCTGGAGCGCTGAATAAATAGTTGACGGAGAGGAAGGAAAAGGAAAAAGTTATGAATGAAAACAAGTTCTCTCCCCCGCTCCAGCGGGCGGGGGGTGGGGGGGGGCGGAGGCGGAGGTGTCCATGACTCGGAGGGCGGGCTGCCCTTTAAAGGGGCCGCGCCATCCCCGCAGCTCCGCGGGCTGGCAAACGGGCAGAACGTGGGGCCGGGGGACGCAGGCGGGTTCTGTCTGTGGGGGGACGCGAATTCCGGGGTCTGCTCACCGCACGCGCGCGCACACACAAATACACACACGCGCACATGCGCGTGCACACGCATGTGCGCGCCCACGGCTCTGCCGGGTGCCTTGTCGCACGGGGACCCCGCCACAGAAAGCCGACGCCCGCACAACCAAAAAGCTCCAAGCCCTCCAGGAAGTAACCCCATCAGACTCCACGTGGAGGGTTCCCCCAAAAGGACGCCCGGGCCATGGCGCCGCCGCCACTTCAGGAAACGGGACGGACACCCTTCCTCCGCCCACCCGGTCACTGGCCCGCGCCCGCACCTGCCGCCCGCCCACCCCACACTCACCTAGGCCGCGGCGGGGGCGGGGGGCCCAGGTCCCGGTGCGGGCGGCGGGCAGGCGCCGCATCAAGCGCGGCAGGGCGGGCGAGGGGGCATGGCCCGCGCCGCCGCCGGGCAGGAGCGCTCCCCGCGGCCCCCTTCCGGCCGCGGAGCTCACTTCTCCGGCACACACCGCTCACAGCTCGCCTTGGCCTCGCGGCTCAGTAGCATCCACCTCTGGGCTCTTCCCAGGCAGCTCGTCCAAGAACCAGAGCGCAATCCCCTAGGAGGCTCCGAATCCCGAGCAGCAGGGGAGCGGCGGCGAGGTCAGTGCGCGCCGCGCGCGGAACAGAGGGCTTCTCGGTGCGGATCGCTGCTCGCGCGAAAGGCAGCAGTAGACGGGCAAGCTCCACGTCCGGACTTTCGAGTCTCCGCGGCCCGGGTCGAGTCTCGAACCGGCGTCTGCGACGGGGCCCAGGAGCGCACGCCCGCGAGGCCGAGGCCGCCGCTCCCGGGGGTGGGGGTGGGCCTTTTTACCCGCTCTTTTAGAGGGGCGGTGAAGGGAACGAGGTTGGGGGGCTCTCTTGGGGGAAGAGGCGGGGCGTCGTCCGGCCCGCGCAGGTCCAGGCACTGTCCCGATCCGCACTCTGCGCAAGTGGGGCGCCGCGTCCCGGGCGCTGCGGTCTTGGCAGGTCAGCCTCCCGGGCCAGCGTTCACTCCCAGTCCTCCGAACCTCCTGTTCATCAGCCGAGGAGCCTGCTACAGAGGGTTGGAGATGAAAACACATTAATTTCCCTCTTTCCAGGCGCTTGGACGCGGGGCGGGCCGCCCGCTGCCATGTGCTGGCTGTTGCTGCTCCCCGTGATTGACAGGCAGGCGCACAGTCGGCGTGTCAGCAGAGAATCAAAGTAACATGCAATCTTGCACGTTTTTGCCGAAGTGCTTTTGCCCCCTTGGAATGCCCAAGAGTTCAAACAGCGTTCAAGCAACGCCTCTGCGCATTGGAAATCAATACACAGAGACGGGAAATTCAGGTTTTAAACAATTGCTTCTCCGACAATGCCTAAACAAACACGCATTTGGTCCACACGCCGAGTGCCAGCCCCTCTTCCGCACAAACCACCCAGTTTGCCACACACCGGACCGCTTCAGACTTTAAACTTGTTACTTCTCGGATAAAGGGGGGGGGGGGGATCAAAGGGACCCTGCGGGTTTTCTTTCCTCTCACTGCCCCCCCCCCGTCTTCACCCCCCCCCCCCCCCCCCGGTTCCCGCGATAGCATTTACTTTGTAAGAGCACTGGTTTTAGCAGTGGGAAGGCTACTGGAAATTCGAATTGCAACCACATATAAAGCGAGTTCAAAGAAACATTCAGTTCCTTGCAAAAGCCAACATTTCTCACCTAATCTTTCCTAAAACGCCTACAGAAGGAAAGGAAGAAAACGGCTCTTACCTAACGCCAAGGTTGGAAATTGCTTTTCAGGCACGTTTACAGCGGCCGTAGCTGTTCCTTATCCGGGGCAGGGAGCTCTGTCTGCTGCTATCACTCTGCAAACCACTGCATGCCTTACAGAGCAATCCCACTCTAGCTCCCCACAATTTCAGCTCCTCGCCTCCACCTCCACCTCCACTCCAAGACACGCCTCCCGTGATATCATGTGTCAATCACATGGCTGCCTGAAAACCTGGAACAGGATTTCCCCAACAGTTGTTTCCTCTTTCGTTATAAGTGCACCAACTTGGAAATGTTGCACTGTACACGCGTGCAATAAACATCCTCTCTAAAAGGACGCCTCTGACAATCCTGAAAATGCAGTTTGCCATAAAATAATACCTTCAAATTCACTCATCAATCTTCAGTTATCTCAGTAAAAAAACATGGATTCTATCTTTAAAGTTGAATTAGAAAATAATTTTGAAGAATAAAAGATTAAAAAGTTGTATGTGAAACCATCGCTTCTGATCAGCTAGAGAGAAAATGCATATTGATATAAAAAGATGATAATATTACAGTTCCTATTTAAAGCAAAATTCAGAATATGCAAAATCTGAAAGTTTGAAAGGTGGACTCCTTACTGCAAATGTGTATAACAATATGTCATAGAGCTGAAATTTCTTGCTGTCCATTTTATCATACTTGCTTCAACTTGATTTGTGATATAATTTCTCAAAAATCAAACTTTAAAATTCCAAATTCCTTCAATTTTGTAATATATTTGTATAATTTTGCAAAAAAAAAAAATAAAAGCCCAAGCCATTTATTTTTTTTAATCAGCTAAATGCCAACCAATTAAAATAGAAATAATTTACCAAAGAGATTTATAATTCTATTGTCACTGGGGTTTAAAAAATCATTTTTACCAGTAGGAAACTTGCTTTTTGTTTCCTTTGAAACTACTAGATTTTAGATGTTTATTATCAAAATTGCACTTAATGCTGCGGTTAGGCTAACTAATGTAAAATTTAAGGTTCCTTGGAGACTTTTAAAAGACACCTAAAAATAAAAAACACATAGGAAGTGGAAAGGAAATATTTTCTCCAGGTACTACATTTAAGAAGTAACTTAAAGTCTTTGGGAAAACAAACCAAACAAAATTAAAACTCCAGGATTAAGTCCCATATAAATCTGAGTATTGAAATTTTCAGTTCAAAGTAATTTTTAAATCTCCTTCTTCACAACAACAAGCGATTCTGTTGAAACTGGCTTTTTTCTATGCTGGACTTCACATGTTTGAGCATTAAGGTGTCTTTGGAATTACCTGAAGGGAACCTAGGGCAGTGCTAAGACCATCAGCAAGGAAAAAGCAGCACCAGAAAATAACATAGACCAATACTCATATTTACTCTTGCTCTTACTCTTTTAAATTGTAGTAAAGTAGGCTGTTTAAAAAGATAGAAATCAACTTTATTATAAACATTTTCTATTTTTTCATAGATCTCATTATATTCTGGGGTGTAATGAACGCTAATGATGGATAGGCTTTTTTACCATTATGAATTGATGTGTAATCATCAAATCAGAAATAGAATATCACGTCATGGTACCTTATTTGGTTCTTCAAAATTGTTTTCTCAGCCATCATCACCCGTTTGGGATGGGAGGTCAGTTCACCAATATGATAAAACCAGGAGAGGGAGCACTCAACATTCTACTTCCATAAATCCTACAAAATAGGTTCCATAGATTCCTATCACAAATAAACTCCCAACTATTTCCACCATACATGTCTGAAATTACAATTTCCATGAGATTAAGTATTTTTAAATTATAATAACCTACAAAACGTGTGACATTTTATCTATAACACCTATCTATACATGGCTCATATTCTATTTAGAAATGAAATATTATGTGCACAAAGTTGACCAGTGACCCTTTACATCATGTAGCACTAAAATGCATCAATATATTTTTCTTTACATACTAGATTGCAAATAAATAGAGGGATAGCCTTGCCACCCTGGATCTAGAAGACATTTAATAAAACCCCCCTTTCGTTTTGATTGCCTACAACTATAAGACTTTATAGAAATTATAAATTTTCAGCTTAAAATAGACAGTGTTTTTTGTTTAGTAAGTTTAATTACTGTGCACCTTGGCTACAATTATATAGCTGGAGTATAAAATTCTGAGAAGGAAAAACAATGTAAATAAATTTCCGGGGGAAAGTCTTACAATAATTTTCAGTTTACTATATTAAGATATATCTAAATGAATAAAGTGGATGGAAACTGAGCCCTGACTTGTTCATTGTCATGTGAAAACAAGATCAGCCATCTCTTCTGTTGATTTGATTTTTGGAAAAAAAAAAAAAAAGTAAAATGAAAAAACAATCCAGTAACTCCACCCAACTGCTGGTGATTTAAAAAAAATAAAAAGTGGAGTACAGAGAGGCTTAACTTATTCATTTATCTACTTTATTTGCCAAATTTGCAGACCCATAATGTATTCCAAGCTCTCGAAAAATAATACCTTAGTAATTCTTGTAATGTGTCTGCGGAGTCATGATAACAAACCCAATCTTTTATCTTGTTGAGAAGCAAACAAAAATAATCACAGAAGTTAGGTTATGAGTATCTAATGAACCAATGAAGAGCCAAGAACAAAACGAGTCTCTCCTTTTAGGGCAATAGTCACTATATTACTGTACTTCCCAAGGAAAGCTGGCAAGCACAGGCCATTTTATTTTCAGTTTCCTTTTGTAAACAATCTTTGTAGTTGACAGAAATAGACCAACATACTCTGTAAATTTTCCATAAACATTCTCTTCATTTTCATAAGCTTAATTCTCATCCTGCCCTATTTGAAATACAAATGTTCTGTATTAGTTTCAAATTCTGGAGGTGGGTAAATCCGGCAATACATTGAGTAAATTACACTGAATGATTTGTGGGATCTCTGTCAACTCTATAATTCCACACCTCGCCATTTGTGTCCTTTGTCACAAGTGACTGTTTTTCTACAAGTTGTAGGAAAAGAAAGACATGCAGATGGAAGGGCTCTGAATTGGTGCCTAAGTGTCATATTCCTTTACAGAGAACCAAAGTGACAAGTTAGACAAACTGCATCACTTCTATATAGCAAAGATCTGACTAATTAAATGCACATGGTAGGATTGTTTGAGAACACACCTTTGCTCTGGTAGTCTTCATTTCTTCTCTAGACAACTGAGTAATAAAACTGTTTTCTCTCCTCCTCCATGTTTCCTTCTGAGCCCTCACTTGTTCATTTTAAAGAGAAAACAGGATTTTTCCATCTCTTGTGCTGATTTGGTTTTTGAAACAGGACGTGGAGTGGCCCTTATAATGACCACTTGGTATCATCTTAGATTCTGATCGGCAAAAGTTACTAAACTCCCATTTCCATTTCTACCTACTACTAGCTTCATCTTCAGAGACAAGTGCATAAAAATGTAGCTTAATTTAAACTTGTAACTGCCCCCACAGATAGAAGAGTAAAAAAAAAAAACAAAAACCACGTTTTCATGAAAACAAAAACAACTTAGAAGTCTTGCCCACTTTAATCTTTAATTCCTATTGAAATAACCTACACCGAAGACTATATAGTTTATCCTTTCTATGGGAAAATAAAAGTACAATATTTATTTGATGAGTGAATCTAAGCATGTCTTCTATCAGAATGCCTAATATTGAAAAAAGAAAACTTACAAGAGGTTTTCTTTTTAAAAGAGAATTGATGGCGTTTTCTTTGATTTGCAATTCTCTTGGATCATTCTAAATAATTCCACTTATAAAAACATTTCACACGGTCTGTAATAACCGATGGGATGTATATATTAAACTCTGAGTTTTTACTACACCCTTCTTCTGTGTCATGGTCTATAAATTTAGCTGAGATACCCGATTTTCTCATAACAACCCCACGTCCAGTATGGCACGTGTGAAAATGACATGGTATTGAGAAGAGATCATCGGGCGTAGGGTCCGTTGATGTGGAGTTCACGTCCCAGCTTTGTCACCTTCTGGTTGGGTGGCAAGCCCTCCGTATTCCTCTCAGCCTGCTTTCTCATTACTAACCCGAAGTAGTAAACGATACTTCGCCTCCCCATGTCACCGCGCAGGTGGACTCAGCACGTGGGCAGTGCTTTCTGAGCTCTCCCGCTCTGTATAAATTCCTGTGTTATCATCGCCCCGAACACCCTGTGTGATGAAGAAACGTTTCAGGTCCCCCTTTCCCGGTGCTTCATCCCCCAGTACTAAATTCATCTGTCTTCTAATTGTTTCAAGTTAATTCCATCTTACTTTTGTTTTTCTCAAGCTGAACGCTCAGGTTTGAGTAATTGAATGCTGTGTGTGGTGTGTGTGTGCATGTGTATGTATGTTACGGAGAAGCTAACTGCCAATAATTTCAGATTATGGAATTTAGTGAGCCCTGATCACTTCAATACTTATCTCAAATTGTTAATCTTTTACATTTTACTTCTAGTGAAGATAAAGGTCATTGCAAATATTAACAGGCACATCTATAAAATTTGTAAACTCTGTGATCATAAAGAGTAAAATAAAAGCAGATACATGTTTTTTAAAAAGTAACTGAATAACAATTTACAAGTTGAAAATAAGTAGAAAAGTCAAAACAAAACAAACAAAAAACATGATCCTTACATATATTTCCCGAAAGTACATTACTGCTGCTTCTTTTGGATAATCTCTTAGAATGTTAATTGTGATCATAAATATGGCAGATACAACTTCTGTCAAGTACTTACCAAAGTACTTTATGAATCTTAATGGTTTGCGTTCATTTTTTAAATTGGTAGCAGAGATTATTTCATATAGCCAATGCATTTCAACTAACCAAAAACCTATGAAACGCCACCTATTGTTGCAAATAAGTCATTTCAAAGTTCAATCAAAACCTGGAAAATGTGATTGAGCCCCGGAATTGGGTATTCATGTTGACCACGGTTTTAGAGGATCGTGCCCAACTGTAGGCTAATGTATGTGTTCTGAGCACATGCGAGGTGGGCTAGGCTAAGCTACGATGCTCGGTAGGTTAGGTGTGTTAATGCAGTTTCGACTTACAATATTTTCAGTTTACAATGGGTTTATCGAGATATAGCCCACCCCAAGTGCAGGAGCATCTGTGCCTGTTCTAAGTTACTACTTTGAGTAGATAAGCACCTTTTGGATACATTCGTCCTAATGTGCTGGTTAAAAGTCAGTATCGCGACTTCGTTACCTTTCCATTGATTGTGTAGCTTCAGGCAGGCACGGTGGCTTTGACCTTTAGGTGCCTCCCAAAGCATCCAGAATCAAAGAGGATACCAGGTGGTCATTATGAGGGCCACTCCACTCCTTGTTCCAGAAATCAAATCAGCAGAAGAGATGGTAGTCTTGTTTTCTTTTGAAAATGTAGAACGAGTGAGGGCTCTGAGGGGAGGAACACTTACTGTTACGGAAGAAGAGAGAAGACTTTATTCACGATCTTGCTGGGAGCTCTCCTCCCCCACCTTGCTTGCTAAGCCACATGTAGTAGGAAAAATGATCCAAGGCAGCAGCAAATTGCTCCCATCCAAGACCATGCACCCGGGGCTGTGGCTCCTCTGGTTTTTCCTATATTCTTCTTCCTCTCACCTTCCCACCACAGGGAATTTCACAGGCAGTCTCTTTGGGAGACAGATTCCTGCTCAGGGCCCGTGGTGTCCACGTGCATGTTAGTGCTTCAAGTGCTTATTTAAGATCCCAAGTTTACCTTTGAATTCAATACTGTTTTTGAATTCAGGAACAAATATAATACAGGAACACATCAGAGGTTTCAATCAAGAGACATCTGGAAGTAAAAGAAAGGTCTGTCTCTTATTAACACCTTTCTCCCCAATCCTTCCCCCCACCACACACACACACACACACACACACACACACACACACACACAGGTTAAGTGTAAAAAATGGGACAGCACTGAAGGTCAGATATGGTAAATAGAATTCCTAGGTAGATTATATGAAACCTAAGTGAGAAATGAGTGAAATTTACCTGATTATGGGATGCAATTCCTGGGTGATTTCTCTGGGCAGGTAATTAAACTGCTTGCCCTATCACCGTTTAGCCAAGACAGCATGATGTATCCACAAACATGATAATCATGCTTTAACTTTTGTTTTCTGTGTGGCACTAGAATGCACAAGCAATCTGCTCTTTTCTGACTACAAGGTGCACCCTCTGAGTCCCTTTTCTTGTGCCATGGCCCTCGTGGTGTCTACGCAGATGTCACACAGAAACGGAATGCCCAGCACCCCTGTAGCTCAGACCTCTCCGTTCCCATCTTCAACCGCCTGCATGCTCACCGCAGCAAAACCATCAGAGCCAAAAGTGTTCAGAGCCCGTTGCACTGAAATGTGTTATATCGTGATTTGTCGGGCAGGGAGCGTTTTCTGCCTCTCGGGGATTTGTGTTGAATCATAAACACTATTCCCAGGAAGATGTTTATTAAAAATGAGGAAATAGCAAATGTCAGGAGATATTTTAAGTGAATGTGTTGCTTTTACTTTTTACCGTGCACTTGCACCTTATTCCTGCTTTGTTTTTAATTTTATACAGAAACCTCACTGACACCGTGTGGCTTAGCCTCTTGCCCCGGAATTTTCTTTCCCTCTGGTGACAGGTGGGTCTATGGTCAGTCACGTGCTCCCTGGGGCTTTGGGTTTGTGGGTGAAGGAAGTGAGGGGGAAAGGAGAGGGAAAAGGACATTCGGGAAGACGGAGAGGGGTGTCTTAACTGGTAAAAAGTCTAAACAGTAAGTTATATTCAAAAATAAATGTAAGTGTATGCCTTTATACTACATATTAAAACTCAGAAAGCGTAAAATTAAACAGTCATTTACTGTCCCATAATTATTTAATACAGTCATTCTGGGTTCTGCCTTCTATTTTGAACAGTGACCTTTCTACTGAACAAGAACCACATCTACCAGGTCTGAATTATTGCAAGTTCCAAAGTCGGTTCTGAATTAATGAGATTAATGAGATTTTTTTACTCTACCCAGGGAACTTGATCCTGGGGTAGGGGTTTTATTAATGAGTGGCCCTGCCCTCCACGACAGTGTGCCATTTGATGGGTGTATTTTCATAAGGCCCTGTGCAAACATCACTAATTGGCTCTCGCTCAGTTCCCTGTGACAGTCAGGATCCTGAGCATACATCACAGCAGCTATCCGGCTCCACCAGAGGAGGCTGGGGGCTGAGGCTGCTCCTTATGTAGCAGTGTCATAGGAAGGTTATGCTGTGAACGCTGGTTTCAAGGATGTTTCAGGCTTTCCTCGAAGATATTGCACGTTTGGTTCCAGACCACTGCAATAAAGGGACAATCTAGCCTGGTCTGTGCGGCTCAGTAGCTGAGCGCTGACCTATGAACCAGGAGGTCACAGTTCCCTTCCCGGTCAGGGCACATGCCCAGGTTACGGGCTCGATCCCCAGTGTGGGGCATGCAGGAGGCAGCCGATCAATGATTCTCTCTCATCATTGATGTTTCTATCTCTCTCCCCCTCTCCCTTACTCTCTAAATCATATTCTAAATTCCAGATTTGGGATTTTCACAAGTAGGAAATCAATAAATATATATTTAAAATAAATAAATGAAGGGACAATCTAAATAAAGCAAGTCCCATGAATTTTTTGGTTTCCTAGTGTCTATAAAAGTTATGTTTACACTCTACTGCAGTCCATTAAGTGTGCGATAGCATTATCTATAATAATAAAAGCGTAATATGCTAATTAGACCAGACAGCTGAATGACCTTCCGGACTTCCTTCCGGGCGACCTCTGGATGAAGCCGGGGCTGCATCGGGCTTCTAGTGTCTAAAATAAGAATGGATGTACCTCAGTTTAAAAATGCTCTATTGCTAAAAAAAATCTAACCATTGGCTGAGGCTGAGGCTTCAGTAAGTGGTCAGCTTTTCGCTGGTGGAGGGTCTTGCCTCGATGTTGATGGCTGCTGACTGGTCAGGGTGATGATTGCTGAAGGTTGGGGTGGCTGTGGCAATTTCTTAAAACCAGATGACAGTGAAGTTTGGCGCTTTGATTGATTCTTCCTTTCATGAGTGTCCTGCCCTCCACGACAGGACATTGCCCTATCACCGTTGCATTTTACCCATAGCACTTCTCTCAGCATTAAAGTCACTCCTCTAAACCCCTGCCACTGCTTTATCAACTAAGCTTATGTCATATTACAAACGTCTGTTGTCACTGAACACCCTCCTGAGCACCTGCACCAGGCGAGGATTCCATCTCCACTCCCCCTGCTCATCCATAAGGAGCAACTCCGCATCTGTTAAAGTTCCATCATGAGGTCCTAGAAATTCAGTCACAGCTTCTGGCTCCACCTCTAATTCTAGTTTTCTTGCCATCTCCGCCACATCTGCAGTTACTTGCTCTACTGAAGTCTTGAACCGCTCAAGGTCAACCATGAAGGCTGGAATCAGCTTCTTCCAAAGTCCTGTTAATGTTGATAGTTGGGCCTCTTCCCCTGAATCTGGAATGTTATTCATGGCATCTGGAATGGGGAATCCTTCCCAGAGGTTTACAGTTGGCTTTCCCAGACCCATCAGAGGACAATGATCAATGGCAGCTACCGCCTTATGAAATGTACCTCTCAAATAATAAGACTTGGCTGTTCTGATTCCAGAATGACACGTATCAACTTTTGTCCAGAAGAACTTCTGTACTAACAGTGTGAACTCCCTAAACACTGGTCACTTCTCTTTTTTTAACATAAAAACTTATCAGTTGCTTCCCATTGTCCTCAGTCTGTATCCCAACTTGTGACATGGCCTTGGGCCCCGGTGATCTGGCCGCCGCCTCTAGCTGCAGCCACATCCTGGTTCTTGGTGCTGCAGCCACATTGGGATTCCTTTAGTTCCTGGAATGTGCCGAGGTTTTGCTAACCTCAGAAGCTTTGCCGGTTATTTCTCCTTCAGTTACAGGATGTTCCAACATGCTGTACTGCTTTGCATGATTTTGCACAACTGTAATTAATTATTTGTTGACGTTGAGTCCTTTGTTCAAAGTCTGTCTTTCCTTCTAGACAGCGAGGCATGTGTGCGGACATTGTGTTCACATCACTGGCCCCCACCCCAGCCCCTGTGGAGTCCTGAGGCTCAACCCCTGCATGTGCGCAATTAACAGAGGTCTCTCTCTTACAGGAAGAACCTAATTCATTGATGAGGACGGAAATTCAACTTCCTTCTGTGTTCTGTAACAATCAAATCAACAAAGTATTAACAAGAATTGTTTGTATATTTCTCAGTGCAAACACATTTTTGTATCTTTTTGGGGGGGGGGGGGTGGTCTCACTGTCTCCCTAACAATATAGGGATAAGAATATCTAATAAATTCTCTTCTCACATTATTAGCTCATTTGCATAAAGTTAAAAACATAAGGTAGAAAATGAGACAAATCATAATCTAAATTCCAGATTTGGGAGTTTCATGAGTAGGAATAAAGAACAAGCAGTAACACGGTGATTTAATAAGTCAGCTGTTTCCTTTCAGATTAGGGGCGAATCACAAGGGTACATGCCTAAGACAGCTTTCCAATCAAACGTGGCTAATCCGTTGATTTCCAACATTCAAGAAACCCAGGAGAGAACCAACAGTGGAGTTCTTTGTGTTTCTCCTTTAATGAGTATTTGGCAAAACAATGAGGTGGAGGAAAATGTTCTTGAAGGCACAGAATCCAGTGTCACTTGCTTACAAAGCGACCATTGGGACCCGAGGTGATTGACCATCTGTTTTCAATCGTGGGTCAAAATTTCTTTTAATCCAGGATGTAATTAAATCCCCGGTATGCACAGAGATATCTATTTCACATCTATAATTCCCTAGATGTTTAATTATAAAGTAGTTGCAATCATTTGCACAAATCAGCCCACATTATGTTATTCTGACAGCAGGTTTACATGTTCTGGAAGGAGCTGTATGGGGCTCCGATGGGGGGAGATTGGTGTTTGTCTCATCTTCTTCGTTTTCATCTGCCCACCAGGCTGCTTCCCTATCTCACCTCTTCATCCAGCATTGAGACAGGGAGAGGTAATCTGGTCAAATCTATGCCTGGTGGATTTATCGTTACCCTATCTAGGTCAGGGTTCTAAGGGGATTTCTTGTATTTTTCTTAAAATATGAACATCATTTTCTTTAAACTATTAGTTATATAGAAAGCAATACTACTTTAAAAAGAAACCTTAACTCTGAGTAAGACCAGAGAAAATAATAAATGGTATTCTTCATGTGGTAATGTCTGTGTCATGATTCCTGTCAGGCACCTGAAGTGGTTTCCAGGTGGAGAAAAATCGGAGATTTTTCTTCCTGATTCATTTTCTCTAAATCCACATCACATAAAGAGTACAGATCCCCGTTACCACCCATGTATTCCATAGTTATATTTTTGTATTCTACACACAGCTATAGACTCAAACAATACAATGAATAAATAATAAACAAGCTGAGGTCTTCGGTCTCTATTTAAAGTAATAGGAAGAAGAAAGGGAACTTGCATTAAAATTCCTTTGTAAAGACAGGATCCTCTGAAAGTCTTACTAAATGTTGTGTACATGATTCTTACATCTTGGTAGGGGATCTAGAATGTAAAATTAGCTGTGTATTTGTGAATACACATTTTTAATTCCCTCTTGGACACCCTGGAAAACATCTATTCCAGAATCAATTTCTATGTTCATACTTCATAGTGATGCTACTTCACACTATTTAGATACAGTTACTTTATAAAAAGGTAAAGAAAGAAACACTTGCATTGGTCTAGAAATGAGGAGACAAAATATTTAGGCTTTAAGCCAAATCCAGAAGCCAGAATGAAAACTGTTAATTAAAACATTCCATTGCCAAGAGATAAAATTTATTATCTTTTCTTCCTTTTTAAAAAAAGGCTTTGTCCCTTTTTAGTTTATACATGTTTTTCTTATTTTTATTTCCCCAACACCTCATCTGCAAGACAGGCATTTCTTAGTACTCTGGTCAATTGCTTCCTAGACTACTGCCCTGGCCATTCACCTTGTTTGTTTGTTTTATACTTTACCTTCTGTCTTCTCACCAGTCAGTCAATAACTACTCTGAAATGAGCTTACTGAGTGTGACCATGTGGCCCTCCAGCAATCACACTATATGTGGTAGTGCTTTGTGGCAGGAAGTGTAGCTCCTCCCTTCTTTACAGGGATTAGGTCAAGGGCAACTGGAGGGCAGGAGTCATGATTCTGCCTACCACAGGGGTCCTGTTCCAGGAGAGGGGGCCATGCAGACAGGCCTGGAATGCAGACGAGGGTTACACTTGATGAAGAGCCCCTGTGGCAGAAGACCCTGGGGGCCCTAGAAGTTTTACTAGCCAGGCAATGGCTTGCTGTTGCTGTGACTGCGGAAGCCTGTCCTGTAGCGGAGCTGGGTGAGGGGAAGGGGCCAGAGGAGACTTGTTGGGAGGCTAGTAGAGTAGCCGTGCAGGAGGCGAGGAAGAAGTGAAACAGAAGGCATTGGAGAGAGGGGCAATTCGTAAGACGTGGCAGCCGCTTGGACCTGTGATTCCAGAGATCGAAAGGCAACATGAATATTCTGAGCTCCTACGGGGCAGAAAAGGCACCACACGGCATTTTAAATGGAGTTCATTCGGCGGGAAAGAATAAGTTATATTTGAACAAAACCGTGCGGACGAGATGTCTGAGTCTCATGCACAGAGCAGATGGTTGGATGTATGGAGAGAACCCCTAAGGGAGAGAACCAAAAAAAAGGGGGGGGAAAGGTTGAATGCAAAACTTTAGGATTTAGGGGCTGTTCATACATTTAGCAAAAAAAGGGATTGTGTTGTTAAGAGTGGCCACTTTGCTCCGGCATGGTGCTAAGTGAGACTGTGGCATGAAGAAGGCGAAAACTCAGTTCCTGCCCTCACATGCCTGGCAGGCCCAGTGGGGTGACAAGTCAGCAGTGTTTGAATGAATGAAGAGGGACACAGGCATCCACAGTCACAACAGTGGGGTCAGGAGGCTGGAGGATGAGAAGGGAGGGAGAGGCAGGCTATCTTGATTGAGCAAAAGCAGGGGCCAGGAAGTGACAAAGTTGTTTCGAGTCCTGCAAGTCTGGAAAAGCCCGAGGGATGTGGAGAACTCTATAGGCCCGTCGTGCTGGTGAAAGGAAGTGTGAGATTTACTGTCAAGAATGAGAAGCTCACGGGTGCAGAGAGCCAAGCGCTGGTTTGCAGTGGGAGGGCCTTAGCTGAGGGTAGCATTACCTGGCATATAGTTGATGCTCAATAACTATTAAACAAGTGCATTAAAATTTGCAAAACACTCTTACATACATTATTGTGGTACCATCTCTTCCAGAAAGTAGCAAAGGAGAGAACACTTTCTAACTCCTTTTATGAGACCAGTATTATTCTCGTATCAAAACCAAAAATACAGGAGGCAGTTGATCAATCATTCTCTCTCATCATTGATGTTTTTATCTTTCTCACCCTCTCCCTTCCTCTCTGAACTCAATAAAAACATATTAAAAAATAATAATATAAAAAATAAAACTAAAGACCAATATATCTTAGCAGCTCAGATGTAGAAATCTTCAAAAAAAAGTGAGTGAATTCAATCCAGTGATGTATAGAAAGAATTATACACCATGAGTAAGTGGGATTTATTCGCGTTTGCAAGATTGGTTTAATATTTTTAAAATCAATCAATACAATCGGGTTAAATATGAAAATCACATCATCATATCAGAAAAAGCACTTGACAAAAATCTAACATCCACTTATGATTTTAAAAAAACCTGCAAACTCTCAGCACATTAGGAATAAGAAGAACTCACCCAACTTGGTATCGAGCGTCTCCAGAAAAACCTACCGTTAACGTCTACCTAGTGCTGAAAACCAAATGCTTTTTCTCTAAGACTGGGAACAAGGCAAGGATGTTCACTCCCACTGCTTATACTCAACACAGCACTGGAAGTTCTAGTCACTGCAAAAAGGCCAGAAAAAGAAAGAAAAGCCATACAAATTAGAAAGGAAAAGACCCAAACTGTCCCTATTTAAGATGACACAACTGTCTACACAGCAAGTCCTAGAACGAATAAATGATGAGAGATCAACACACAGAACCCAATTGTACTTCTATATATGAATAATAACATGTTGTTAAAAATTATTTAAAATACTTTTATTAGATGAGATTTTTACATGAGTCAAAACACAAAAGTACAAAAATGTGTAATGCCCTATCTCCCTAGTCCCTAACCCTCCCACATAAGGAACCACAGCTATTACATTTTGAGTATCCCTTTCAGAATTTTTTACTGCTCACACAAGGAATTATGAATATGTATCTTCTTCCACTTAGCCCACTATTTTTATATAACTGGTAACATAGCCTCCACACCATTCTTTACCTTGCCCTTTTCACTTAACGTTATATCTTGGAGAGCTTTCCATCCCAGCATACACAGAGCTTCCTTTGATTTGCAGCTGCACAATACACTGTTTCAACAGATGATTATAACTTACCGAACCACAGGCACTGAGGATTTTTTAATATTTTGCTATGACAAGCAATAAATTTGTTCATCCTTGTAGGAACACATCTGCAGGATGAAATACTGGAAGTAGATTAGTGAGGTTTTTGGAGTTGCCATTTTGTTAGGTGTTTCCAAATAGCCATCCACCGAGCTAGCATGATTTCTCACACTCACTAGAACTATTAAAGAGGGTTTTTTCTTCCAGGCCTCACAACAGAGTGTGTCATCCAGTGTTTGAGTGTTTGCCAATCAGATAAGTAAAAAATGGCACCTAGGTGTGGTTTTATTTGACATTTCTCTGATAGTAGCAGAAGGGTGGAACATCTTTTCAGAGCACACTCAAGACTGGGTGTATTTCCTTTCCTGTGAACTAACTGTTCAGCTATCCATTTGTCTATTTTATTGTATTTTCCAAAGACTTATTTTTGTATGTATTAGTATCTGCTTCTGCTGTTCTGTTTTCCAATTTGTTAATTGCTGCTTTTATTATTGTACTCCTTCTTTTTGTATTTCCTAGCATAAGTTGTGTTTAAAATGCTTAATTTGTTGCCACTCTTTGTTTATTGATATAAGCATGAAAGGCTATCAAGTTTCCTTCCAAAAGCTGCTTTAGCTATATCCCATAGTCCTGATATGTAGGTTTTCTATTCCTTGTATTTTCTACATATTTTCTCTATTTCAGTTTGTATTTCCTCTCTGAGCCAAAAATGACAGATTTTATTGGTTTGTTTGTTTTCTGTTTTTCATTCCTAGGTAGAAGGGGCTTTTATTGTTACCAATATCTAGGTTGCTTCCATTTGTAATCAGAGAATTTTGTCTACAATATTTTAACTTTGGGAATTTGCTGAGGTGTCCTTTGTGGGCTAATCTAAGTTATCAGCTCAGGGACACTTAAAACGAAGATATGTTGTCCATTATGTGGGCCAGGAGTCCAGGTATGCGTTAGTTGGTTCCTGTGCTCAGGGTCTCACCAGGCTGCAATCAGGGCATTGGCTGAGGTGGAAGCTTCACTGGGGAAGAACAGTCTTCCAAGCTCTCTTAGGTTGTTGGCAGAATTCAGTTCCTTAGGGTCGTAGGACTGGGGTCCCAGCATCTAGCTGGCTGTGGCTGGAAGCCACCCTCCACTCCGTGAGGCTGTACCCCGTTCCTCAAGGCCACCTGTGGGACCTGGCCTCAGGACTTACAACATGGCTGGCTAACACAGTAAGCCAGTAAGGAATGTGTGTAGATGGAGTCGACCAGCAAGACGGAGTCTTACAAAACGTAACAAAATCATGGGAGTTACATTTTTTTTTTCCACTTCAATAAATCTTTATTGTTCAGATTATTACCATTGTTCCTCTTTGTTCCCCCCATAGCTCCCCTCCACCCGGTTCCCACCTCACCCTCTCCCCTTACCCCCGCCCCACTGTCCTCATCCAAAGGTGTACGATTTTTGTCCAGTCTCTTCCCACAACCCCCACGCCCCTTCCCCCACCCCGAGAATTGTCAGTCCACTCCCTTTCTATGCCCCTGATTCTATTATATTCACAGTTTATTCTGTTCATCAGATTTTTTATTCACTTACATTCTGTCACCTTTGCCATAGTCTGTTGGTTAGAAGCAAGTCACAGGTCCCCCATCCCTCCCACACCCAAGTGGTGGCACTCCACGAGGTCATCACAACAGGAGGTCCAGGTCATGCGGCCACCTCCAAGTCTGCCAACACAGTGATCAAATCTGAGTCTTGTTCTTTTGTTTGTATATTTGGGTCTCATTCTATATCACTTGGTGTTTCTGTTTTCATTGTGTTTTAAGAAGTCTTTCATTACATGTACACTTCTTTGTGTTTTTGTGTGTGTGTGTGTGTATTTTTGTCATGTTGTTTTTCTAATATTTAGGAAGGTTTTTATTGTTGTCCTATTTTGCTCTTCATAGTTATAACGTGATTGACTAACCTCAGTCCTCTATTTCTTTAGCCAACAGCTACGAGTGCCCTGTTCTCAGTATTGATGAAATTATATATTTCCCCTGTTTTCCAGGCTAGCTGCTGCAGAGACAGGCTTTTTCCTCACACATGTTTCTGTGCGACTCTGAGCAGATCTATGGCTTCCGCTCTGAATGACCCAGATCCAAGCAGCCTTCTGCTACAAGCCCAGCTCATCGCAACTGCCCCACCCTCTGTTGAAAAGATTCATATCAGTTAGTTCAGCCTAAGTTATGTTGTGGGAACAAATGGCCCCAAAATCTTGTTGGCTGACAACACGGATTTATTTCTCACTCATTCTGCAGCTATTGACCTGTGGGTTGACTGGCTCAGCAACATAGCCTCTTAATTCAAATAGCGCCATCCGGGACATCGCTGGGCTGTGGCGGAGGGAAAGGAAGGGGGCAGATCATAGGCCACGTGGTGGCTCTTTAAGCTCCTGCTCAAAAGTGGTACCTGTCACTCTGCTCACACATCATTAGCCAAAGCAAGGTTCATGGCCCAGCCCGATGCCAGTGGAGTGGAATATCCATCTTCAGCAGGGACAGCCCTGCTCAGGAAGGCGCTAGAGGGTCCGGCTGCCAGGAAAGAGACTGCTGGGGACGGCCAGTAAATAGTCTGAACAAATAATATAATCTATCACCCAGGGCAATGCTTTAGCCCTCAGGACATGCCTCTCACCTTCCTAAGTGCTTGGTGTGTGTTTTGCTGGCTGTCACCTAGACCTACCCAGCGTCATCCTCCCCGGGAAAGCCTCTCTCTCCATTTCCCCTTCCTCCTGGTGACTTAGCTGCACTTGGCAGCCTTTTACACAGTTTGGAATCTAGAGACTATGCCCGTTTCCTAGTTTCACCAAAAATGATTTATTTTCATTCTCCTTGTTGCTTCTGGATGACTTCCAGAAAGCAAAGGGGAAATGCCGATGCATGCAGCTCTGCTGACCCGGCCATCTGCCGCCCTGCTCTGTCCGTCGGCTGGCTGCAGCCCCGCCACAGAGCCCACACGGCAGGCCCAGTGGGATGAGATGTGTGAACATTTTCATACTTTTATATTTGTATCAGGCCTTTCCTTGTGACTGATCATTCCTTTCTCTTATTTTCTTTCTTATTTGTCCCGTTGGGATGTTGGGAACAGAACAGGAGTGGGATTGTTCAGTGATCACTCTACAGTAATTCTGCAAAACTCCACAAAAAGTGATGCCCAGCACAAAGTCAGTCCCCTGTCCCTCTCTCTCTCACTCCTTTTCGGTCCTGCCAGTGAGTAACGGATGCCACCAGGTGCACCGGTCTCCTGGGCCAGCGTAGCACCTGCGCTCTCCTGACACCACCCTCTGCCCCTCAGCCTAGGCAGCCAATGCCCTCCCGGCTGTGAGGCCACCTCTTGGTGTCACCTCTGATGTTCACGCATTCATTCAATGAACAAGTACCGCCCCCCCCCCCCCCCCCCGCTTTGTCTAATTTCCCCGGTGACTACCTTTGTCCCACTACAACCACAAATGGAAAGGTATTCAAATAAATTTTGTAAAAATATCTTGAATGGAAAGAAAGGTGACATATTTTTGTCTGTAGTTCATCCTCAAAGATAAACTTTGGGGCCTGGTCAAGCTGTACGTAGATGGATGCTTTGCAACAATAAACTCAAACAACAGAGAAAGATCCCCAGGACATGAACACATAGAAAACTGTAGAGGCAAATCACGAGAGTGACTATGACGGCACAGACGTGGCCAGCCTGACTCTGCACCTGGTCCCTGGCTCCTGCTCTCACACGGCACCCTGGGGACCCTGCACTTCCACTGACCACGTTTCCCTGGGCTAAACTGAGGATGCCGAACTTCCATAATGCAGACATGCTTCCCACGCTCGGCTTTCAGATTTAACAAATGGAGAAAATAATCCACCCCAGTCAGGGAGGTCTTTTGATGTGAGGGAACACGGAATATGTCCGTTGGTAAGCAAAATACATTTTTAAAAATAATTAGGTATTCTTCCAGTGTAGAGGAGGCAGGTGTGAGGAACAAGAAATAAGAGAAGGCTGGAATAATAAAAAAACATTGAATGGAAAATGTCATGAGGACATGGTAGGCTGCAGGGCCCGGGCTGGTGGTGTATCAGTATGTGGGTGAAAGGGGCCCTCACTCATCACCCACTTCTTTTACCCAGGTTAGTAGGTGGGGGTGCCTTATAATCAAGACTGATAGACTTGATAGTACATTTCTGGGGGTAGAAAAATAGGAAGAATTATTCTAATTCAAGGTAAATATAACACACAGATTAGTGCTTGGGGCAGGCCTGAATCAGGGACTCAAAGTCAAGGATCAGACTAAGAAGGACAAAGGGAAACAAAAGAAGGGCCATGTGCCCTTCACTAGACTCAGGACACAGGTTTCAAATCATAGAATAAATTATGACGCAAAAGAGAGTGAATTGAAATTATGACTCAGAAGAACCAGTGGGACAGTCAGTACCTGCAAACGTTTCAAACACACACACACGTCCTTGTTTTTTAAAAATACATAAACTTATATTTGGGTCATCCTTAACAATTCGCAGAATCTTTTTTTAAATACACGTCACCAGAACTAAGTCAATGGAGTCGGGACGAGGCAGGAAGAGTCGCATTGTTTCACGGCTCAGAAGAACCAGGGCCGTTGGTGAGTCTAGCATTGCTGCTTCCTTGTGGCGGGAGATGTGCCGTTAGCCAGACACAGGCCTGCACCGAACAGGAAGAGAGATTTCCGGGACCTGAGGAGGGGAGATGCTGCCTGGACAATGAGTATTGAGACTCTCCAGGTGCAGGGACTGGACAGTAAGCCAACACGGACGTCCTCCTTCCCGCTCCATTATTATAACTTTCATGATAAAGCACGGTGCCTCATGTAGCACCATGACTTTGGTAGTATTTTTTTTTTGTTTAGTCAAATTGCTTACATAGATGAGGGCCTTGCAAAAAAGGCGTGCCCTGCCCCCTGTACACCCAACGGATGGCTGTGACCTCGGCACGAACTGCACCTGACTCAGTGATGCCCCCGACCCCGATCTGTAGTTTAACAGCATGGGGCTAAGTTAGAGTCCTTCGAGACAATTATAATTTAGAATGAGAAAAGTAAAATGAAAACTTGTCCGTGAGGGTGTCAGTGATCTCCCCGGGGAAGCGTGGGGGGCAGGGAGCAGGAGAGCTCCTGGGTGCGTCCGGGTCTGGCCCTCGGGGTGGATACATGGCTGTGTTCGCTGTGGTAATCTGTCGACTTGTGCATTTAGGACTGGTGCACTTTCCTGTACGCACGTTACTTAAATAGTTCAGCAGACAAATGTGAAAAACCGTCCATAGATTTTTTATCCAGAATCTTGCAAAATTGTTTTACAGCATAGGGTACAGTGGTCTGAGAGCCACGGAGCCCCAGCAGCGCCCCAAGGTTAACGTGGGATTTCAGGGTCCCATCAGCCCTTCCTCTGAGCCGCCCCACAGCCAGTCAACTTCACAGTGAAACTCAGCGCTGTGTCACCCTCTCCGCCTGCTGCAGGAGACAGAAATTCTGGCCCAGGTTGTGTCCAGACATGCACAACGGAGACAGACCCGCAGGGCTCGGAGGCCTTCCCAGAGGTGGCTCGGCGTGATTATATAACATGCGGGGTCCGTGTTCCTTTTTCAGGCATAACCGAGCCTTTGCCAAAACAACTGATGGCCAGTCCTTTCCCACGGACCCAAATGAAAACGCCGTAAATAACTTACAGTTCTGAAAAAGGAAGAAAGGACACCACACAACGCAGCGTCCAACTGGCGTCACGGCCCGATGTGCGGAGCCTCGCACCCACGGAGCAATCTGACCCGAATTCCGCCGTTTTCAGTCACTCCACCTGTTGAGGGAGCTCCCAGGAGTGGGGGGAGGGGAGAAGTGCAGGTAGTTAAAAGAAACCAAAAGCAACGGCAAAAGAATACTTCCCTTTTGCTGACTGGTTTTGGTCAGAAAAAGAAAACAAGGCTTTTACTGAGCCCATGGGCTTCAGGCAGGCCGTGATGTAGGCACGTGTCCCTGTGCCCACAGGCCTAATGAGACGCAAGCAGCCAGCCTGAGAGAGATTTAATGCATTCCTTCCTCCCTTTCCGGTTCCCTATGGCTGGTTTTATAGGACTCCGGTTTTATGGAGGAACTCAGAGTGTTTGCCCACATGTGTGGCTTCTCTGGGTGCGCTCCCTCCGTTAACGTGGAGATGGCGTATCTGTGCGGCGCCCCAGATCCCAGCCCAGAGACCTCCTGTTGGCAGCTCGAAATTGGCTGAGGTGGGGACCCGCAGGCGGGCAGAGGGCGGCTTTGGGGTGGAATTCCCAGTCCCAGCTCTCGGGCTGGGCATAGGCACCCCTTTAGCAAGGCCAGCCACCCGATGAAGTCCCACTGAGACCCTGGGTCAGCAGGTCCGAGTGGCTCCGGGTGTGAGTGCACCAACTTGAGGGGGTGGAGTCCAATTCTGCCTTTGGACAACCACTCTGTTCCCCACAGCTATGCACTGAGTATTCAGGTGGGAGAGAACTCGGGGAAAGTCAAGATAAGCCTCTGCCCTAAGTGATCAATAAATGAGCTACACAAATAAACCAAACACACATGGAAACGATGCATTTCTCGGATCCACAGGCACTATTGATAGAAGGACATGCCATCGAGGGAACTTTTGGGGAGAAAGCTGAACCTCATCACTCGAGGTTCTGTCTGCGTGGGAAATGAGGGCACGACAGGGGCCTGGTGAGAGCAGAGACCCGGGTGCATAACAGGAATGAGACGCCCTCCTGAGAGCGGCCCCAGCTGGCACCTGCTGCCCCAGGTCACCTGGTTTCACTTTGTAGCAGTCCCAGAGATGGGGCTACTGTTATTCCCGTTTTTGCAAACAAGGATATTGAGAGACAGACATTAAGCCACTTGCCGCAGGGAGGTAGGTGGTGAGCAGAGAGCTGGCCTGCACCAGGCAGGAGAGGGGTGCCGAAGACTGACGGGCAGAATCCGGGTGTCCGACTTGCAGGCCACGTGGCTTCAGGCAAATGACATCATTTCTTTGTGCTTTGGCTTCTAGATCTGTAAAACGGGAACCAATATAGCACTTACCTATGGGCTGTGTGTTTTTCAGCTTGAGATATAATTTACAAATAACAGTGTAAGATATTTAAAGCACACGATGTGATGATTTGATACATGTACACATTGTGAAAGGGCCCCCATCAAGTCAGTTAACATCCATCACCTCACATGTTTACATATTTGCCTTTCTCTTTTCTCTTCTTTTCTTTCTTTCTTTTCTTTTCTTTTTTTTTTTTTTTTTTTTTTGTGAGGACATTTAAGTCTACTCTCTTAGCAAATTTCAATTTTACAATTCAGTATATTGTCAACTATATTCCCGTGTTTCATATTAGATCTTCGGAACTTAGTCACCTTATAGCTGAAAGTTTTTACCTTTTTATCAGTTTCTGTATTTCCTCCACCCCAGACTCTGGCAGCCACTTTTCTACTCTGTTGCTAGGAGTTTGATTTAAAAAAAACAAACAAACAAACACACACACACCCCAAAAAACTGTTTCTGAGTTCATTTTTATTTTATTTTTTTTAATTTTTATTTGTTAACATTCTACACATAAGTGACACCATGCAGTATTTGTGTTTCTGACTTAGCTCATTTGACATACTGCCTTCAAAGTCTATCCATGTTGTTGCAAATAGCAGGATTTACTTCTTTTTAATACTGAACAACAGTCCATCATGTGTGGAGGGTTATTTTTTTTTTTTAATATTTTTATTGATTTCAGAGAGGAAGGGAGAGGGAGAGAGATAGAAACATCAATGATGACAGGGAATCATTGATTGGCTGCCTCTTGCACGTCCCCACTGGGGATCGAGCCCGCAACCCCGGCATGTGCCCTTGACCAGAATCGAACCCGGGACCCTTCAGTCCACAAGCCGATGCTCTATCCACTGAGCCAAACCAGCCAGGGCATGGAGGGTTATTTTTAAGTTTAACAATTATGGTGTACTTACAGTGCTCAGCAAGTGTCGGGGGCCCACACGGAGACTGCGCTATGAATGTAAGCTGTTCCGTGTGACTGTCTGCAGGTCATGTGGGAAAATGCTCCTCAACACCAGGTAACACACGGGTAGGCGGGTGGTGCTGGGGACCAGCTTCGGAGGTGCAGGTCTCGCCAGACGGCTCGTTCTGCCAAAGGTAAGCAAGCCCCGTCATCAGTCCGCACCAGCCCCCGCGTGGGAGCTCTGTTCTTGACGTAACCCTCACGAAAAAGACCTGGAAGGCTATTGTGCAAATTCCAGGAACCCAGAGAAAAACTGACCCCATGATGGGTCAGAGAGAGGAAAGAGACGGTGGGGCCGAGCTCACGTGAGGCCTGGACTCGGGAAAACCGGCTTCGGAAAGTCCAGGAAAAAGGACAGGCCTGTCCCCGCTGGCCAGGAATACAATACAAGAAAGGGAACTTCTGAAAACAAACTGACCGATTGAAACGCAAGTGATTCCTGTGAAGAACAGTGGTGGCTGCCACGGAGAAAGCTCCTCTGAATTGTTCTGATTCCCACAGGATGTGCTTGGAGGGCAGAGGAGGCTCCGCGGGCTGGGCTGTGCCAAGGACCCGGGCTGGGAGGCGGGACGGGGCAGGCCACAGCGCTCCCTTCACACACACCATTTCCTTTTGTCCTTCACAGCCTTCCAAGGTGGATGCCGTCTGTGTTCCGTGTGACTCTGTGAAACAGTAAGAAATACGTATTTGGTCTTCCCCCTGGGTTCCTGGCACAGAGCTCCTAAACCCCTTGTGAGCTCTGAGATAGGGGCCAGAGGCGCCTCTTTTGTTTTTCCTAACAAGTCCCTTCCAACCATACCTGAGTCTTTGCTAATGAGGTGACTCCAGGTGGGCCCCTAGGTAGCTTGGGGGGGTTGGGGTTGCCAAAGGAACAGTCATGTAATTGAGGCCTAGAACTTTCAGCCCGCCCCTCCCCTGGGGAGTGGAGAAAGGCTGAATAACCAATGGCCGATGGTTTAATTTAATCGATTATGCCATTCTATCGACTTTATGAATTGTGTCCCTTGGTCGAGAGGAAGACACCCAGGCACAGGAGAGAGCTGGGGATCAGAGTCCACGGGATAACTGATGAGGGTGCTCACCACGGTCCCATCTGGGGACTTGGAGGCAGAGCACCGTTGGCTGAGCCACGGGCGGGGCCTTCCGGGAGCAGAACCATCACAGATCATTCTGGCACAGCCCACGTCAGGCCCAGGCTCACTGTGGGGCAATCTTGACGCTTCATATTCTACCGCATGGAAGCTCTCTATGGTTTTGCTTATGGACAGCACCCATAGAGTTGCTGTTTTAAACACAGCAACCGTGACTCCTTGGCATTGCTCAGTATATGCTTGTTGGACACCAGGTAGAGGTACAGCACGGGCTGGAGGGCATTTTCAAAAGCCTAAAGGAGGTGCACTCTGCCGTGGGGAGTGACCCCGCCCAGGAGGCCACTTAGCCAGTGAAGTCCCAGCAAGAACATGAGGCAAGAGGCAGCCTGGATGGGTGGGGAGGTGACCCAGGAGGCCGTGGGCAGGAGAGGGCGTGAGGTGGCAGAGCCAGGCACGGTTGCGCAGAGAGGGGGCCGTGGCTGTGCGCCGGAGGCTTTCGCTCAGCAGAGAGGGAAAGGCCACTGAGGACACGAGGACGAGGGAGCAAACCACGCAAGGACACGCGGGTGGCAGAGGCGTGCAAGGGCGAGCGGCAGGGAAGAGCTGAGGCTCCTTGTAGCGGAGCTGATCCCGAGAGAAAGAAAAGCTTGGGTTATTAGGAGGAGGCGGCCCGCAGGGTGGACTTTCTTGGGCGGCCGGGGACCCACTGGAGGCGACGGCCAGATCCAAGGGCCGTGCAGGGTCAGAGGAAAGCCCGAGACCGGGAGGCCAGCGTGCACACCACCTGTGGACGAGCCTGGGCTTCCCGGGCGCAGGGGGAATAGGAAGGCAGAGAGGGCCCTGAGCGACACAAACTGCTTTTTTTAAAGAAAAGAAAAATCGCCTGGCTGGCGTGGCTCGGTGATGGAGCGTCCATCTGTGAACCAGGAGGTCATGGTTCAATTCCCAGTCAGGGCACAGGCCCGGGTTGCGGGATGATCCCCAGTGTGGGGCGTGCAGGAGGCAGCCGATAGATGATTTTTCTCTCATCATTGATGTTTCTCTCTCCCCCTCTATCTTTCTGAAATCAATAAAAATATTTTTTAAAAAAGAAAAAAGAAAAGAAAAATCGTCCATAACCCACCACTTGGGAGTGATGACCGCTGTCCACACCTGGATCCATGTTTTTCAAGGCTCCTGCCCACTCAGACACGTCCTTGTTTGAAGCCTGTCTCTGCAGTTACCAGCTGTGCATCCTGAGCAAGTTACCCCCCTCTCAGGTGCCTTGGGTTCCACTTTCTTCAATTGCACGAGGACAATAATGACCTCCTGGAGAGGAGAGGGACACTCCGTGTCTGCCCCGAGCACAGGGCCTGCCCGAGGGAACACTCACTCACGGCCTGGCTGCGGTTATGCACCTCCATTCTGTGTCGATGCTTGCTTAACAGGGATACATCCAGCCACTTACAGACGGGCACGCCTTTAGGATAGCTCTAGTGTGTTTTGTTTGGATGTGGGGTTTTTTGCTGGTACAAACAACGTTGCCATAAACATCCTTCTACATCTAAGTTGTAAAAACTCCTTCAAAAGGTAGAGAAAGGCTGACACATTTTATCATTATTATTTTAAAAATTTAGTCTTTTTTATTGATTTTTAAAGAGAGGAAAGGGTGGGGGTAGAGAGAGAAATATTGCTGTGTGAGAGAAATATCTATCGGTTGCCTCCTGCACATGCCCCAACCGGGGATCGAACCTGCAATGTGGGTATGTGCCCTGATTGGAATCAAACCCACCACCTCCTGGTGCACCAGACGATGCTCCAACCAACTGAGCCACACTGGCCAGGACATTTTAAATGTTGATAGATAACATGTGATAGGAAGGATGCCTAGGATTTAGTGGCTGCTTTAAGAAAGAGAATGAAATCCAAGTTGGCTTAAAGATTTGTAATCAATATTTGTAAACAATTAAAAGATTTTCAAAGATTCTTCTCTCTCCCCTCCCTCCCCGCTGGAATAACCCGTTGGAATGTTCCAAGGACCTTCCTACACTTTCTTCCGCTCACACCGTTTAAGCCAGGAGTGCCAAGATGAAGAAACACTTTGAAAACTGCATGGTAAGTGCACTATAACAAGAACTAGGTTCTTCCCCTCCCATGCCAAGGCCTTACCTGCACATCATTGTTATGGGTTGAGTTGTGTCCCAGCATCTCAGAATATGACCTCATTCGGAGAAAGTTCGGACTCAGGCACTAGCGTGGCCCTTACTGTAATATGACCAGTGTCTGATCAACCAGAAAAGTCTGAGGCACAGACAGAGGGAAAGACGCAGGGAACAGACGCCGCCTGCAGGCTCAGAGAGAGGCCTGGAATGTCAGTCCCTCACCCTCAGAGGAACCGGCCTTGCCACCTCCTTGATTTGGGACTTCCAACCCCCAGAATGTGAGACAAGGAGTCTCCATTGTTTAAGCCACCCAGTTTGTGGTAGCTTGTTGTGGTGGTCCCAGGAAACTAGTGGGATTGTCATTCTTAGTTTTAATTTGGATTAATCAAGGTCCTTGGTTTATGATCCATTGTCATCATTGGGCTGTGAATGTCCAGCTAAAGTTTTGTTATTTACTTTTTTTAATGAGGAATTCACATCTGTGAACCCATCTTCCAAAACAAAAATAGGACCGGGAAATGACTCACCTCTTCTCCTACATTCCCCACCAACATCACCCCGTCCTTCCCACCGCCAGCCTGCATCCTCCACTCACCATTTTCTTGCCTTTCTTTCTGTACAGGTTTATTGTATTCCTAAGCTGCACATTAAAAACATTCAGCTGTTGCTTTAAACTATAGGAAGGGTATGTTTTTATTGATTTTTGAGAGAGAGGAAGGGAGAGAGAAACACTGATGTGAGAGATAAACGTTGATTAGTTGCCTCCCCTATGGGCCCTAAATGGGGATTGAACCTGCAACCTTGGGATGTGCCCTGATGGAATGGAACCTGCAACCTTTTTTAGTACAGGTTGACACTCCAACCAACCGGTGGGGGCCAGGCAGCTGGACTTTGTTACATTCCTTGCTGCTTTGAAATAACATGTCCCGATGATGTCACAACTGCTCACTGGAAACAGCTTCCATTCTCATCCTTCCTTCCCCATTGTTCCTCCTCTTTTAGCTGAAGGGCCTGATGGAGACCCTGAGTTTCAGGAGGAGGAGCCTGGGGCTCACAGCTGCAGGGCCTTGCCAACTCATTCTTCCTCAAAGCTTTGTTCACGGTGATACTCAGGCAAGTATCACAACAGCCATTAGCACCTCATCCTTCAAGCAAAGCATTTCCCTTTGACACTAACCAGGAGGAAGGACTTGTTCAGTGGCGCCTGTTGCTCAGGTTTCAAATGGTGAGCAAAGGGAAATGTTAACATGAGTCAGAATTTACCCAGTGGTTTTGAGTAAATATCCCCCAAAATAGTCTTTTCCCCTTAGGTTCCTGAGTGAGGGCTGCGTGGCCATCCTTTCCTTGGGGAAGACAGGAGTTTGGAGGAATGGGGGTGGGGAAGTGGGGGTGGCAGAAGACCGAGTGCTTGTGACCCACCAGCCTACCCTCCTCTCCCTCAGTGACCTTGGAAAAGCCACTGAGACAAATGGTGCTTAGAGATGCTCTCTAATTCTAAGATCAGAGACATACTGCCTGCCTTCTCTACTCTGCAAAACTCAACCCTTGTCTAGTTCTTAAAATGTCTTAAGTAGGATCTATGGAACTAGTCCAGTTTTCCCTCATGATTCCAGTAAAACTTGGCGGGGGGGAACAAGGATTGGTGGCTCTATAGCATCCCTTTTGGCCATAACCCCCAGTCCTCACCCCCCAAAGCTCACCCTCTGAGCCTCTGGAGGGGGACCTTCTGGGGCTGGTGGGGGCGGTTCACGTGGGTCTTTTTTTTTTTAATTTCTTTATTGATTAAGGTATTACATATATGTCCTTATTCCCCCATTACCCCCCACCTCCCATTCATGCCCCCTACCCGCTGTTGACTGTGTCCATTGATTAGGCTTACATGCATGCATATAAGTCCTTTGGTTGATCTCTCCCCCTTACCCCCACCCTCCCCTACCTTCCCTGAGGTTTGACGTTCTGATAGATGTTTCTCTGTCTCTGGACCTGTTTTTGTTCCTCAGTTTATGTTGTTCATTATATTCCACAAGTGAGTGAAATCATGTGATATTTATCTTTCTCTGACTGGCTTATTTCACTTAGCATAATGCTCTCCAGTTCCATCCATGTTGTTGCAAATGGTAAGAACTCCTTCTTTTTTACCGCAGCGTAGTATTCCATTGTGTAGATGTACCACAGTTTTTTAATCCACTCATCTACTGATGGGCACTTAGGCTGTTTCCAAATCTTAGCTATGGTAAATTGTGCTGCTATGAACATAGGGGTGCATATATCCTTTCTGATTGGTGTTTCTAGTTTCTTAGGATATATTCCTAGGAGTGGGATTACTGGGTCAAATGGGAGTTCCATTTTCAGTTTTTTGAGGAAACTCCATACTGTTCTCCACAGTGGCTGCACCAGTCTGCATTCCCACCAGCAGTGCAGGAGGGTTCCTTTTTTTCCGCATCCTCGCCAACACTTGTCATTTGTTGATTTGTTGATAATAGCCATTCTGACAGGTGTGAGATGGTACCGCATTGTTGTTTTGATTTGCATCTCTCGGATGATTAGTGACTTTGAGCATGTTTTCATATGTCTCTTGGCCTTCCTTCTGTCTTCTTTCGAAAAGTGTCTATTTAGATCAGTTGCCCATTTTTTGATTGGGTTGTTTATCTTCTTTTTGTTAAGCTGCATGAGTTCCCTGTAAATGTTGGAGATTAAACTCTTATCGTTGATATCATTGGCAAATATGTTCTCCCATGCAGTGGACTTTCTTGTTGTTTTATTGATGGTCTCCTTTGCTGTGCAAAAGCTTTTTATTTTGATGTAGTCCCATATGTTTATTTTCTCTTTAGTTTCCATTGCCCTAGGAGCAGTATCAGTGAAGAAATTGCTTCGGCATATGTCAGAGATTTTTCTGCCTGGGGATTCCTCTAGTATTTTTATGGTTTCCCGTCTTATGTTTAAGTCCTTGATCCATTTTGAGTTTATTTTTGTGTATGGTGTAAGTTGGTGGTCTAGTTTCATTTTTTTGCATGTATCTGTCCAGTTTTCCCAACACCATTTATTGAAGAGATTGTCTTGATTCCATTGTATGTTCATGCCTCCTTTCTCAAATATTAATTGAGCGTAGTGATTTGGGTCGATTTCTGGGTTCTCTATTCTATTCCATTGATCTATATGTCTGTTCTTGTGCCAGTACCAGGCAGTTTTGAGAACAGTGGCTTTGTAATACAGCTTGAAATCTGGTATTGAGATCCCACCTACTTTGTTCTTCTTTCTCAGGATTGCTGTGGCTATTTGGGGTCTTTTTTTTTATTCCAGATGAATTTTTGGAGAGTTCTTTCTAGGTCTGTGAAATATGCTGGTGGCATTTTAATGGAGAGTGCATTGAATCTATAGATTGCTTTGGGTAGTATGGACATTTTAATGATGTTGATGCTCCCAATCCATGAACATGGTATGTTCTTCCATCTGTTTACATCTTCCTCTATCTCTTTTTTCAGTATCCTGTAGTTTTCTGTGTATAGGTCTTTTACCTCCTTAGTGAAGTTTATTCCAAGGTATCTTGAATTTTTTGGTGCAATGGTAAATGGGATTGCTTTTTTAGTCTCTCTTTCTGTAAGTTCACTATTGGTGTATAGAAATGCCATAGATTTCTTGGCGTTAATTTTGTATCCTGCTACATTGCCGAATTCATTGATTAAGTCTGTTAGTTTTTTGATGGAGTCTTTCGGGTTTTTTATGTACAATATCATGTCATCTGCAAATAAGGACAGCTTTATTTCTTCTTTTCCAATTTAGATGCCTTTTATTTCTTCTTCTTGTCTAATTGCAATGGCTAATACTTCCAGGACTATGTCAAACAGGAGTAGTGAGAGTGGGCATCCCTGTCTTGTTCCTGTTCTTAGGGGATATGGTTTTAGTTTTTGCCCATTGAGTATGATGTTAGCTGTGTGTTAATCATATATAGCTTTTATTATGTTGAGGTATGATCCTTCTATTCCCACCTTGTTGAGAGTTTTTATCAAGAAAGGGTGTTGGATTTTGTCAAAATGCTTTTTTTGCATCAATTGATATGACTATGTGATTTTTTATCTCTCAATTTGTTTATGTGATGTAACATGTTTATTGATTTGCGGATATTGTACCATCCTTGCATTCATGGGATAAATCCTACGTGGTCATGGTGTATGATCTTTCTGATGTAGTGCTGGATCCAATTTGCTAGAATTTTGTTGAGGATTTTGGCATCTCTGTTCATGAGGGATATTGGCCTGTAATTCTCCTTCATTGTGTTGTCTTTATCTGGTTTTGGTATTAGGGTGATGCTGGCTTCATAGAATGAGCTTGGAAGTGTTCCTTCCTCTTGAATTTTTTTGGAATAGTCTGAGGAGGATAGGTTTTAGTTCTTCCTTGAATGTTTGGTAAAACTCTCCTGTGAAGCCGTCTGTCCCCAGGCTTTTGTTTTCTGGAAGCTTTTTGATGACTGCTTCAATTTCTTCCATAGTTATTGGCCTATTGAGATGTTTAGATTCTTCCTGATTGAGTTTTGGAAGGATATATTTTTCTAGGAATATGTCCATTTCCTCCAGGTTGTCCAGTTTGTTAGAATAGAGTTGTTCATAGTATTTTTTAACAATCCTTTGTATTTTGGTGGGGTCTGTTGTTATTTCACCTCTTTCATTTCTGATTGTGTTTATTTGGGTCATCTCTCTTTGCTTCTTGGTGAGCCTGGCTAGAAGTTCATCAATCTTGTTTATCCTTTCAAAGAACCAGCTCTTGGTTTTGTTGATCTTTTGTATTGTTTTTTTGGCCTCAATGTCGTTTATCTCCACTCTGATCTTTATTATTTCCTTCCTTCTGCTCACACTGGGCTTTTCTTGTTGCTCTTTTTCTAACTCTTTGAGTTGTAGGGTTAGGTAATTTATTACCATTGTTTCTTGTTTTTTGCAGTAGACTTGTAGAGCTATGACCTTCCCTCTCAAGACTGCTTTCGCTGTGTCCCATAGATTTTGGATTGTTGTGTTTTCATTGTCATTTGTTGCCATGATGTTTTTTATTTCTTCCTTGATCTCTCTGGTAACCCAGTCATTGTTTAATAGCATGCTGTTTAGTCTCCATGTGTTTGATTTTTTTGGATTGTTTTTATTATAGTTGATTTCCAGTTTTATGCCACTGTGGTCTGAGAAGATGCTTGATATGATTTCTATCTTCTTGAATTTGAAGAGACTTTGCCTGTGTCCCAACATATGGTCTATCTTTGAAAATGACCCATGTGCACTTGAGAAGAATGTATATTCTGTGGCTTTGGGGTGAAATGTTCTGAAGATGTCAATTAATTCCATCTGGTCTAGTGAGTCATTTAGAATTGATGTTTCTTTGCTGATTTTTTGTTTAGAGGGTTTGTCCAATAGTGATAGTGGGGTATTAAAGTCTCCTACTATGATTGTATTGCTGTCAATCTCTCCTTTGATATCCTCCAGGAGATTTTTTATGTATTTGGGTGCTCCTGTATTGGGTGAGTATATGTTTACCAGAGTTATTTCTTCTTGTTGGATTGCTCCCCTTAGTATGATGAAGTGGCCTTCCTTATCTCTTGTTATGTCCTTCACTTTGAGATCTAATTTGTCAGATATAAGTATTGCTACCCCAGCTTTTTTTTCATTTCCATTCACCTAAAAAACCTTTTTCCATCCCTTCACCCTCAGTCTGTGTGCGTCTTTTTTTCTGAGGTGGGTTTCTTGTAGACAGCAGATATATGGGTCGTGTTTTCTTATCCAATCCATTACCCTATGTCTTTTGATTGGGGCATTTAATCCATTTACATTTAAAGTTATTATTGATAGGTATTTATTTGTCACCATTTTTATTCTTTACCCCTGTGTTCCTTCTTCACTTCCTATTTCTTTCTTTCTTTTTTTTTTTTTTTTTTTTTTTTTTTTACAGCAGTCCCTTTAGCACTTCTTGCATCGCTGGTTTGGTGGTAATAAATTCCCTTAGTCCTTTTTTATCGGTGAAGCTCCTGATTTCACCTTCAATTTTGATTGATAGCCTTGCTGGGTACAGTATTCTTGGATTCAGACCCTTCCTTTGCATGACTTTGTATATTTCATTCCATTCCCTTCTGGCCTGATGAGTTTCTGTTGAGAAATCAGTTGCTAGTCTGATAGGGGTTCATTTGTAGGTAACTTTCTGTCTCTCTCTGGCCGCTTTTTAAGATTCTTACTTTGTCGTTGGTGTTTGCCAATTTAATTATAATGTGCCTTGGTGTCGATCTTTTGGGGTTCATTTTACTTGGGACTCTGTGAGCTTCTTGGATTTGTGTGGGTTTTTTCTTCCCTATATCAGGGAAGTTTTCTGTCATTATTTCTTCAAACAGTTTTTCTATTCCTTGCTCAGTTTCCTCTCCTTCTGGGACCCCTATTATGCGGATGTTGTTTTGTTTCATATTGTCCCAAAGTTCCCTTAGGCTCTCCTCCTGCTTTTTAATTTTTTTTTCTAGGAGTTGCTCTACTTGGGTATTTTTTCCTACCTTGTCTTCTAGCTCACTGATGCGGTCCTCTGCTTCTTCTAGTCTACTCTTGATGCTTTCTATTGAGTTCTTTACAGCAGCGATGTCATTTTTCATTTCTTCTTGGTTCTTCTTCATTTCCTCTTGGTTCTTACTCATATTGTCGAATTTGTCTTCCATTCTTTTCAGCCACCTTATGACCATTTCTCTGAATTCTTTCTCTGGTAGGTTGCTTGCCTCCATTTCGTTTACTTCCTTTTCTGGTGCTGCCTGCTTTTCTTTCATATGAGGGCTGTTTCGTTGTCTCCCCAAGTTCTCTCTTATCCAGGTGTCCAGTGATGTAGTTTTCTCTCTCCTTATCCCAGGCGAAATCTGACCTTTCCATGGTGGAGTGTAGAGCTCCTCTGAATCTGCGTGTTTGCGCCAACTGGGGACTGGTGCCCTGGGGTTCGCAGCTGTTCGGTGGATGCCACAGTTGTAGATTTTCAGGCTTCAGATAAAATCCACTTTTCCCTTTAAGATGGCGCGGTCTCCGCATCTGAGCCGGTGGCTCCGGGAGGGAACCCAGCAGCAGTGAGGGCTGCCCAGTCAGGGCACACCCATCCAGCAGTCCCCCACCTTCTCCTGGAGTATAGCTGTCCCTTAACTCTCCAACAGACACTCCCCGTGTGACCCTCAGCTGTTCTTTCTATCTGTTCCGGGACAAGGCTCAGGACACATCTGTCTATTCTGCCGCCATTTTCCCACACCTCACGTGGGTCTTTCAATCCTCCCGCTGCTCTGGGGACCAAGGTTCCTGAAGGCCATAGACAGGACATTCTCAATGGGAGAAAATCCAGGGGCTTGGAGAGGGCATGGGAAAGATGAATGGAGAAGGCTAGCCAGTGCCATCATTAAAGTAATGTGACCTTTGTGCCATAAATTAGGGGCTTGGCAGAAATGGCTTATTACACAGCTGCGGGTTTGAAGTGTAGAATTTGCTGGGTTGGCAGATTAATCCCATTTATGCTGGGGAAAGTATTCCATGACATTCAAGGATTTATTTGTTTGCTAATCTGCTTCAGACTCTAGAGGCCTTGCTATGAATGTACGAAAGGGTCAGAAAGGAGAGGTTAGGAAAAGGAGAGAGAGTTTTCATTCCCAGTTCTGCGATAAGTTTTGTTAACCCAACACCCAAGGAGGACTTCTAACACTACGTTCTGTAAACACACATGCAAGAATGCTTTACTGCGACTAGTTTAAAGTTAGGGTGGTCAGCCCTTGTTTGATAGAGAAACAAATGGAAAATGTATTTAGGTTTCTAACAAGCTTTCATCTTCATCACTAGGTTTATCGGGAGCAACCATCAATAATTACTTTAATTTAGTGCAGCCTTTTCCAATTAGTAAAACCCCTGCCCCCTAAATGCAAACAAACATTTGCTTTCTGTTGCTTTTCCTCCTTTCAAAGCTCTTTTTCAAAGACTAGAACCTTCTTTTTGGTCAAGCAGTACTTTTGTGTTGTTGCTCAACTGAGCAAACACAACCCTTTACTGAGAACAGAACCTCAACCTGCTGTTCCATTCCCCGGTAGCCGGAGCGTTTGTAATAAGAGACAGTGAAGCTTTTTTCGGTGAGGCATTTCCTTCCTTCCCTTCCTCACAGAAAGTTCTGCTTTATTTTTAGCATCATCCTGGCTCCGGTATTGCATTTGTGCATGTGATCCCTTCAGAATCATGCTTAGCACACCTTCCCTCCCAGGAACTCACAGGCCTTGACACACGTCAGTTCTCACTGCACTCCCATGAGATGCTGAGTGTGCCATTCCCAGTGGCATGTTATTACCCACATTCTGTGATTTTGCCAAAATTCTTTTGCCGTCTTCTTCCCCAGTGTGCTTTCTAATGGAATTCACCTTTCATCCAGTGGGGCTGGCCGGTTAAGTCCAGGGTCAAGGAATGAACCAAAAGCGAAAGGAAACAAGGAAGAAAGATGTGCACTGTAGTGACAGGAAGGGACCCCACAGTCCAGGACAGACAATCTCTGCCCAGACAGCTGGACCAGCACCTGGGATTCTGAGCTCTGGGGCCAGGCCCAGGTTGCTGGGGTCTATGACGAGGAGCCTAACCCACCCACCCTACCAGGTGAAAAGTACAACTTACCCCAGAAGCCACTGGGAAAACCCGTCCTGCTCCTCGGCTGGTCCCACCGGCCTTGTGCTACAGCTTCCCTGTGATATGTTTTCATGTGCACCAACTTACCATAAGAAAACCTCCCCCAAGTCTCAACATTTTACAAATGTTTGGGCCTTTGTGACTTGCAAAATGTTTTAATGTGTGTTAATATTTCTATATCTCCTCGAATGAACCCCCCAGCTCCTAGCTTTTACTAGACACACTATTACTAAACAGGAGCTGTGTGGAGGAATCCAGTGGTGAAGTTTTAAAGGCGAACCCAGGAGAGAAAGGGCCAGATGGCTCTCTTGACTGAACCCAGGAAGCCTGCAGGAGCAGTCAGAATGGCCAATATTGTCCTTCACCTCGCAGCCAACGGCTCTTTTGCATTTATTCAAACTCCCCTCAAGTTTCTGAACAGTTCAAGTCATATGGAGGAGGCAGAGCACACAAGGCCACGGAAATGTCTTCTGTGGAAATATGCAAATAAAGGAGGATGCTGTTGTTTTTAAATATATCTGGCACAGAAGCCACATGATTTTCCTTCACTTACTATGAAAATTGGGGATAAAATTTGTGCGGGTTTTAGGCTTTTATACACTAAAATTGAGGAAGAATTTTAAAAATGATATGAATTTGAAATAAAATGTAAGCATTTGATTGATGACAGGGAATCTTTGTGCTCTGATTTCCTGATCACTGACTACAGTGGGCCCTTAGTGTTACCTGGCATCTTATTACACTTCCATGGGCCATTTTCTCCCTTCATCCTCCTCCTTCATCTTTTCCTCCTCCCTCCTCCATCCTGAACTCAGCTGAGAGCACAGCTTCTTATTTCACTGCAAAAGCAGTCCTACATTTCCACCCAGTCTCTCTGCCTGCTGCCCTGAACCACCTGTCCCGCTGGTCCCTCTGCATCCAGAGGCCTCTGGGTGCTCCAGGTCAAGGCCATACCTGCCCCAGGCCCTGGGCCCTGCACTCTTTCCTGTCTTTGCCACTTCCAGGGCTAGATTTGGGCCTGACTCCTTCATCTTCAATATATCAGGGAAGCTCTGGCATCTCAACCTTAAGAAACAAACGTAGGCCACTGTTGAGACCATTTCAGAAAACCAACTGAACTCCACTGCGTTTAGGATATTTCATGCAGATATCAAACTGATGATGGGTATAGAGCAGACGTTCTCAAACTATGGCCCGCGGGCCACATGCGGCCCGCCAAGGACATTTATCCGGCCCGCCAGGTACTGCTGCCTGGTCCTGCTTAGCAGCTGACTCGTCCCAGGCCCGCAGTGCACATAGGAATTTGTTCATAGTTTTTTTTTTTTAAACTATAGTCTGGCCCTCCAACTGTCTGAGGGACAGTGAACTGGCCCCTGTTTAAAAAGTTTGAGGACCCCTGGCATAGAGAGAGAGGGAGAGAGGAAAGAGATACTTTTGGCTAAAAGAATTCCAAGAGATTTGAAATGAGAGAAGTTCTATAAACCATCAAACTCAACACAGCACTTGCTGGGAACCAATTCCAGCATGTAATAATTGCAAGAGTTTCATCAAAAGGTTGGTGAAGCTTGGGGAGCTCAACAAGGGTTGAGTCAAATGTAGTTTACCTATTGGAATGGCTAAAAAGCATCTCCCCCAAACCTGAATAGGATTGCTTGCTGCCAGACAGCTCAGAGCATTTTATTGCCTCCTGTTGGCCAAACACCTGAACAGCTATAAGCTATTCCCCAAACTGACAATGCTTCTGTACCCTACCCTTTGAAGTGTATTATCTCCACCTTGCCTTAGGACAAATTGTGTTAATAAATAGCACGGGGTCCTTAGACAAGGGATAGTCTTCAGTTCCTTTAGCTGAAGATCCTCTGACCCCCAATGCCTTTCAAAATTATCTTTTGTCCTTGGACTCCTTCTTGAATCTATGCATCAGCCCCTTTCTCCAGATTGCTGAACCCTTTGTAAGGCTGGGACAAGAACCCCGGCAGCACTGGCTTCCCATTGCCAGCTGGATGAAATCTAAACTTCCCATGTTTGGCAGATGCAGGAGGCATTGTTTGGGAATGGAGGAAAACAAAGTTATATAATCATGATCAAACTATGTTATATACCTTACTTCCAATCTAAATATTGTTGAGTATATTTGTTTTTGTCATGAGAACTTCCAAAAAAGATTTTGACCATGTAAATTTTAAAGACAATGAAATTATTCAGGAAATTCAAGAAACAAAGTACTTTCCTATAATAAACAGGCATACATGTCACAATGTGCTCTGCAAGGCATTAGGGGAGACCCCCTTTCCTTGTCTTTCCCAGCTTCCAAGGGCTGCCTGCCTTCCTTGGCTACTGGCTTCTTCCTCCATCTTCAAGGCCAGCAATGGAGCATCAGTCACTCTCACCTCTCCTTCTCTGGTTGATTCTCCCACCTCTGTCTTTCCATTTTAAAGGCCCTTATGATGACATCAAGAAAATCTAGCATGCTTATCTCAAGAGCCTTAATCACATCTGCAAAGCCCCTTTTGCTATGGAAGGTAACACTGAATTCACTCTTCTTGGAGTTAAGACATGGACATCCATGTGTGTTGTGTGTGTGTGTGTGTGTATTTACTATTTCCATCACAAAAAAGATTAATTTGTTTTACATTTTGTTCTCCAAAGAAAGAGCTGTTGAATCAATCATCTCTGTTTTGTTTTGTTGTTGTCATTAATTTCAGCTCTTATCTTTATAGTTTCCTGAATTTTGGAGTTCTTTATAATAATTTTTTAAGAACAATGCTTAATTTGGTTCATCTTAATTAATAGAAGTGTTTAGGTCTATAAATTATCCTCCCTGAAGACTTAATTGTATCGAGATTTTGATGTAAAGTATTTTCATGATATTTTCCTATTTTGAATTCCTCTGTGATTAAAGAATAATTTCAAAATGAATTTTGAGCTTCTAAGCAGATGGTATTTTTTTTTTTTTTGGTTGTTTCTACATTTCTTTAGTTTTATTACATGGTGGTTATAGACCAATTTTACATGATTTTTGTTTTTGCAAATACATTGTGTGTGTGTGTGTGTGTGTGTGTGTGTGTGCACTGTTTATATAATTATATAGATTATACAATGAGAGCATGAAACAATTACATTATCTGTTTGCAGAGTTTAAGCATGGATCTAAGTTATTTGGGTTCTCTATATCTTGGAGATAATTTCTAGGTCAGTTTATAACAATCTTTATTATTTTTTAGAGTATTATAATGTTCCATTGCATGGATGTACCATAACTTAAATATCCCCTATTAATAAATATTTGAATTGCTCTGATATTTTGGTATTGTAGCAAATGAGGCTGTAATGAATACATTACCATTATATGGTAAATAATATGCCATTCTGTGGGAGGATATCTGTGGAATAAGTTATAAATAAATAAATCCATTTCCTGAGCTTTCTTCTCTTTCAGTCTTATTCAATTGTTTAATATCTCCTGAGTCACATTTCTGAGACTTCAAAGAAGTTGAATTCTAAAATTTTCTTCTCTTTCTTCAGGAAATGTCCCTCCTAATGTGCTCCAGCTCTGTTTTTTGGATTCAGTACTTTGTTTCTCCCCCACTTCCAACCTTCCCTCCAATTTTTGACGTAGTTCCCCTGCTGCTATTTCCATCTCCGGTATTTTAATCTGTGGTCATTCCGGCCCCCAAATACTCTGTGCTCCACATCCTTGACTCCCCTACTTACCTGTCAGCATTTTCATTATTATGATTATGTTGGTGCAAATAGTATTTTAATTGCTGTGGGCTTATGATTAATGTGTGAACATATTATTACATGTCAGTTCCCTTCTCACTTAACTGTATTTGACTGATTTTTAATATGCATGTTTTCCATATTTTCATGTTTCTGAAATCAGGGTGTGATAATAATATTCAAATCACAGTACTTTATATTTTCCCAAAAAATATGTTTTAAAATTAATAGTCTTACCATTGATGGTGTTTTGAAACCAGTATGGTATTTCCTACACATCTCAAGCAGAGTGTTTGTTGAACTTCCTTAATTCTTTTTTTTTAAATATATTTTATTGATTTTTTACAGAGAGGAAGGGAGAGGGATAGAGAGTCAGAAACATCGATGAGAGAGAAACATCGATTAGCTGCCTCCTGCACACCCCCTACTGGGGATGTGCCCACAACCAAGGTACATGCCCTTGACTGGAATTGAACCTGGGACCCTTCAGTCCTCAGGCTGACGCTCTATCCACTGAGCCAAACCAGTTAGGGCTTCCTTAATTCTTTTTAAGTTAGTCTAAAATGTGTTGTACTGGATGGATAGCCTTTGAAGTATTTAACATCTGTTCCCTAACTTCAGTGTAGTTGAACTCGATTTTCCTTTCTTTTCATTTCCTTGGTTTTTGTTGTGTGGTGTGTACGTGTTGCCACTTTAACCATCTTTCCAGAAATGTTTACCATTAAGTATGAAAGAGGAGTCTGTAAGTTTCCCAATGATTTTGTAAGCCATTAAAAACCCCGTAATGTGTCTCTTTCTGCTCAAATTTGCTGGAGTAATTATGTTCCCCCAAAGTGAGCAGCCCCCCCACCCCCGCCCAAGTAGAAGCTACTGGGGGTATATCTGACAGAGACGTTAGGTTAAAAAGCCTATCTATTCCATTGTAATCATGAAAAGTGAAGGAAGGAAAGCAAATGAATTTGGAGCTTTAGAAGTCCTATACTTGGAAACTACTGTTAGTTCAATCCATATACAATTTCCGAGGGTGCTTTGGTGTGTGCACCTCCCTAAAGAAAAGACTCAGGGAAACGTGACAAAATGAACTGAGATTCTAACGACTTCACATTTAGGCCAGGGAAGTCATTGCATTCTATCTCTACAGCAACTTTCTGTAGCTTTCTCTTGATTAAGATAAATTAAACATATACCCAAGTTTGGTTTTCCCATAAATCCAATAATTATGTTTCCAAATGGAAAACCTATACATTATTTTAAAACCTGTTTTGCACATTAGAAACAACACAGAACTGAACATTTTTCAAGCTAAGTTAGGGCAGTCAGTATTTAGCTTATAAATATATTTTCTTTGTCATGAAGAAGTAAAAATTATAAGCCATTTTTCTAAGTTTTGTTGTTAGAAGGAAACACTAATTTCACTATTCAAACTAAAGTCTCTTGGAAAAAGAGTGTCAATATGAATATGCCTGAAACCCTGAAAAGAATCGGGACCAAAGACAAAATTTGACCAAACAGATGCCAGAAAAGCATTTTCTCTCCTTGTTGAAACTTAATTTTTCCATGAACTATACTGTGTATTCAATCACAAACCCAATAACAGGATCATACACTGTTTTAAATCCACAAACACAAGACTCTGGAATCAGAAGTAAAACCCTCATGGAGATGACACTGCGGTAAACTGTTATTAGTGACACCTGACTCTTTTGTGACTCGGATTTTTACTGGTACTGCTGTCAATCGGCATAAATTTCAAATAAAGGAATATCATGGCCTTTTCAATGGTAACTAGAGGCCCGATGCATGAAATTCGTGCACTGGGGGGGGGGGGGGGGGCGGGTGTCCCTCAGCCCAGTCTGCACCCTCTCCAATCTGGAACCCCTCGAGGGATGTCCGACTGCCGGTTTAGGCTTGATCCCACAGGCAGTCGGACATCCCTCTCACAATCCAGGACTGCTGGCTCCTAACCACTTGCCTGCTTGCCTGCCTGATTGCCCCTAACTGCTTCTGCCTGCCAGGCTGATCACCCCCTAACCGCTCCCCTGCCAGCCTGATGAACACCTAACTGCTCCCCTGCCGGCCCAATTGCTCCCAACGGCCCTCCTCTGCTGGCCAATTTGGTTCTGATTGGTCAGTTTCTATGCCAGACAGCATCAAAAGCTCTGTCTCCTAGGCAGCCATTGGCTCCTTGCAATTCACCCAGATTTGGTTCTGATTGGTTGGTTTCTATGTCAGTCAGCATCTCCAGGCCTATCTCCGGGCCTGATCATAGAGGCAGGGCTGATCAGCAGCTGCCCCAGGCTGCTGGTGAGCAGCTGAACTGCTGACCTCTGGGAGAGAGAGGCTTGGCTGCTGGCAAGGGAGAAGCAGGGTCTGATCACCCTGCTTCTCTCTCCTGGCCTCACCAGCAGCCGCTGCCACTGCTGATCAGCCTAGCCTATCTCTCTCTCTGAGAGGTTAGCAGTTCAACCTGCTTGCCTGCTGCACGTGCAGTCTGGAGTTTGGTTGAGGCTGCTGGCAAGTGGGCTGAACTGCTGACCTCTGGGAGAGAGAGAGGTTTGGCTGCTGGTGAAGGCGAGAGAACTAGGGTGATCAGACCCTGCTTCTCTCTCCCCGCCTCGCCAGCAGAGCTGCCACTGCTGATCAGCCCCGCCTCTCTCTCTCCCCAAGAGGTCAGCAGTTCAGCCCACTCGCCTGCTGCATGCGCAGCCTGGCAAACAGTCAAGCCTCCCGGTCGTTGCGGATGTCACGGACCCAGGGTTTTTATATATTAGGATAACTAGCTATCTACAGATATAAAACATAATTGGTGTGTAATAAAAATGTAGTACTCTAAAAAAATCTTTTTCAAATCAATAAAAATAAAAACCAACAAATTCTTAACTTTCAACTCCTTTCTTCCAATGCTCATCTAAAAACTAACTTTTGTTACCAAGAAATGTCTCTCATCTTGTTTCCTGAGTCCTAAAAGCCTGACCTCTTATTTGCCTTCTTGCATTTATTCCATCATACCCAGTCCTCCTGATTTTCCAGACTCGTGGGTGAGTGCACTGCGACTGCTTTGGGAGACCATGGAATTGAGTTCAATGCTGTCTGTGATGTTGGTTAAAACACAATAATGGCCACAGATGTGTTTTGCCCTTGAACTGTAACATCTTTTAAAAATTATTATGAAATACTTAGGCAATACAAAAAGTATAGACTGTATTATAATCAATGCTTACAACCCCACCACTCAGCTTAAGACAAAACACTTTTCAACTTTTCTTCCCTGACAAAATTACTCTCCAGTATTTGGTGCTTTTCATTTCTATTCAGATATTTTACTACACCCCCCCCCCTCGCCGCAAACAACATATATTATTCTGCATGCCTTAAACATTAAATACATATGGTAAGTATTCTTCTGAAACATTCTTTTTGTTATGCAGCTCTGTTTTTTTACTGCCTTCAGTACTGCATTGGATGAGTATTCGATAGAGGTCCACTCTCTTATTGGTGGATATTTAGGTTGTTTCCAGTTTCTTACTACTTCCAAACAATGGAGCTAAGGTTTTCTGATTCATTTCTTCATTGAACACAACTTGCCCTGAAATACACACCAAGAACTGTTGAGTTACAGGGTCTTCCACATGACTTGACATACCAGTTGCTTTCTGAAGTGATTGTACCATGTAAGCTCCTACAGCAGAGTGGGGTTGGGGGGTTGGGGAGAGGATCTTGGGATTATAAACTCTGTAGGCAAGAGTCCTAGCTGTTGGAATCTCCTGTGGCCGGGCTGAGGATCTATTCCCCCAACTAGTGCAACTGCTAGTCATCCCAAGGATATTTCTAGCTCAGACACATGCTTTCATGTTAATTTCCAGGCTTTGAGCATTGGAATTCTCAGAGGGGCCTTTTTTCTTTTTTAATCCAAGGCACAGACCAAGTCAACAGAGGCTCCTTGAGGTCTCCCCAACCAGCAGGAGGATTTCTTGTCTAGTCTGTTTCTACACTGAAGGTCTTTAAAGATCTAGCATTAAGTATGAGGCTCAGTTATAACTTCATGTCATATGGCTGAAAGGTCCATCTGAACTCCTGGCTGGCTGAGATGGCCAGCTTCCTCTCCACCACCCAGCCTGCAGCCCACAAGCTTCTTTGGGTTCAAGTTTACTGTTCTGGTTTTTATTTTATTGGCAATGGAATTTCTTTAATTTTCATGTTCAGGCCTTTGGGAAAAATTTTTTTCTCTTATTTTCTTGTGCCCCCAGCACTTGTAGGAAAGAAGTTATGCTGCTCTCATAAGGGAAAATGGGGAGTACAAAAGTAATTTTGAGGTTCTATTTATTTCAATGTGTAAGCCTCATTTTCTACATTGGCGGAATCCAATAGAATCTCCTAGGGATGGAAATCCTATATAATAAAAGGGTAATATGCAAATCAGCCAAACAGCTGAACGATCGGTCACTCTGACATGCATTGACCACCAGGGGGAGCGCCACTCAGCCAGAAACTGGGCTCAGGGCTGGCAAGCACAGTGGCAGTGGTGGTGGCGGGAGCCTCTCCCACCTCCATGGCAGCACTGAGGTTGTCGGACTGCCAGCTTAGGCCTGCTCCTGGGGAGTGGGCTTAAGCTGTCAGTTGGACATCCCCCGAGGGCTCCCATACTGTGAGAGGGCGCAGGCTGGGCTGAGGGACCCCCCAGAGTGCACAAATGTTGTGAGGGGGCCTCTATAATGCCTTCTGTTCCATATGGCGGGCACTCATCACCTGTAGCTACCAAGTGCTAACATGTCTGATGAACGAAATTTTTAATACTATTTTAGTTAGAGTTTAAACTTAGTCACATGTGACTAGTGTCTACTATATTTGACAGCACAGTTCTAAATAGTAGTAATAGTTTTCAACCCTAAGGTGATTTTATGTACTAACCACTGGAGTCTGGGAATAAGCCTTGCAAATCTACTTCTGATAGTTACAGAATCAAGTATTTGGACATGACTTCAGAATACCTGCCACCACAAAACTGTGTAGCCCCATTTTGAGAATGAGGTATTTCTTGCCTGACTTGTCTTTCTGGGGATTTTCAAAGATCTACAGTGACCAGATTTAAGTGCACTTCTTTCCATTGCTAGGAAGTCAGGGAATCAAAGTCCAACAACTTTTCAAGGATATTTATGGAGTACTCAAGCATTAAGAAACCTCAAGGATAAAATAACCGGAAATATAAATACACATATTTAGAATGCAACACGAGACAGTATGATTGACTGTACAATTTGGTTCATCTTTTAACTGAAAAGTTTATTGGTCATCTGAAAATGTGTACAAGTTAAAACACGAACACTTTATATTATTCATTTCTAGCATTTGATGAAAAAACACCACCAAGTACTGCTCTAGGCCTGGACTGGGCTTATATTTCCAAATTTTTAAATGGCATTACAGTATATGAAATGACTCTTATTTCTTTGTTCTTTAATTGCCATAAGTATAGCTTAATGTGGCTGAAGCAAAAATGCAGGTATGAATTATAATGAGAACCAATATGTATTTGGAAACAAGGCCACATAAGCTTGGCTGGTGCTTCTGGCCATTTCATTGTTTGGGCTTCAAAAATAAAGATTTGTAAATATTTCCCACCATGCGTCATCCACATGCATTCTCTCCGTTCTTGTATAAAACTGATGCCTACGTTTGGCATTTAGGAATGCACTTAAATGGGCTCTGAAGTAAGAAAAGCATTTCATGGGATGAAGGAACCAGGTCAAAAGTGAAAAAGCTAGAAGTTTACATTTTAAAACTCAGCACACATTTCCAGGTAAAACTGATTTAAACCTCTGTCCAGAGATTTTCATTTTATCCATATGATTTAAAATGTCTACAAGAACTGGAGCCCCTTAAATCCAGTCAACAAATTTCAGACATTTTGTTTCTTAAGAATTTCTTTTTTTAACAATCTCAACACAAAATTTTAAAACGAAACAAATTTTCTCTAGAAAGGATTTTTAGCATAACGAAGGGGTATGTTTTTTCAGAGTGTATGAAGCCCACTCTTCTCTTGATAATCTTCATAGAAACGTCTCAGTGACTCGGGAATTCTGGGCGTCACAGTGCTCAAGGCTTGAGTGAAATGTTTTTTCCTGATGCATTTGGCTTTAATGTCTTCTTCTAGCGCCAGAAGGGCGGCCTCTCTACAGACGGCGATGACCTGAGGGGAGAGAGAAGGCAATCAATATTGGTTTTTAGAAATGTAGCATTTCGGTGTAACTTCTGCAATTACAAGCACATTGCTAAACCTATTCCACTTAAATTTTCAAAAGGATAAAAAGTAATTACCTTCATTCCCAAACTACACATAAGTACTCAGAACCAGGAGCAGCAACATATACAAGATAACGGCACTTGCTTACAACTGTAAAGGTGGAACAGACCGGCAGGCACATATGTCGCACGCAGGACTAGGAAGGATGAGTGTGTACGTGTGGCGGGGGGCAGGGAAGGAGGCACTACAGCGAGGTCCGGCTCATCAGCACACCTGGCCATGCACAGAATCGCCACATTCCTTTCAGCCTTTGATGTATTACCAACACGTAAAAGCATTTCTTTATGTGCATCTCTTTAATGAGTTCTTAAATCTTGGGAATATCAGATCGAGTTGTCTCCGTTTACTTTGGAGAGCTGCGTAGAACAGAAAAGTGAATTCTGTTTACTCAGCGAGGGAAGCTGAAAGAATGGCAGAGAATGGGGGGGCAGGGTAGGGGGAGCGAGGGCAGAGTGGGCGGTGGGGAACCGGAAGGGAGGCAGGTTCAAGTCTTGAATCCTGAAATGTGTTTTTAAGCTCTCTGGTCTTCAGACAGCGGAAGCAGGCTGATGGCAGTGTCATTCTAAAGACACATTACTGTGGTGAAAGGAGCTTGTGGGATGAAAAGAGATATTGTGATTTTCAGGGCAACAGGGAAAACAGTGATTGATATTGACTGTGCCCTTCTATCGGTAAATGAAAGGGCCAGCTGAAACGCATTTGTCCAGCCATTCAGCATATTTTCTCTGTTTGTTCACTTATTGAAAAGGGCTCCTCTGCTTATGCTGGGCTAATGGCTGCCAAAGCAATTCAGTCCCTTTTTAGGGGATTTAGCAGCATGTTTTTAGGAAGCTTTCAAAAAAACATGCATAGATTTAGGTGGCTTTGTCAAATTACGACAATGAAACTGTTAGTTCTGGGCTTCATTAATGAGCACTGAAGTTGACTGTCAAGGTTCTGCATGTTAATGCTTTTCCAGAAAGAGTGGCTACCAACTTGAGGGAAAACACAAAACTTCAGGGATTAGTAAAACAACTTCATCACATACGCTGGTGCAAAGAGTTATTTTGAAAATAAGATATGATAAATAATAAGCACGGTAAAAGAGTGTGGAATGGCAGCATGGTAACCTAGCAATCCAATGGTCCCACTATGCGCCAAAGAGACCTGGGGTACCTCCTTGAAGGGCCGTGAAGGGACCAAGTGGGAAGAGCCTCAACCCTCCTACCCTCCTTCTGAGCAGCATTTCCTCATCCGGGTAAGAATGTGAAGCAATGACTGTGAGGCTAAAAAGTCTGAAGAAGATCCAGAGGGGAGGAGGCAGAAAGGACTGAATTTTCTGCTGGCGGCAGAGTCCAGCCCTCTGACAGTACAGGAACGGTGCCACTGCCTTGCTCCCTCTCAAGCTAAGTGGAGTAGAGAAGCCATCACTCTGGGCAATGCCATGTCTTGCACACTTCAGAACTCAGACTTAGCTCACTGAGCACTGGGCCCAGTACATCATGGCTACGAACATTTACTCAATACTTGCCACGTGTGCCAGACAACTACTCATGACTGTGCTGACTGCTATGTGACTAGTGGCTCTGGTTTTGTACAATGCAGTGACCAGCTAATGTGAAGTCTTGATGGGAGCCTGGCAAATGGAGTGGCCAGATGAGCTCGTGTAGGGTAGTGGTGGTGGGTAGGGAGTAGGGTGGTGGGGAGGTTGGTTGAGTTGAGGAAAGAAGAGGTGACGGAAAGGCTGCCTGGAGCCTCTCAAAGTTCCTGGAATTTGGTTCACAGAGCTACTTGGTAGGTGGTTAATTCTGCCGGCACATGTGAGAAAGTGAACCAACAGTCTAATAGGCTTCCTCTCAATACACAGAAATAGAACTGGAAGAAATTACTATATTCCTGCAATCCCTGGATTCTCAGGTAGTCTGACGTGTCAAGGTAGAGCAGGAGGGTAGTGACAGGTCATTGAGGCCTCAAAGGCTGTCTTTGGGGTCCGCTCCCCTGAGTAATTGCTCTTTGCAGGTAAGCCTTTCTTCTTCCATATCTGCATCTATAGATTTTTCTCTAAGCAGTAAGTTGCATTTTGCCCTTATGTGGTAGCTTCCACGGCAGTGACAGAGGGGCCTAGATGGTGAGATGTGGTCAGAGCAATCACAGCCACTTGAAAGCTGGATGTTTGTAATTTGGGGCCTCTAGTGTATGTTAACATTTAAGAAATTCCCTATAATATTTAGTACTGGCCTAATCCTTACTTAACAATTCCATCCAACCTGGAGATCTACAAATCTGTGAGATACAGAAAACTTGGATGGAGTTTTGATGAGAGTGCTGAGAATTGTTCAGATTAGATGCAGATGACCTTTAGAACCTTTGAGACAGTGACAAGGGAAACAGCGAGGACCTCCCAGGAAGGTGTCCTCCTGGGTTTGAAGTTGTTTGCACTTCCAGGGTAGAAGAAGGACTGCCTGAACGCAACACTTCACTTTGATAAATGTCACCCTGCTTCTTTTTATTTACAAGGACTCCCGAAGAACCAGTCAATTAGGCAGTCCTTTCCGCCACTTTTATTTTCCTACTAGAGGCCTAGTGCACAAAATCGTGCGTGTGTAGGGTCCCTAGGCCTAGCCTGCGATCAGAGCCATGTCCGCTGCTCCATGAAGCTGCTCGCTGATGCCCCGCAAGTCTAGTCCCCAGTCCCGCTCTGCTGCCACCCAGCCCAATTCCCGTGGTTCCCCGTTGGCCATCCAGCGATGGGAGCCCTGTGGGCTAGGGGGAGGGACCAAGAGGTGGTCAATGCACCTCATAGAGACTGGTCAATAGGCTGTTCTGGTCGTGACGCCTGGCCTTTTATTATTATAGATCATATTTGCTTAGCAATACACAACCAGTAACTGAGAGGAAATAGTACACTACTCATAACCAGTCATGCTTTCATCAATCAACACCTACTGAATAGCTCCTCTGTGTAACATCTAGGTGAGGCCAGGTGTAGCATCTAGAGATGTCCAAGACACAGTACCTGTCTTCTGATGCTCCCAAACCAGGAAGTGTAGACAGCAGTTAACTGCTGTGTGGCAAAAGCAAAGTGCTTTGGTGGGGAGAGAAGGAAGAAATTAATGACAGGCATCTCTAAAGCTCTCACCTACTTCCCAAGAAGCTGATGCACAAGCAGAGGACAGAGCAAGGTCCTAAAGTGCCTTTGTTTTTATTTGCCCCATGAAAAGGCTTCTTAGTAAAAATTCCAAAAGGAAAAGCCTTAATGGTATTGCTGATTCTTCTCCCCTGACCCAACGAAGAAGACAGGTTGAAAAACAGGAGTATTCTTGGGTTCTGTTGGCTCCGGGGTCACGGTTTTGGTAGGAGTGCCTAGACACTGTGCTTCCGAAGGAAGGTGCAGCTTTCCTGCTTGCTCCCATGGCCCATGCCAGCATTCCCCTTGCGCTATTAGTGTCTTACAGAAGAAGTATTTCTGATCAAATACTAGTAAGTTTCAGGTAATTGTGTTTATACTGTTTCCCATGAAGCACGGTAGACTTTTAAAGATTTTGTGAAGCCTAGTAATGATGATCTGCTGAATTTTCTTTAATCTAGTGTTTCCCACAGAACTTCCCCCCACCCCCCCCGCCCTGTTCTTGGCAGAAAAATCTATAAATGGCCATTGTTAGAGTTATTGGGGATTTTCAGCACAGACTCTGAGAGGTGCTAACCCCCACCAAACAACTCAGCCAAGGCACAATGTGGCTCTTGCCTATCTCACACTTTTTACTTTTGCTCTCCCTTATTCCAGAACAGAGAGAAGAGGGAAAGGGCTGAGCAAAAGATAGAGAACCAATCTGTTTAATGAGGTCAAAGGGCAGTGGCCATAGCATACACTTGTACTTGGAGATATAAACAGTTAGTATGTATTTGTTGAATTGAACCCAACAATTCTTTAATTAAAAACAAGTTTTCAAAAAGTGTGTGCTACATGCATCTTTCTCATATCGGGCCCGTATCCTGTAATATTTTCACTTACGTTTCACATGACCTAGATTTTGTCAGTTCTACTGAGGCTTTTGGAATGATAAAGTCAGTAACAAAAATTGCTTCACACTGTGATGTATGTTCATCTTCAGCAATGTTTCATCTGGGGCACTACTGGGACCCTAGTTCGTCCCTAGAATACAAATGAGGACTTCTGGCAGGAATGCCTGTGTTAGTCTGAGAGAAGCTTCCTTGGGTATCAGAATTTGTTACACAGGACAGAACGTTTTTGCTATATTGTCATGGGGAAAAAGTGCATTGTAATTGAGAAAGATTCCCGAAAACGTGCCAACAATGCAGTAATATGTATATTGGTTAGAGGACTGAAATGGAAGCTTTTTAAAAAAAATTTGTGCAAATGGTGATCTACTCTCCCACTTGATGAAAGTAATCTGGTTCCCATTAGTTGCTGAGGAATTTTCTTTTCTGTATTAAGCTTTGAAAACGCAGGGTCTTTTCTGGTAAATTTGCTAATACATCTCTGAGAACGAATACTATAGAAACTGAGTAAAAGGACCTCCAATTTAAACTAGGACCTCCGCCGAAACCGGTTTGGCTCAGTGGATAGAGCGTTGGCCTGCGGACTTAAGGGTTCCGGGTTCGATTCCGGTCAGGGGCACGTACCTTGGTTGCGGGCACATCCCCCGTAGGAGTTGTGCAGGAGGCAGCTGATCGATGTTTCTCTCTCATCGATGTTTCTAACTCTCTATCCCTCTCCCTTCCTCTCTGTAAAATATCAATAAAATATATTTAAAAAAAAAAATAAAAAAAAATAAACTAGGACCTCCTCACTACTTTCTAAAGCTTGTAAGAGAACCTAACGAGATGAGTATATGTATATGTATATACCTCTCTAAGAGGCTACCGACACCACACGGCTCCCCTTCCGCTGGCATCATACTCAAAAGCAGATGGGGTCGGGGACTCCATGGTGAGGGGCTTCAGCTGAATTTCCCCCAGGAGGGCACAGAAGAACCTCACTGAGAAGATGTAGCTGAATCGACAAATTGGAATCACGGGTTGTCTGGAATATCAAACTAACCTGTTTACAAAGAAAACGTGAGACATTTGAGCACCTTACTTCTCTGGCAAAAAGGGCTTTGGAAGCTTTCCACTCACCCTTCACCATCTTGTCCTCTTCCCCACAGGCTGCAGGCTAGATCATTTAAATAAATAGGGTGCCTTTGCCCGTAGGCTGTAAAAGCAACATGTTTTGGCTGGCTCTGTAAAGCTAAGGGTTATGTTGTGTTCTGTTTCATTTTGACCAAAATATTGATACCCAAACTTAAAAAAATATGTATGTGCCTTGCTGCAAAGGTGAAAATACTATGTTTGGGGGAAATAACAAAGGAGACAAAAGACTAACAGTGGCCCAAGGTCTCGCGGTCAGAGCTAGATTAAGACATGTTGTTTCTGTGGCCATGACACCCATTTATTTGGTGCCAATGTGTCACCAATTCTCTTTCCATTTGTTCAGCAGTAATAATAGACCTATCACATTTCTGAAAAATAACATAAGTAATAGAAATCCTCAAAAGAAAGTCACTGAAGGAAAGAGTAAGTGACTGTTTTCAGTGATGCAAGGACCCAGGAGGCTGGATTTCATGCTGGGCTGACCCTCTGAGAAAGCAGTGCCTGTAGGACACCATTCAGCAGTAACTGGATTACGGGACAGCCACACTCATGAGGGTGGGAGCAGCTTCCCAGGAGGAGGAGGCTCTTGACCACTGAACCTTGGGAAATCTAATTACCTCACTTTTAAATGCAAAAGTGCAAAAGAGGCAATTGTGCTGAATTCTGAATGCCACAAAGAGTAAGAACAATGTCTTATTTCACTGAAGAAAAAAAATGAAACCTCTTGTACATAGTCTACGGTTCTTCCCCATCCACAAGACAAGGAGAGTTGAAACACGTGGGCCAGCTTAGTAACACAGAAGCAGGCTCACTACAAACATGGAAATCCGTACTCTTTCTAAACAGGCAGCAACCGTTTTTTAAAACGATGTGATAAAGAACAGTAGTTAAGCCCTAACCATTTTGGCTCAGTGGATAGAGCATCGGCCTGCGGACTGAAAGGTCCCAGGTTCGATTATGGTCAAGGGCATGTACCTTGGTTGCGGGCACATCCCCAGTAGGAGGTGTGCAGGAGGCAGCTGATCGATGTTTCTCTCTCATCGATGTTTCTAACTCTCTATCCCTCTCTTTTCCTCTCTGTAAAAAATCAATTTTATATATATATATATATATATATATATATATATATATATATATATATATAAAGAACAGTAGTCAAGGCAAAGACTGTTTACCAAAAACTAATCAACAGGCAGGAAGACCTGCAAGTGTTGGGCAGTGTTTTGAGCACTTATCCTGTGTGTGGCTACCTGCCCGTGTCCTCAATGTCAAGGACACAACCTTCTCTGGTGCACTGAGACTTTCTTTCCCATTTCCAGTCAAGGCCTGGGTAGTAAGTGCACTTTTCTCCTGACTGTGAACAGACTGGGACAATGGCACCTGAGAGTGGAGAGGATGTAGGCCTGCAGACTGGGGGCCTGGAGGCTTCCAACAGGGACACTGCAGTTCTGCCCAATCCTTCAGCACTAAGCTCCTCATTCTGAGATGAACTGCACCCTCCAGGCAGGGTGGAGGGTAACAAAGTTCTGAAAGTGGCTTAAAGCAGCAGGGGAAGCCTAGCTTAGTTATATCACCCCCCCCCACCCCCCCACCCCCCCACCCCGCTCACCCCCAGAGGCTGTGGAGAGCAGGATTCATGTTCCTCTCCAATCAGCACACCAGGGCTGCTGAGAGGTCCACAGGAATGACAAGTGCACACTATGGAGTCTATGTGCACAGGACATGGTCAGCACAGACGGTGAACGACATAGGAGAGTGTTAGATGTGGAAGACTGAGCTGGAGGGGAGAGCGGCCAGCCATCCTCGGGTGCGTGCGCTATGTGCCGTGGGTGCACGCAGAGGCAGAGCTGCCCTCCCCGCCTGCTCCTGCTGTCTGGCGGGAGGAAAGTGCCTCCAGTGAGGCCTAAATGTGCTTTTCAGCCTCTTTGTATTTCAAGTGCACTAAATAGCTTTAAAGAATCTACCAAAAGAAATGGGCTGCAGTGCTTGAAAAAGTCTTAGGTATTTTCAAGACAGCGGTTTTGTTCAAAGCGTCCTCTGTCTGGAACACCTGTGACCTGTTGAGCCTAATTGGGCTGCAGCTGGCCAGGACATTATGTGCCAGCTGCCCACGGCCCCGCCTTTCTTTTCACTTTCCCAGCCTGCTACCTCCTTCCCTGTGTGGGGTGGATTAGAAGCCAGGGAAGAGTGGTATCCTGCTGTTCCAGAATAGCCTGCACTGGAGGTGCTTGGGAAGGAGGCTACCTGGGAGATTAGCTGCTCATTCTCCTGGGCCCATTGAGACCTGCTCAGAGGTGGCTGAATGGTGACAGAAGGAAGCCGTAGACGCTGAGAGCCACAGTGCGGCAGATGAAGTCCAACTGTCCCAGGCAGGAACCACGAGGGTGCCCAAACTACCCAGAAAGCAGCTCTGAGGGAAAATGCGGGCCAGAGAAGGGAGTTCTGGGCACAGCAGGGGAACAAGAAGCCCTTACTTAAAATCCTTTAAAATGCCACCTCCCGGAAAACTTTTAAGTCATGAGGCTAGAATTGAGGATTTGGGAGGACGGGAGGACATATTTAAGAAATTACCTAAGTATTGCTCTTGGGCTACAAACATTCCCTTGGATTGTCTGCAAAATAAGATGATGATGATGAATCCTTCTAGGATTATGTTAGGGTCACACTGTCTAGGATGCTATACACAGTACTGAGTCTAAAGAAAATAAGAATTTCTGTAAAGACACATTCAAAGGCTAATGGCAGTAAAGAAGAGGGGGAAAACCCTTGGTTGCTTACTTTTCACTGATTTAAAGTTATTTTGAGGCCACTAAAGATATAGCTGAGGTATATGAACATCCTGTGCATAACTCTTCATTATTATGGCATGGAGAAGCCCATAATAATTTTTACTTTTTAAAATTTACAAATGCATCGATCATTCCATAGAGCTCTGGGGCTGGAAAAATCAGGAGTTTTTATTCTTATTGTTTCTAGAACCATCTACACCTTTGGGAATTTTAAATGTTTCTAACATTAACTGAACCATAATAAAATAGAAAGTAGTATTTTTAGTTTAGAAAAGAACTGGAATGGGAATGAAGAGGATGGGAACCAGGGCAAGGAAGGAGAGGGATAAGAAGGAAGAACAGATGCTGAGAACCCCCTATTCATTCGTAATTCTAGAAATCTTTAAGACAACTAGCAAATTCTGGGCCCTGGGGATATAGTAGCCAGGTCCCTTTCCTGGAGCAAGGTGTGTGAAGTCCTGGCTAATCCATTTATTTCCTCTCCAGGTTCATAGTGAAGGTTTCACTGGGAGGCACAGCCTGAGGCAACTTCATTACTGCCCCTCCCCCTCCCAAGCCTGACTGCTTAGGGTCACTTGTTTTATGGTCTTGGCAGCCACTTGTACTATTCGCTCACATCACAGCTGTCAGGATGTAGAGCTATTTGTGGTACATGTCTATTTCCCTCACTAGACTAGGAGTTCCTCCAGCCTTGGCATTGCTCTCCTCCCCCAAACATACCAGGTTAGCATGTCCCTTGACCTTTGGGAGTCCACAAAACTGTCCCCTGCTGAGGTCTTCTATGAACTGAAATATAAACTAGTTTTTGCTTTAAAAAAATATGTATGTGTGTGTGTATATATATATATATACACACTCAGCTCCTGCTGTGATAACTAACTGCAGCCAAGACCACTGTCTACTACCGACTGAAAAAGCAAACATGTCTGGGGCACAATGGGTCATTCTAAATAAAGAGGTGTATTTGTGAGCCCTTGAGGAACTAATGACCAAGCTATGACCAGAAGTTACTGGAGTCATGGGAGAGGCAGCAACTTGGATAAAAGCACTTAGGAAGGGGAGAGCTCGAGGCTAGCCCCCAGGCAAAGAGAGAAGAGCAGCGTGGACATGTTCTTGGGAGAGGAGACCAAGCAAAGTCCTAGCTGCTCTAGGATTCCTCTCCAAGTCTGCGGGGTGGTGGGGGCTGGGGAGGTGGTGGCTGCCAGAGGTGAGGCATTAAAACATGTTGTTTTATGAATTTAGTGTAGCCTAAGTGTACAGTGTTTGTAAAGAATAAAGTCATGTACAGTAATGTCCTAGGCTGAAACCGGTTTGGCTCAGTGGATAGAGCGTCGGCCTGCGGACTGAAGGGTCCCGGGTTTGATTCCGGTCAAGGGCATGTACCTTGGTTGTGGGCACATCCCCAGTGGGAGGTGTGCAGGAGGCAGCTGATCAATGTTTCTCTCTCATCGATGTTTCTAGCTCTCTATGCCTCTCCCTTCCTCTCTGTAAAATATCAATAAAATATATTGAAAAAAAAAAAGTAATGTCCTAGGCCTTCACATTCTCTCACCACTCACTCTCTACTCACCCAGAGCAACTTTCAGTCCTGCAGGCTCCATTCATGGCTAAGTGCCTTATACAGTTTTTAGCTTTTATACTGTATTATTACCACCCCTTTTCTATCTTTAGGCATGTTTGGATACACAAATACTTACTACTGTGTTGTACAGTAACACGCTGTACAACAGGCTTGTAATCAAGGAACAAAGGCTATACCATACAGCCTAGGTGTGTAGTGGGCTGTACCATCCAGGTTTGTGTAAGTGCCTCTATGATGTTCACACAATGACAGAATCACCTAATGATGCATTTCTCAGAACTGTCCCCATAGTTAAGTGGCACGTGACTGTACTTCATTCTGGGAGTGCTCAAAGAACCCAGCATCCCAAACTAGACAAGATCCAAAGATGTGAGTAAATCAAGCACAAGAGAAAATGATGCAATCAAGAGACTGGGTAAACAAGGGATGTAGGAGGCTGGCTGTCATCAATGTAACACAGCATAGTGTTTTACAGCAAACATTTTTTGTATAAATAGGAAGAGGACATGCTAAAATAATAAAAATACAGTATAGTGAATACATAAAGGAATAATAGTCATTTATTATCATTAGCAAATATTATGTACTGTACATAATTGTATGTGCTGTACTTTTATAGGACTGGCAGCACAGGTTTATTTATACCAGCGTCACCACAAACACGTGAGTAAATGTGTTGCAATGGCTGCAATGCTACTAGGCAATAGCAATTTTCAGCTCCACTATAACCTTATGAGACCACCATCGTATGTGTGGTCTGTTGTTGACAAAATGTCGTTATGCAGCAATGACTATATTTGGGGTTTGCACATAATGCAGTACCTTTACACCTAGAGTTTTCTTTGGGGAGGGGAGTATAATCAACATATAACATTATATTAGTTTTAGATTTATAGCATAATTATTCGATATATGTATACAGGGTGGGGCAAAAGTAGGTTTATAGTTGTGTGTGAAACTTTATTCTTGTATTATTATTATTATTGTATTATTTCCCATACAAATGGTAAACCTACTTTTGCCCCACCCTGTATATTGTGAAATGATCATCACAATATAATATCCATCACCACACACAGTTACAATTGTTTTTCTTGTGATGATTACTTGTAAGATCTATTCTCTTAGCAACTTTCAGATATACTCCCCATTATTTTATGTTTGCACCTTTTGACCCCCTGTACCCATTCCACCCACGCTACTCCCAGCTCATTACAGAATGAGCCCCTTTCTCCTTTCTCATTCTCCAAGCAGCTGCAGGCTGGTCCAGCCTGGTCAGCAGCCTTGCTTCTTACATCTAAAATCATTTTAAAGAGTATGTCATGGTGTTAATGCCTATCTGTGTTAAATAGAAAAAAATGACTAGACAATTTGTAGCTAGCTAGGGGGCATCAGAAGATGAGAAATATGGAGTATGCTTCTAGCACATGACATAGAGTGAGTACACAATATAATTATTTATCTTACTCTTATTTTAAGGATGTCATTCTCATTGACAACAGTATTGCAATAAAAGAAAGCTCTTCTCCCCTAGAAATGGATTTATATTAAGTGATATCACCATCAAATAAAATATTCTAGGACAACCAGGATATACTCATATTTCTTCTTTATTTTTCCCTTCTGACTGATAATACTTATGTTGCTTATAAGCCATTTGTTAGAAGCTAACATTATATTACTTTGCTTTAAATTCAGTGTCTTATTTGTTACATAAACTGAATGCTATTTCAAGTAGTACTTCACCAGTTTTGTGTACTTATTGACCATACTAGTGGCCTGGTGCATGGATTCGTGCACATTGAACGGAAAATAATTAGAAGAAATATTTTAATATTGCTATTTGCATTTTCTCCCTCAGTGCCTGGGAGCCGGGTGGCCCCGTCCCCTACCGCCACCGCTGGTTGCAGTCTGCGGGGCGATTGGGGCCCCTGCTCGCATCTGCCTTGGCCTGGCACCACCCGCTCACCTGCTCCACCATCCCACCACGGTCCTGCTCTCACTGGGGCCCATCAGGGCCAGCAGCGCCTCCACTGCTGCCTGCTGCCAGCCCCGCATCGCCGATGCCCGCCATGTTCCGCACTTCCCCTGGTGATAAGTGCGTGTCATAGCAAGTGGTCGAACTCCCGGTCAACCGCCTGCCTGAGGGGATAATTTGCATGTTAGGCTTTTATTATATAGGAAAATAAAGATTCTTAACCTAGGGTCCATGAATAACTAGATGGATCTAAGAATATATTGAAACTCATGAAAACTTATTTTTCTAGAGATGGTTCAAAGCTTTCATCATATTCTAAAAAGGAACCATAACCCCCAAATGGTTAATAAACACTGCACTATAGTAACTATATTTCAAACCGTAAATCCTATGAATGCTTCATAATAATATCTATATTCCCCTCTCCAGATGACTTAAGCCAGAATGCAACTTGTCTAGAATTAGCCCAGTACAGGAGTTACACAATGGGGCTGATCACAGTTAAAGGCAGGTAGTTTTTGCTTTCTTAGACCTTCCTCTTGTACCCTAGGGAAATTCAACAGCTGTCCCTAAGTATAACTACATGCTATTGAGATCTTTATTGACACGAAGAAGAACCCAAGACCTATATCCTATTTCATTTATTGGGGGGAGGGGGAGGCGGGGGCGGGGGGAGAAGCTATGGTAATAAGACACTAAGACTGCAAATTCCAACACACTAGTAAGGAATGCAAAAGTTCCTAAGATAAGATTAGAATTTACAAGTGGTGCGGATTAAATGTGTGTGATTTCAGTTAACTCGTGAGTTTTTAAATTTAAGTGCATGTTGGTTTGTCAGGTGGTTGTTGTTTTTTTTTAATTGATTTCAGAGAGGGAGGGAGGAAGAGAGGGAGAGAGAGAGAGAGAGAGAGAGAGAGAGAGAGAGAGAGAGAGAGAGAGAGAAACATCAATGATGAGAGAGAATCCTTGATCAGCTGCCTCCTGCACACCCGCTACTGGGGATCAAACCTGCAACCCAGGCAGGTGCCCTGACCGGGAATCGAACCTGGGACCCTTCAGTCCACAGGCCAATGCTCTATCCACTGAGCCAAACCAGCTAGGGCATGGTTTGTCAGTTTTGATGTTTGAAAATAACATTATATATGAGGTATTCAGAAACTGAGGAACTTATTTCCTTATCTGCAAAATTATATGGTATGTTGCTTATAAGGAGTGATACACACTTTGAGCTTTATTCCCTGGGTGTTCATTGAAAAGGGAAAAAAGGAAATCTCTAATTTTACTAATTTGAAAGCCAATAGTGAGATACAGCTCTTGCCTTTTAACAATAAAAAGATATGTGATACAACTTAAATTACAAATACTTGTAAAAGTCCATCATTGACAGGACAATCGTTTTCATTAGTTATTCTTAGGCCAGGTCAGGGTGGAGAATAAGGATGATTCAGCTTATGAAAGCTTTAACCCAAACATGCATTTGTTTTTCTTTTCTGATCATTAAGTCCAACCCTTACTTAATGACTATAAAACCTAAACATTTCTTTTTAACTACTATTACCCAAACTCCTTTGCAAGAACTATAATGGGAGAACAAGATTTGTGTCAAGTTCAGCAATTAAAAAAAGCCAGAAAGTCTCCTAAGGAAAGATGGAAAAGTGTCTACTTGTAAAAACTAAATTGAAAATGATGACAAAAGCCATAAGAACAATCTGCAGATATCAAAAGGGTTGCAGAAAAAGAGTTGATGAAACCACTTGTTGATAATGAAGAAATCATGTTTTAAAAAATTTTTAATCTAAAAGGTGTATTAAATTATCACTTGGTGGGATTGGTTTGGCATCAGAAATGCAGCTGTTGATATATTTAAAGAGCTAATGGTGCCTGGCCAGTGTTGCTCAGTGGTTGAGCGTTGTTGACCTAGGAACCAGGAGGTCCTTGTTCAATTCCCAGTCAGGGCACATGCCCGGTTGCAGGCGGCTTGATCCTCAGTGTGGGGTGTGCAGGAGGCAGCCAACCAATGATTCTCTCTCATCATTGATGTTTCTATCTCTCTCCCTCTCCCTTCTTCTCTGAAATCAATAAAAATATATTAAAAAATAAAGTGTCTGATTTCTTAAAAAAAAAAAAAGAGCTAATGGTAAACTTTTAAAGCATAGGTTATCCATCTAGTTTTTAAAATCTAAAGACGAAAAATTGAGTGAATTTAAGTGTGTATAGTTAGTAAATATTAGGACTGAACCCACACATTTTACTTCATTTAAAAATAGGTTTCTAACCATTAAAAAAAAAAAAAGGTGGGGGTTGGGGGGAGGTGGAGAGGACATCATTGGAAAGAGTCCAGTAGGTATTTCTAACTGAACAGAAAATTTATTTCAGAGATGAGTTAACTGGACATAAGGGAATTCTACAATGGAAACTATTTTGCAATCTTAGTCTATGTATTTTCTACCAAGAATTATCAAATATACATACAGAAGCACCCTAAACTGTTGAAATGGGGAGAAAATTGCAGTAAGTGCCAAGAATTTCCTCTGAAGGGCCATGCTTTCTCTTTTGGAAACCTAGTCACTAATCTTCAGATGTTCTACACCTTGGTGACAAGCACCTCCAAGTTTTAGCATGCAGGCATCCAACTGGAAAGAAAACTACACCACCTTTCACATGGTGTGTTCAGGCGTCTTCTGTGCACATTTTGCAATTAACTGAAGAGTGTGAGCCATGAGAAACTCTGAATTACTTTACAGGTCCATCTGCTCTCCCCAACAACTCTGCTCTCTTTGGGGGGAAAAAACACAAAATCTACATTTATATGTATGTATATGTGTATATACACACTCATTTGCAGAAGCAATGTAAGTTCACAAGAATGGCACGAGTCTAAGCACTATACTAAACTACATTACCATCAGTAGTACTGAAGCCCACTATTTATGAATCTTTCAAAAGTTAACTGGGCTGTTACGATCCCATCACTGGGATCACAGAGCTGTGCTTTTACCAAAGAATTCTGTAATAAAATGAGATTTTACATGCTGAAACAAAATATTTTAAAACATCTTTCTGCTGATTGCTCATTTTGGTAATATCTGTGGAATTAAAACCCACACACACATACACAAATATTCCCATAGAAGTTTTGGGTTAACCTCAAAATTATTAAATTTTTATATCAATCTTTTAATGAACACTATTGATTTAGTTTCTTTAGGAGGAAAACCAAGTTCTGAAAAGACATTAAGGTGCGCGGCCATCCTGGGAAGTGAGGAGCCTTGGGAGGGCTGGAAGTGGAGTTGATATGAGGCAGGCCTGGGTTGGCTGGTTGGGGGAACGAGAAAATATAAAAAAGGCCCTTTTCCCTTTTCTATATAGACAAAGCTTTGTTGCTTACACACTGCTTCCTCTCAAATACTGTTTTGGCAACATATTATCTCAAAATGTTCTGTAGAAAAGGTGCCACTTTGGAACCTGTGCCCAGTGGGGCAAGTGCCCCTGTGCTCCCTTGCCAGCCACACTTCTGGCATGTACCCAGCCGGCTGCTGTGGAGCCAGTTGGTTCTAGCTGCCACTTTCTTGGGCTGTACTGCTCATTAGAGTCCAGATAACTTTTGGCCTGTAGAACTGGTTTCTAGGCCACAGGTATCCAAATACGAGAAGGATGAAAAACCTCAAGGTCATCAGTCAAGTTCTCTCAACTGATTATGGAATCTATAGGAAAACTTAAAGCTGTTCATTCTGGATGATGATTCCAGTACAGGTCATGGTCAAAGTTTGAAGTTATCTTTGTATGAAATTCATTTTCTTTCAAGGCAACTGGAGCAGTCTCAATGAACATCGGAAGAGAAAGCAAATAAAAATTCAACTGTTTTGTGTGGGGGACGGGTCATAAATAGCTAATAGACTACAAAGCTAACGTCTAGAGCTATTTAGTTTGGAAGTTTGTGGAAATTTTATTTGGAGACAGTCCCTAAATTCAATTAAAGTTGTGCATGTAACTGGAAGTGTGTGTTGGCAAGGTGGAAGGAGGGGCAGACTGCAATGGATGGCATTCCAAGTGGGGAGAGCTCTGACTCCATGCTACCAGGCTAAGTGGCTGGATGATTTGAAGTGTCTTTCTGTAAAGCTGCCCAATTCGTACTCAGGAGAATAGAGAGGGGAGAGAGACAAGATTGACATCTTTAGAAAATATTTAGGGGAAGAATATTATCTCCCCTCCCCCCCATCTCATTACATTATTGTTTTTAACTAGAGAAAATTCAAACATACATAATAGTAGAGAGAGTAATTTACAGTGAACGCCGTTCACCTGGTTCCCAGCTGTAACAATGATAAACACAAGGCGAACCTGGTTTTATCTATATTGTAATCCTCACCACCAACAATGCACTGAACTTTTTGAAGCAAATCCCAGAATCATAATATTTAATCCATAAATATTTCAACATATAGCTATAAAAGAATGCTTTTTTAAAAAGCATATCATTATCCCACTTAAAAATAGCAATTTCTTAATATTATCAATATTTCGTCAGTCTTAAAATTTTGCCAATTATTCATAATTGTATTTCACAGACAATTTGTCCAAACTGGAATCAAGATCTACACATTGAATTTAATTAATATGTCTCAAATCTAAAGGATATCTCCTTCTTTTCCCTTACAATTTATATTGAAGAAGCTGGATCATACATCCTGTCTCGTTTCCACATTCTTTATTTTCCAACAGCGTCCCTGTGGTATGATTTAACATATTCCTCTGTCTGCTGCATTTCCTGTACACACATACTAAGACCTAAAGGCTTGAGCAGAGTCAGGTTGGATTTTTTGGAACAAATACTTCACAGGTGATATAAAGATACATATGTCTGGCTACACTTCTTTTTATGGTTAGTAGTCACTTATAACTGCCCAAGTCCTTTTACTTCATTAAGGGTTGCAAAGTGGTGCTATCCTATTTCTGTCATTCCTTCTTCATTTATTGGCTGGAATATATTTATTCATTTGTTTTTTGGCGGGGAAGCTTTCCACAGCCTATTGCCATCTTTTAAGATAAATGTTGGCATACTATTCACACTTTTCTTTACCTTGCCTTTTCACTTAACAATTGAAAATCACTTAATAGGTTGTAGAGAGCTATTTCTCATTCCTTTTACAGTTGCATAGTTTATTCAACCAGGTCCTCAGTAATGGGCATTTGAGTGGTTTCCAGTCCTTTGTTTCCTTTTAAGACTTATTTATATGTCAATCAGTCTAAAGGCAGTCAAGTAGGACAAGTCAAATTCCAGCAAAAAAAGAAAGAACCTGGGAAGATGCTCCTACTCACTTTAGCATGGATATAATTCTAGGAATATTGCTTCTCCCATCTTCACACATTCTAAATTTTAGAAAAGGTGAGTGTTAGAAATCCTATTTTCTGGGTCCTTTTGCCTGTTCTTCCCGTTTTTCACATTGCTCTGCCTTTCAAGACCTCAGCCTCTGACAGCTCCAGTCACAGCTACAGAATGACCTGGCTTTTTACTGAAGCCTGGCATCTGGAGCTGACTCCCACTGTCACCACCTCCAGTGCCTCCGCTGCTGCCAATAACCTGCTGCAGGTAAAGGAATGGCAGTGCTCTCGGGGCTACTAGCGGGACCAAGGTCAGCTCAGATTCAGCTCCTGAGCTGTCAGGAGCGGTATCATGGGCTGGGGAAGTGAGGATAGGGAAAGGAAATTCAGGACTCCTTATTTATCCTGGTAATTCAATTCAAACCAGTATGGTTCTCCTGCATCAATTTTTCACATACATGGTAATGTGCTTCTAATTCTCAGAGGATCACACACATCCACAGACAATTCTAATGTAGATGTAGTGTTCTTGGCCCCTGGTTTCTAGTCTTTACCTATGTATGACCTCTCAAAGAATGAACCTACTCTCAGGTCTTCAAATACACTCCTATATACCTTTGTTACATTCATCTTCATCTCAGGCATCTCTCTAGGAACCTACAGCGCAAAGTGTCCAACACCCGACGAGCCATCTTGACCTGAAAACTGCCTGCCCCACTAACTCATCCTCAGTGATACACCTTTCTCCATCATCCAGGCTCAAACTCTGGTAACACATCCCTTTTCTGTTGTCTCATACCATTTAATCTGACCATGTCTCCTGTTTTCTATATTGATTTACCTGGAGTCATGTGAAACTCAGAAATGACATTTCTATCCTAAAGGGTCAGGTGGAGGGGATTCCCTAGCAACTGTGCTTGGTTCTTGGCTGCACCCTGGGGAAAAACCTGAGATGAAACCCTGTTGGCCTGCTGGTCAAGAGTGTAGATGTGTGAGATACACTGAATATGTGCAAAGCACATACCTAGGAAAACCAAGACCCCAAAGGCCAGGACAAATCATCCCTGATGGATAAGTGGAGTTGATTTCGTGAGCCTGAGCCCTCTTAGGAGAGAGAGCGATCACATGTGAGAGGGGCTTAAACCACATCCTGGCAGCAGTACTGAGGGGCTGGGTGTGAGAGCCAAAGGAATGAAGGTGCTGTGAAAAGTTGTTCCAGCCCTCCTGGGGAAGGAAGGGTTACAACTGTTGAGGCTCTACAAGCAGAACCAGAACCTGTGCTGCAGGACAGGTTTTTGTTCAATAAAAAGAACAGGAATAATTTAGCAGTTGGCCAAATATGGATTTAGCTCTAGAGACAGTGAATAAATGACCTTATGACAGGATTTTATTCAAACACTGTAAAGACAGTTTTTGTTTACATAGCAGGACAGAACTTTCAATATGCTACCCGCTCCCTTTACTTGTCCCTGCACACTCACTTCTCCTTCCTGCTTCAATGGGTTCCTAAGATGCATCCTATTTATGCACTGGACTCCATTCCTTTTTCCCTACATCAAGATTTGCTGCTGTATGTATCCCCCACATAGGATCATCTTTTCCCACCAGCAGAAAAATATGCCGTAATGTCTCATCTTAAAAACACAATCTCTCCCTTGTCACAAATCCATCACCAGCAGAACTCCTGGAAGAGCCGTATTTATCTGCCTTTCCTACTTGGACTCAAATTCACTCAGTGAAACTCAGACCCTACACAGAACTGCTCTGTCAAGTTCATAACTCAGGGAGGGTGGGTGGGTTTGGAAGAGATTAACCAAAGGAAAAAAATATATATATATGCATTACTTATGGACACAGACAATAGGGTGGTGAAGGCCTGTGATGAGGCAGGAACCAGGTGGAGGGGACAATTGGGGGCATCTATAATACTCTCAACAATAAAGATTTAAAAAAAAATCATAATACAATGGTCAGCCCTCAGTTGAATTGGCCCATCAGCAGCATTTGGTACCAATCACACCTCCCACTTTATCCAAGTGGACAAAACACCCCACATTCTCTTCACACCAGCTTCCTGGCTGTTCTGAAATATGAAAAGCTCAGTTGTGTTTAGAGCATCTGTGTTGTTGTTCTCTCTTCTGGAATGCTCTTCCCTTAGGTAAGCATCTGCATAGCTCATTGGTCTTCGGTCTTTACTCAGATGTCACCTTTTCAGTGAGGTTTCCCCAGTCACTTTACTAAAACCTGGTGTCTTCTCCCCATAAACCCTTTCTTGCTTTCCTGCGTTGCACCCCCATCCCCATCCCACTGCTATCTAATAGATGACATTGCAATTTATTTTGTTGGTGGTCTGTTTCCTCTCACAAAAATGAAGCTCCACAATGAGCACTGACTTGTTTACTTTGTTCACTAACATCCGCCAGTGCCTAGAACCTTACTTGGCACACATTAGGTAATAAATATATGGTGAATGAATGAATGAGAACAATGAAGAAAGAAGGGGAACAAATGAAGACAATAAGATCTGATATTGGACTTACATTAACTAAAGTTAGGACTTCAGACCTAATAATGTGGTTTTGACCAAATGTGGAACTTATAGCTATATTGCACTTTATATCATATATACTGTGTAGGCAGATTGTTCCAACTTACAAAAACTAAAACACTTTTCTCCCACAGGCTGTAGAACCACTGAGCTTTACACGCCTGTCCTAGAATCAGTCCAGCCAGCATTGATGCCTAGTGATTTGAAGTGTGCTCTTGGCTGGCCTTCCACAAAAATGTGGCTGCACTAAGTACCTATACCTAGTAACCAAATAAAAATTGTAGAGATTAAGTAGAGATCAGTGCTAAATGGAATCCTATCTAATAAAGAGGGAATATGCTAACTGATTGTCACGCCATAATGGTCAAGATGGCTGTGCCCACAGTGGAGGCCAGAGTTCCCGTAATGAGCCTTAATGAGCAATCAGCAAGGGCCTGAGGCTGTGCCCCCCGCCTGGTGGGGCTTGACAGGGGACCTCAGGCCGCATCCCCCCCCCCCCCCCCCCGCCTCACGGGGCTTGATGGGGGACCTCAAGGTGTGCCTCCTGCTCTGGCCATGGCCGGGGGACCTCAGGCCATGCCCCCCGCCCTGGTGGGGCTTGATGGGGGTGGGGCCGACTGTGTCTGGATCTAGCCCAATGGGGGTGGGGCCAGCTGGGTCTGGGTCTCGAGAGATTTCCAGGCACACGTGTGTGGGCGGGGACTTGACTCTGGTTCCCCTGGCGCACCCCAGACTCTGACAGGAGGAAGATTTTCATATTCATTTTACTAATTTTCTTTTATCTCTGACACTTCTATTATAGAGAAAGGGCAAATAGCAATATTAAAATATTTCCTCTAATTAATTCCCTTTTAATGTGCACGAATTTTGTGCACCGGGTCACTAGTGTTAAATAAAGCTCTCAGCTGTGATATTATTTCATATTTCTAAGTGGCTGAAAATAATTCCTGAAAGTATTTAAAGTGTGAATTCAGTCTGTCTTGCCCCCCCACCCCACCCCGCCCTGCCACGCAGCCTCCTGAGCACCCTTTTCCAGGGCTCACCACAGAGCTGTCCCCAGCTCTGAGAACCCCACCAACACGGAGCTCAGCAACTGCTGCTCAGAAAGGCTTGCTGACAGCTAACTGCCTGGCCAGGGGACATCCTGGGGACTGCATGTGCATTGACACTGTTCCCATGGCCCCTCAATGGCCACTGGCAGGTCAAACTCACCAGTGGCAGCGTTCCCATCACATAAGCTCAGACCAGTCAGAGCTCAGCTCTTCGCTATTTTCCTGCAAAACTACCAGCAGGACATCATCCACATTCCTGGTCCCCCAAATGACAAGTCTGTGACAGGGCACTGTAACCAGCATTAAGTGTGATTTGTGAAGAAGTGACACTTCTGAGAAGCAGACAATCTGCTTTCTAGAACTATATATTCAGAGACAGAAAGTAAGAACTTTATAAGAAAAAACATTATGCAAAAAAAATTACTACTTAAGCCAAAAAACTTTGCAGTTGACTTTGATTTCATACATTAGAAAGTATAAAATCAAAAGCAAGACAGATACATTTTAATATAAGCACTTTAAGTATATATTAATTTGTCATTTTGTTTTAAATACTTTACTACTGGTAGCATTTATATACCTAATAAGAATTACTTCAGGCTATTTAGATCTAAATATATAGCTCCTTAATTCATTAAGGAATTAAAATGCAATCATTTATAAGGCTAGTTTCGTGTGACAAAATAGAACAATGACTTTCTAGTAGGCGAACATAGGAATGAAATACTAAGATGTGGCTACAAACAGACGAGCTCTGAATCATGAGAACACTGAACCCTGTGTTTCCTGTAAGGGAAGGAAGGGCTGTTTACTCAGGCAACCCACTCAGGAAAACTGAGGCACAGGTCATTGTTCCATGCTTTTGGGGAGCAGGGGACTTAAAGACACTTCTAGGGGGCCTAGAATTCAGAAGGGGAAATAAGACAACTATATCAGAGGTTATTTAGAAAGGGAAGTGAAGCAACTAACCTATGAGAAAAAACATGCTGGTGTGGAAGGCAACACTGATGACGATGACAACAGTTACCAGCACCATTGCCACAGATGATGCCCCAGTGCCCCAGACTTTCCACATCTGATTTATCCAAAGGTCCAACCCACTTCCCCCATGATCCATAAATTAACAAAGTGAAGTAAGAACTTAGGCAAATCTACCCAACATCTTGCAAATGGATAAGGGGTGGGTCCAGAAGTAAACCCATAGCTGCCGACTCTTCTACTCTGGGTGCTCAGAAACATTACAGAGTATTTCTTTTAAGAATGGCTTTAAGGGAAAAAATGGCAGTGGAATAGACAGATGTGTTCCGAGCCTTGTCCCGGAGTAGAAAGAAAGAACAGCTGAGGGTCGCACGCGGAGTGTTTGTTGGCAAGTTAAGGGTCAGCTAAACTCCAGAAGAAGTTGGGGGACTGCTAGATGGGGTTCCCCTGACCTGGAAGCCCCCACTGCGGCTGGGTCCCCTCCTGGAGCTACGGGCTCCGACAAGGAGTTTGCGCCATCTTGAACGGTAAAGTGGAGCTTATTGGAAGCCTGAGAATCCACAACTGCGGCACCCACCGAACAGCTGCGAGCCCCAGAACACCGGTCCCCAGTTGGCGCAAACACACGGATTCAGAGGAGCTCTACACTCCACCACGGAAAGGTCAGATTTCGCCTGGGATAAGGTGAGGTCTCTGGTCCCGGCGGGAGAGAGGAACACGCGTTTTGTGGGAGCTGGAGGACCAGGGAAGTCTGTGCCTAGAAAAATATGTGGCTGTTGGGGCTGGCGTGATCCGTGAATGTGGAAGGGGGTCCTCAGAGCTGCTAACAGAAGGGATCTCTAAAAAGCAACCCATTTTGATCTGACGTGCAGGGACACCCTAAGAATTTCAAAGGTGTGCCGGCTGCTTAGACTTGCGCGCAGACCCATTGTTCGCACACTTGAGCTTTTTCCTCTTCAAATCCTTGCTTCTGATTACTAAGCCCAATACACAGGATCACCCAGTTGGGGACAACCTGGGAGACTGCAGGGGAAAGTTGTTTTTCTGGAACCTAGGGATCGGAGCGGGGAGTGACCATCGGAGAGCCAGCTCTGAGGCAGCCCACTCCCACAAACCGGTAGTGAGTGCCACAGGGAAAGAAGGCTCTAACACTGCCTAGAGAGGCCATAGATAGACCCGGAAGTCAATCCAGAAACACTGCCACCTAAGGGCTGAATCACAAATTGACTCTTGTGTAATCAAAAATAAAGGAATACGAGAAATTAAGACACACCGCCTGCTTAAAATCAGGACTGGCTTACAACACTGAAGAGCAGTGGAACGCAGGGAACTGCAATACTGTCCGGACTGAGAAACAGGCGTGCCAAACAGAACAACAGAGGAAGTGAATGACCTTCACTACTCCACATTTTTATTTTTTATTTTTTTATTTTCATTTTTTGCATCTTTTACTCAAGAAACTAATTTTTTTCCTCACTTGATTTTACCTTTTTAATTATTACATTTTTATTTTCAATCCGTATTATTACTACTGCTATTTTATCTTTTTTTATAAGTGACATTTTATTTTCTCTTCATTTTACTTTGGGTTTAGTGCTGTACATTCTATTTTCATCTTTCCTTTAGCATCGTTTTACTCTATCTCAACTCTACCTTTATGCCATCACTCTCTTCCTAACCTTCCCCTTTTCGGTGTCCTGTTTATCTTACCTCTTTCCTGCTTTAGATTTTCTCTATTCTTTCTGTTTACCCCCTGTTAAAATTTCACCCTACTTACATATCTAATCTCCAATCCCCTGCTCCAAGTGCATACACACATCTCTCTTCGCTGTCTTAACTATCCAAAAAATTGTTTTTCTCTCTGTCCTTTTGTTGTTGTTTGCTTGAATGTTGATTGTATCGAATTTTTATGCTTTTTTTGTGAGATTGTTTTGCTTATTCTTCTTTTGTTTATTTTTTTGTTTTGTGCTTCTGTTTTCCCTTGCCTCACTCAATATTAGTTGGTGTTGTAGTTTGTATTAATCCCCAGGTACTTGTTGCTGGCATTTGCTGGGATTAGAGATTGTTCTATTGGGAGTTTTATCCCCATATATATAGTTTGTTCCCATTTCTCTCTTAGTCTCTTTCTTGTCTCTCTTACTTTTTTTTTTTTTAAGATTAATATTTTATTTTATTTTAATAAATCTTTATTCAGATTATTACAGTTGTTTCTCCTTTTTCCCCCCATAGCTCCCCTCCACCCAGTTCCCACCCCACCTTCTGCCCTTACCTCCCCCACACTGTCCTCATCCATAGGTGTATGATTTTTGTCCAGTCTCTTCATGAACCCCCCATACCCCTTTCCCCCTGAGAATTATCAGTCCACTCCCTTTCTATGCCCCTGATTCTATTATATTCACCAGATTATTCTGTTCCTCAGGTTTTTAATTCACTTGATTTTTAGCTTCACTTGTTGATAGATATGTATTTGTTATTCATAATTTTTCTCTTTACTTTTTTCTTCTTTCTCTTCTTTAAGAATACCTTTCAGCATTTCATATAATACTGGTTTGGTGGTGATGAACTCCTTCAGCTTTTTCTTATCTGTGAAGCTCTTTATCTTCCCTTCAATTCTGAATGATAGCTTTGCTGGGTAGAGTAAGCTTGGTTGTAGGTTCTTGCTATTCATCACTTTGAAAATTTCTTGCCACTCCCGTCTGGCCTGCATAGTTTCTGTTGAGAAATCAGCTGACAGTCGTATGGGTGCTCCCTTGTAGGTAACTAACTGTTTTTCTCTTGCTGCTTTTAATATTCTCTCTTTGTCTTTTGCTCTTGGCATTTTAATTATGATGTGTCTTGGTGTGGTCCTCTTTGGATTCCTTTTGTTTGGGGTTCTGTGCGCTTCCTGGACTTGTAAGTCTATTTCTTTCACCACGTGGGGGAAGTTTTCGGTCATTATTTCTTCCAATAGGTTTTCAGTATCTTGCTCTCTCTCTTCTTCTGGCACCCCCATAATTCTGATGTTGGTACGCTTGAAGTTGTCCCAGAGTCTTCTTACACTATCTTCAACTTTTTGGATTTTTTTTTTTTGCTTTTTGCTTTTTCGGTTGAGTGTTTTTTGCTTCTTTGTATTTCAATTCCTTGACTTGATTTTTGTGTTCCTCTAGTCTGTTTTTGGGTCTCTGTATAATATTTTTTATTTCAGTCAGTGTATGTTTAATTTCTAGTTGGTCCTTTTTCATATCTTCGAGGGTCTCGTTATATTTATCGGCCTTTTCTAGGATATTCTTGAAAAGCCTTATAACCGTGGTTTTGAATTCTATATCCAGTCGTTTGTTTTCCTCCATTTCTTTCGTTTGTGATCTGATTCTTTGATGCCACATTTTCACTGCTTCCCTGAGTTGGTAAGGTAGATTTGTGTGCTAGGTTTCCAATATGGCCCAGTGGGTCTGCCTCCCCAGTTAACCTGAGGTGGGCACTCTTGGTGCACCCCTTTGTGGACTGTGTGTACAGCCTTGTTGTAATTAAGTCTTGATTGTTGTTGGTATCACTGGGAGGAACTGACCTCCAGGCCAGTTGGCTATAAGGATCAGTTGGGAGAAGTTCAGTGCTGGAGACAGCCTTATAGGATTAGACTTGCCAAATTGCAATAGCCTCTGTGCTCAGCTTGTATGGGGTGGAGTCTCAGTCTTGGCTTCCCGTCAGCCTTGCCCTTGCGCGCACGTGCACGCCTTCAGACCTCTGCCTTCCCCCGATCCCGAGTCTTCGCCCGAGACTCCAGACTCCCCCCACAAGAGCGTGGGTCCCCAGGGGCTCCCTGGAACTGGGGTTCACTGCAGTCAGAACTGGGGATCAGTGCAGTCAGGAGCCTCTGACTCCCTTCCACTAGGGAAAGCCTGTGGCAACCTCCGCAGCCTTTGTGCGCACTGGCACGCACGCGCCTTCAGACTTCAGCCTTCCCCATCTCCCGAGTCTCCGCCCAAGAGTCCAGATTCCCCCCACAAGAGCGTGGGTCCCCAGGGGCTCGCCCGGAACTGGGGTTCAGTGCAGTCAGAACTGGGGTTCAGTGCGGTCGGGGGCTTCCTTCCCCCTTCCGCCAGAGAAAGTCAGCCAGGCTCTCAGCCGCCCTTCCTCTCTGTGCGCACAAAGACCCTTTGCCGTACCTCCAATTCTCTGTGAGCTTTTCTCTTTACTTCTAGTTGTAGAATTTTCACTCAGCCAGCTTTCCTGTGGTTCTGGATGGTGTCCGTTCTGTCTTTTAGTTGTAGTTTTGAAATTGTTGTGCGAGGCAGCAGTTTAGGTGCTTACCTATGCTGCCATCTTGGTTTCTCCTTACTTTTTTTTTCCTTTTCCCAATTTCATTTTGACACTCCTTTTTTTTTTTTTCCTTTCTTTCATTTTACTCTTCTTCTTTCTCTCCTATCCCCTAATATGCCTTTCTCTGGTGGTCACCTTTATTGGAGGTTATTAATATCATAAATACATTTCTGTTCAGTGCCTTGTGTGATGTACCTGGTAGTGCTGTATTTTGTGCCTTTAAATCAACGCAGGAGAGAGAGAACTACGTAACCAGACATCCAGAGAAGAGAGACCATGGGGAGACAAAGAAACAGCCCACATATGAAAGAAAAGCAGACATCACCAGAAAAGGAAGTAAACGAAATGGAGGCAAGCAACCTTCCAGAGAAAGAATTCAGAGAAATGGTCATAAGGTGGCTGAGAAGAATGGAAGACAAATTTGACAATATGAGCAAGAACCAAGAGGAAATGAAGAAGAACCAAGAAGAAATGAAAAATGACATAGCTGCTGTAAATAACTCAATAGAAAGCATCCATAGTAGACTAGAAGAAGCAGAGGACTGCATCAGTGAGCTAGAAGACAAGGTAGGAAAAAATACCGAAGTAGAGCAACTTCTAGAAAAAAAAATTCAAAGGCAGGAGGAGAGCCTAAGGGAACTTTGGGAAAACACGAAACAAAACAACATCCGCATAATAGGGGTTCCAGAAGGAAAGGAAGCTGAGCAAGGAATAGAAAATGTGTTTGAAGAAATAATGACAGAAAATTTCCCTGATATAGGGAAGAAAAAACCCACACAAATCCAAGAATCTCACAGAGTCCCAAGCAAAATGAACCCCAAAAAACTGACGCCAAGGCACATTATAATTAAATTGGCAAACACCAACGACAAAGTAAGAATCTTAAAAAGCGGCCAGAGAGAGACAGAAAGTTACCTACAAAGGAACCCCTATGAGACTAGCAACTGATTTCTCAACAGAAACTCATCAGGCCAGAAGGGAATGGAATGAAATATACAAAGTCATGCAAAGGAAGGGTCTGAATCCAAGAATACTGTACCCAGCAAGGCTATCAATCAAAATTGAAGGTGAAATCAGGAGCTTCACAAACAAAAAAGGACTAAGGGAATTTATTACCACCAAACCAGCAATGCAAGAAATGCTAAAGGGTCTGCTGTAAAAAAAAAAGAAATAGGAAGTGAAGAAGGAACACAGGGGTAAAGAATAAAAATGGCAACAAATAAGTACCTATCAATAATAACTTTAAATGTAAATGGATTAAATGCCCCAATCAGAAGACATAGGGTAACGGATTGGATAAGAAAACAAGACCCATATATCTGCTGTCTACAAGAAACCCACCTCAGAAAAAAAGACGCACACAGACTGAGGGTGAAGGGATGGAAAAAGGTTTTCCAGGCGAATGGAAATGAAAAAAAAGCTGGGGTAGCAATACTTATATCTGACAAATTAGATCTCAAAGTGAAGGACATAACAAGAGATAAGGAAGGCCACTTCATAATACTAGAAGGAGCAATCCAACAAGAAGAAATAACTCTGGTAAACATATACTCACCCAATACAGGAGCACCCAAATACATAAAAAAAACTCCTGGAGGATATCAAGGGAGAGATTGACAGCAATACAATCATAGTAGGAGAGTTTAATACCCCACTATCACCATTGGACAAATCCTCTAAACAAAAAATCAGCAAAGAAACATCAATCCTAAATGACTCACTAGACCAGATGGAATTAATTGACATCTTCAGAACATTTCACCCCAAAGCCACAGAATATACATTCTCCTCAAGTGCACATGGGTCATTTTCAAAGATAGACCATATGTTGGGACATAGGCAAAGTCTCTTCAAATTCAAGAAGATAGAAATCATATCAAGCATCTTCTCAGATCACAGTGGCATAATACTGGAAATCAACTACAATAAAAACAATCCAAAGAAAATAAAACACATGGAGACTAAACAGCATGCTATTAAACAATGACTGGGTTACCAGAGAGATCAAGGAAGAAATAAAAAACATCATGGCAACAAATGACAATGAAAACACAACAATACAAAATCTATAGGACACAGCGAAAGCAGTCTTGAGAGGGAAGGTCATAGCTCTACAATCCTACTGCAAAAAAACAAGAAACAATGGTAATAAATTACCTAACCCTACAACTCAAAGAGTTAGAAAGAGAGCAACAAGAAAAGCCCAGTGTAAGCAGAAGGAAGGAAATAATAAAGATCAGAGTGGAGATAAACGACATTGAGACCAAAGAAACAATACAAAAGATCAACAAAACCAAGAGCTGGTTCTTTGAAAGGATAAACAAGATTGATGAACCTCTAGGCAGGCTCAGCAAGAAGCAAAGACAGAGGACCCAAATAAACAAAATCAGAAATGAAAGAGGTGAAATAACAACAGATCCCGCTGAAATACAAAAGATTGTTAAAAAATACTACGAACAACTCTATTCTAACAAACTGGACAACCTAGACGAAATGGACATATTCCTAGAAAATACAACCTTCCAAAACTCAACCAGGAAGTATCTAAACAGCTCAATATGCCAGTAACTATGGAAGAAATTGAAGCAGTCATCAAAAAGCTTCCGGCAAACAAAAGCCCGGGGACAGACGGCTTCACAGGAGAGTTTTACCAAACATTCAAGGAAGAACTAAAACCTATCCTCCTCAGACTATTCCAAAAAATCAAGAGGAAGGAACACTTCCAAGCTCATTCTATGAAGTCAGCAATACCCTAATACCAAAACCAGATAAAGACAACACAATGAAGGAGAATTACAGGCCAATATCCCTTATGAACTTAGATGCCAAAATCCTCAACAAAATTCTAGCAAATCGGATCCTTCAGTACATCAGAAAGATCATATACCATGACCAAGTAGGGTTTATCCCAGGAATGCAAGGATGGTCCAATATCCGCAAATCAATAAATGTGATACATCACATAAACAACTTGAGAGATAAAAATCACATAGTCATATCAATTGATGCAGAAAAAGCATTTGACAAAATCCAACACCCTTTCCTGATAAAAACTCTCAACAAGGTGGGAATAGAAGGATCATACCTCAACATAATAAAAGCTATATATGATAAACCCACAGCTAACATCATACTCAATGGGCAAAAACTAAAACCATTTCCCCTAAGAACAGGAACAAGACAAGGATGCCCACTCTCACCACTCCTGTTTGACATAGTCCTGGAAGTATTAGCCATTGCAATTAGACAAGAAGAAGAAATAAAAGGCATCCAAATTGGAAAAGAAGAAATAAAGCTGTCCTTATTTGCAGATGACATGATATTGTACATAAAAAACCCGAAAGACTCCATCAAAAAACTAACAGACTTAATCAATGAATTCGGCAATGTAGCAGGATACAAAATTAACGCCAAGAAATCTATGGCATTTCTATACACCAATAGTGAACTTACAGAAAGAGAGACTAAAAAAGCAATCCCATTTACCATTGCACCAAAAAAATCAAGATACCTAGGAATAAACTTAACTAAGGAGGTAAAAGACCTATACGCAGAAAACTACAGGATACTGAAAAAAGAGATAGTGGAAGATGTAAACAGATGGAAGAACATACCATGTTCATGGATTGGTAGAATCAACATCATTAAAATGTCCATACTACCCAAAGCAATTTACAGATTCAATGCATTCCCCATTAAAATACCAACGGCATATTTCAAAGACCTAGAAAGAACTCTCCAAAAATTCATCTGGAATAAAAAAAGACCCTGAATAGCCACAGCAATCCTGAGAAAGAATAAAGTAGGTGGGATCTCAATACCAGATTTCAAGCTGTATTACAAAGCCACTGTCCTCAAAACAGCCTGGTACTGGCAGAAGAACAGACATGTAGATCAATGGAATAGAACAGAGAATCCAGATATCGACCCAAACCACTATGCACAATTAATATTTGACAAAGGAGGCATGAATACACAATGGAGTCAAGACAGTCTCTTCAATAAATGGTGTTGGGAAAATTGGACTGATACATGCAAAAAAATGAAACTAGATCACCAACTTACACCATTCACAAAAATAAACTCAAAATGGATACAGGACTTAAACATACAACGGGAAACCATAAAAATACTAGAGGAATCCACAGGCAGCAAAATCTCAGACATATGCCAAAAGAACTTCTTCACTGATACTGCCCCTAGGGCAATGGAACCAAAGAGAAAATAAACAAATGGGACTATATCAAAATAAAAAGCTTTTGCACAGCAAAGGAGACCATCAACAAAACAATAAGAAACCCCACCGTATGGGAGAACATATTTGCAAATGTTATCACTGATAAAGGTTTAATCTCCAACTTCTACAGGCAGCTTATACAACTTAATGAAAGGAAGATAAATGATCCAATAAAAAAATGGGGAACAGACCTAAATAGAATCTTTTCAAAAGAAGACAGAAGGAAGGCCAAGAGACACATGAAAATATGCTCAAAGTCACTAATTATCCGAGAGATGCAAATCAAAACGACAATGCGATACCATCTCACACCTGTCAGAATGGCTATCATCAACAAATCAACAAACGACAAGTGTTGGTGAGGATGCGGAGAAAAAGGAACCCTCGTGCACTGCTGTTGGGAATGCAGACTGGTGCAGCCACTGTGGAGAACAGTATGGAGTTTCCTCAAAAAACTGAAAATGGAACTCCCATTTGACCCAGTAATCCCACTCCTAGGAATATATCCTAAGAAACTAGAAACACCAATCAGAAAGGATATATGCACCCCTATGTTCATAGCAGCACAATTTACAATAGCTAAGATTTGGAAACAGCCTAAATGCCCATCAGCAGATGACTGGATCAGAAAACTATGGTACATCTACACAATGGAATACTATGCTGCCATAAAAAAGAAGGAATTCTTACCATTTGTAGCAACCTGGATGGAATTGGAGAACATTATGCTAAGTGAAATAAGCCAGTCAATGAAAGAAAAATACCACATGATCTCACTCATTTGTGGATAATAAAAAACATTATAAACTGATGAACAGAAAGATAGATACAGAGGGAGTAAAGCATCAAACAGACTGTCAAATTTCAGTGGGAAGGTTAGGGAGAGGTGGGGGAATAAGAGACCAACCTAAGGACTTATATGCATGCATATAAGAGTAACCAACGGATGCAAAACATTGGGGGGTGAGGGCATGTATGGGAGTGGGGTAGGGGGGGGCAATGGTAAGATATGCACACATATAATACCTTAAAAAAAAAAAGAATGGCGTTAAGGGAATAGAGTGTGAAGAAAGTGGCTGGCGTTAAGGCCCTCCATGAGTAGGAACACTGCTGAGCCAGGCACAGAGTGGCACAGGGGGTTCTATTCATGGGCTCAGAAGCAGCCCTGGACCGGGGTTGGGGAGGGGGGCTGTTCCAAACTGCTCCTGTCAGCCCTCCTAGGTCTCCTCAGGTCTCAGGCTCTGAGGAAGGATGGGAAGGACAAGGGTAAGCTTGTAGGGAGAGAAGAGGTCCAAGAAATGGACCCTGGGGAAAACTCCAGCTCAGTGCCACACCAGGAGAGGAGTCTATACCAGAGAGGAAGATGAACAGGAAACTGACAGTCCACGTGGAAAGTGGCGAGGGTTTCAGGAAGGGGAATGAAACCTGGCAGGTGTAGTAGAAAGGCAGCAGAGCCAAGGACTTGGAGATAGTTACTGGCTGGGAGATAAGGAGAGAGTTGGTGAGATCAGTCCAGCAATGGAGGAGGGAGGGGAGGCCAGACTGTCACGGTTGAAGAAGTGAATCAGTTGTGAAGATGAGGACCAGGAGAGCGTGCCAGACTTTTAAGAACTTTGGTGGTAAAAATGAGACAGGTTGTAACTGAAGAGTAACAACGATCTACAGAAGGTTTAAAAAAAGGAATACATTACCGAAAAGAGGATGTAAAACAAGAAATGGTATTTCCAGAGTTAATTTTTAATTTCCTGAGTTCACTGCTGTAAGAATTTCAAACTATTCTGGCACTCACATCCTGGCATGTGCATGAACTTAATTGTGGAGATAAATGCAGTAGCAGCTCAGACAAAAACAAAAAATCCTCTGTAAAATTACATTATGTTCTCCTCAAACTTCTAATCCCCTGACAATTTCATCTACCATATAATGGTTATAGGTAAGACTGGTGCCCCCAAATGTAGCACAGAAAAGTTTGCTGAATGTAGATTAGCCACACAAAAAATCCCAATAACACGTACAATAATGATTACTCAAAACCTTCAGCTCTTCTCCATTGTAAGTACTTTCCCTTTGTATTCATGTTTTATTTGCTTTACCTTAAGTCACCCCCTAATCATGCTGACATCTACTACTGATGATTATATTAGACCTAAAAGTGTTCTTAAACAAATGAAAAATACTGACTTCCATTCCTGAAAGTCCTGCTTCTAATTTTCAGGAGGAAATTAAATAATGTATAAATCAAACACTGGGCCTGAGCCCAGACAGCTGAACATCGTTTTGTCCTTTCAAGGCAAAGAGGAAGTGTCTGCTGTGGCAGGGACATGCCAAGAGAAATAAAGCTTAACCTCAGCCCCATGTGAAAGTGATTTGAGATAATCGGGGGTGTCTGCAAATAGGTTAAAAATGGGACCACATACTAACAGGGAACTTTTTATGGAAGTAAAAAAATGTATCAGATCTAACCCCCACCTTAAATACAAAATAGGTTGGGAAATGGCATGGCCTTAGAAATTCTATAAAAAGACAGTAGAAGAAACGAAAAGCAGGCAGGGAGGTCAGAGTTGACAAGTCAACGGAAAATCAAATGTGTTTTTTGCTCACCATTTACTGGAGGGTCACTATTTTATTTCTTTTTCATTCTATTTGCCAAATTCAAAATGACGTATGTGTGAAAAAAAGGGGGAAGGGAGAGAGAGAGAAATACATGAATAAAGTGTGTGGGCAGAGTGGTAGATAGTGAAAAATTATTTAGATCAGGGGCCAGCCAATCTAGTCTGTCAAGGGCCAGATAGGAAATATTGAGGCTTTGTGGAGAACAGTCCCTCCTGTCACTACACAAATCTGCTCTGGTGGTGTGACAGCAGCCGTAGGCAATCTGTAAATAGTCGCTGTGTTCCAATAAAACTTTATGAACACAGAATTGAAAATTTCATGTATTTTTCATCTTCTTTTTATTTTTCTTCATTCACTTAAAAATGTGGAACTCTTCTTAGATTCTGGGCCTTACAAAACTAGACTGTGGGACATGTGTGACCTGCAGACCATAGCTTGCTGACCCCTCATTATTCAGACAGTTAACTGCCCCATTCCATAGACCATTCCTATGAAATTGCACTTACTCAGATTTGGGATTCTGGGTAGGAGCAACTGCTGTTCTTTTATTCAGCAGCTGAATAAAAAGATGGTAGAAAGAATTTATTTAGAAGAAATAGGAGATTCTCTAACCCTATAAAAAAGACAGGGTACTTTACACTAGCATAAAATCAAAGCTTATGCTATAAGAAATTTTGAAGCTAAATGGTATAAGCTATTAATGTGCAGCATTATTCAGGGATCAAGAATGATTTAAAATATTATCTCTTTTATCAGAATTTAATGTTTTATAAACATCCTTGGCATCATAATGCTAGTCTGCAATCACACAGAAGTTTCCATTGTCATGTGTATGGAAACCAGAGGGCTGGTGACTAGGAGGATTTTCTGGTGGAACATATGCTTTACAGATCACAGGTGATAAAAACTTTAATAAGCACCTGACCTAGACTTCCAGAAACAAGGAAATAGAAATGTGCAAGGCACCTATATTCAGAGTTTTTGTGAAGCACAGTCATTTTTATACCTTTAATGTCCGATTCTGGAACAATGACCTTCCCTTTCTGTGCTATGAGAGAAAAATCTTGTAAAACATCCTTGTAGTTCCTACAATCTTGATATAGACAGGAAACATGACATTATCCCCTTCCCTCCCTTGTGTCTCTTCCTCTTCCTCCTTTCCCCACTACTGTTATCTGAACAAATGAAGCCATCTGAAGGGAACTGCCTCAGCCACTCCAACCCTTTGATAGGTCTGTCATAGTGCCCGTCCCTCTGGCCACAGGAGTGGCTGCATGACCCCACTGGTCCAGAGAGGTTGTATCATAATGGCAACAATGAGCCAAAGAAGGTTTAAAAAGGAATATGTTCTCCCCAAATGGTTGTAAAACATGATTGTCTCCAGAGCTGCAGTGTTATGGACCAATCGCTCATGGGCCACAGGGTCCTGATCAATGTGTGGTGCACACACAGGCTTGTTTTCAAGAACGTGGAGCACACTTTTTTATTTGATGGCAAGTTCTGGTCAGGAATGCAATCCTCAGTTATTTGTATAAGGAAATGGAATTCTTTCAACAATGATCTGTTTTGTGGCAGTCAGCTTTATGGCACTGTTTCTAGGAATTCACTTTGGGGAAAAAACTGCCTTACCATCCACATGGAAGTGACTGAGATTGGAGGGGAGAGAGAGCCCCAGAGTGGAAGGGCTGCCTGTGAACAGGCTGTGAGGGCAAGGGTGGGCTCAGTGAGCAGCCTTTTTATTTCCTCTCTCCTTCATTTCCTCCCATCCTGTATGTGCGTGTTTTAATAGACTTTATTTCTTAGAGCAGTTTTATGTTCACAGTAAAATTGAGTGTAAAGTACAGATATTCCCTGCACCTACATACACATAGCCTTCCCCACTATCAACATCCCCCATCAGAGTGGGACACTTGTTACAACTGATGAATCTACATTGACACATCATTATCTCAATGTCCATAGTCTACATCAGGGTTCATTCTAGATGTTGGACAGTCTATGGGTTCGGACAAATGTATTATGACATGTACTCACCGTTAGAGTATTATACAGAGTAATTTCACTGCCCTAAAATTCCCTGTGCTCTGACTATTCATCCCTTCCCCTCACCTCAACCCCTGATCTTTTTACTTTTTCCATACCTTTGCCTTTTCTAGAATGTCATATGGTTGGAATTATACAGTATGTAGCCTTTTCAGATTGGCTTCATTCACTTAATATGTCTTTCCATGGCTTGTTAGCACATTTCTTTTTAGTGCTGAATAATATTCCACTGTCTGATGTGCCACAGTTTATCCATTCATCTACTGAAGGACATCTTGGTTGCTTCTACACTTTTTATATTCATCCTTCTTTTATTTTAGTATCTTTCTTCTGCTTTAAAGTGAAAGTATGTCAAAGTAGGGTCTTAATTAGCAGCCCTAACAATCCTCAAAATAGCTACAAAGAAACTGAGGCCTAGAAGTGAAGTGACTGGCCATGGCATTGTACCCCTCCTGGTGCATCTATCTGAGTCCAGCCTGCAACAATTACAGGCACTAAACTTGCTGCTGTCCACACTGGCCGCGAGCAGGTCTAAAGATCTCCTAGTGTCTGGATTAGGATGTTTAATTCAGCTTTAATACACCAAATGGTGCATTTCCCTCCTGCCTCTAGTATTCTAAAAGAATGTGACTCATACATCCTCAAAATTTTTTTCCCAGCTATTTGCTTATTAGTATTAGAGACAAACTATTTAGGTAATGATTTAGTCTTCACAATGACTCTAGAAATAAGTAGTATCACAATAACTATGACATATGAGAAAACTGCTCAAGACCAGAGAGCCAGTAAGTATCAGTGATGGGATTCAAATCCAAGTTTGCTTAATTCCAGAGGCTGAGTTCTCTGTCTCTCTGCTATACTTCCAATATGTATATATGTTTTATATACATTTCTTCTAGTTGAAGATTTAAAGAATCTTTTTTTTTTTTTTAAACCAGAGATCATGTGAATTCACATTTCAGATTTCTTTACCATGGTCCTAAATCCTAAAGGTTATTTCAGTGTCCACAAAATGCAAGGTTCCATTTATACTATAAAAAATATAAATTTTAAAATTTTAAAGTAAGATTTAAAATTTCTCCTGAAAACTTCAGCACACGACTCATACTAATGCAGAAACATAACTAATTTTTGGAATGTACATATCCAAGAAAAAGCACCAGTATTGTACTTATGCATTTATCACATGCTTTATAATTTTATAGCTTCATAAATAAAAATTAAGGAATAAACTAATTAAGTCAGTTAGTTAAGACCATAAGCTGGATTGCCACAGTACTTCCCTTTTTCTCCTCCTGGCCCCAAAGAAACTAAAATAATAGAAAGACAGTTTAAAAGAACACCAAACAGGTACAGAAGAGGGGACCAGAACTTTCTGTAAACACTGCTTACAAACTCATCTGCACTACCTGCAGGGGGCTCATCACTTGGTTTCTGGAGCCCCAAAAGTCATTTACCAGAACTGAGAAGGCACGGCCTCAAGGGGAGAGGTGAGATGTTACAGAGCATGTCTGTGGTTGTTTACATTGAACTGGACCACGTAATGATCCAGTTAAATGAACGGTAGAAATTGGAGGAGGTTAAAACAAACAAACAAACAAACAAACAAACAAACAAACAAACGGTGAAATTGGAGGAGGTTAAAAAACAAAACAAACAACAAAAGAAAACCATCCAAGGGTCTGAGGAAAAAGTACTGCCAAAAAATTAAGGTGAACATAATCCAATTAAAATACAAACTGTTTCCAGCACAATTGGATGTGAAAGCTAATATATCCGCACAACTCAAGAAATTAACAGCAAACGTGCTCAATCATGCAGCATATGAGTTGTTTCCGAACCATCCAACTGACTTTGAGATTCTTCCTGTTACTGAAAATTATGACCCTCAGTAAACTGGACTTTGACCAAAATGTCTATGATCACAGAACTGCCAATACTCTGGTGAGATCAAGTGTTGGTTCTTCATTCTAGATTCTTGCCTTAAGTTCTTTCATATAAGAATGACATCCTGTCATGACCACATGGCCTCTCCAAACACATGGACTATTCTAGCAGGGAGTCCAATTATCATTGCCAGATTAAATCAGTGCCTACAGCACTTGTACCGGAGAATTGGGTAACAGGATATGATAGGGTTTAAAAACATTATATACTCTTTTATATAATTAATCTGAACCTTGCCCAAACCAGAACCTATCCAAACTTGTTATCATCAAATATTGAAACTTATCCCAAGTGAAAGGAGGTAAGGGAAGTCGCTGTCTGCAATGAGTGCTTTGGTGAGTACCTAGGACTCATAAAAGCACTTGTTATTGTAGTGAAAACACAAAAGGATTCAGATATTACAAAAAGAATATGCATTACTACTCCTTTCTGGAGAAAATTTAAGACTTTCCAGTGTAGTAAACTTTCACAAAAATGAAATGGCATGCATTTTGTCTTTCATTCACCAAATGTTTATTAAGTACAAACTGCAGGCCAGGCACTGTTAGTTTTCTTTGATCAATCAATTCACTCTAAGATTCTGACAACTTATTGCTGTATTACAAAGGTATTATTTCTGGAAAAGGGAAATTGCAGAAATGTAAGCATTAAAATAATTGAGAAAACCCTTTAAGACTATATTGAGCCACAACAAGCATACTATATACACTAATTATTTGTGATAATGAATATAGGCTAGATTATCAAGCAGGTCAGAAAGTAAGAAAATGCTATAGAAGAAGCTTAACTTGGGCAAAAATGTTGCACAGACAAGACCACCAACATGTACAGGTCCTGACCGAAACAGGAATTACGTAAAGACAGGAAACAAATGAATTACGTGTTACCCAAGTATATTTAACCTTATTTTCTTATCTAGAAAATAGTATTAATTTATAGTAAAAAAATCTCCTATAAGTACATGACCATTCACTCATATGTAGCTTCTCTGTTCTCTTTATGCGATAATAGGTCTATATTAATTAAAATTTCATATAATGGATTAATTTTTAAGTGGGGAGAAATTAAAACAAAATGAAGACTAGTCTGAATAATCAACTCCATTAAGATGAGCCATAGATACCTCAAACTTAGTATGTTTAAATTTTTAAGTTTGGATTTCTTTTTTTTTTAATTTTTCCAAAAAAAGGGATCAGACCTTAGTATTATATACTATGCATAATAAAGGGTAAGGCTCAACCTAATGGCAGTTCCTTAATATAATTCAGTAATACTATAGGTCAAATAAAAGATTCATGAAATAAACTCAAGTTGAGGCTTGTGAATCATTGAATCCAACTCCCTTCTTCAACTTTCCAGTCCCCTGCTTACAAAATCATTTATATCCACAGTCATCCTCACTTGTTTCTCAACAATGTAAGAGAACAAGGACTCCCTGCCCCACCCGCCCTTTTTTTTTTCTTTCCTCAAGTAGTACTAGATATTGTAGCAAAGAGGACAAAGTTGTTAACGGTGAGCTGGTTTGGGAGCCAAGAACTGGACAATACCCCCTGCCCAGACGCCTGTCCGTTCTGCAACTGCAAAGGGCAACAACAGCACTAAACCTCATATTTGCGTTGCCCCACCCACCTCTCTACTCAAGGTATCAAGAGGAGGAGCTCTGTTCATGCAGATGTGCTCCACATAAATGCTGGGTTTCAGGGACAGATTTTACTAATTAAGCCACTAATTATTTACTACTTAAGAAAACAATGGTCTCATTGAGAAAGATACCTGAACAAATTTATAATACAATATGACATTAAGTATGACAAGAGAGAGTTTTCTGGAAGAAGTGGATAAAAAACCTAAAAAGTATGGGTCAAGAGGCTTTCTGAAGCAAGAACACCAAAGCCAAGAGGAGTAGAAGCTAGGCGAACAGGGTTAGAAATTTCTACAAAGAGATTGTATAAGGGCAAGTTTCTTATTCTGTAAAATGAGTATACTAATTTTATAACTCATAGTTGTTATATTAAATTAAATAACTTATGTCCAGTACTTATGTCTAGCACATAGTAAGTATTGAACAAAATTGTGGCAAACATGACTAATCGTATTAGTATATTGCGTGATTACTGAATGTATAACAAAGGCCAACAGAGAATCTGGTGGCTCTGGATTTATTTACCATTCTTCCCCAACAAAAATCATTTATAACCTGACTCAAGAGGAAGTCACTGTGAGTGGTCTAGGAGGCTTATATCTCATGTGTCCTTAAAAGCTTCTTCAGGTGGATACACTCCCTTTCTGGTTGCAACTTATCTCTAACGCCTTATCTTCTAGCTTTTTTGGAACATTTTCTAGAGAATAACAAGCTGATAAGCAGGGTTCTGATGTGAGATGACTATAAGCAAAGCAACCCCAAACTAATTTTTATGGCCATTTAGCCATATTGGAGACTGAGGGAGACTGAGGGAGAATGATATAGTAAACAACAAACCGGCACAAAGGAACAAGGAGGGAAAGTTTATAGCTTTGAGACATAGTTGTGCACAACCAAGTTTTGCAAATAGCAAAATCCCAAAGATGGACTTTGTGTGAATTTAGTAACGAAAGGTTTACTGAACTCACAGTGGTATTTTCATTACATCCACACACATAGAAAATGGGTTATCTGTCAACAGTCATCTTTGAAAACGGAAAGCAAAACATTTTCCAGCAGACAGAAGCTCAACAGTGTCACCTTGACTACTGGTATTACCTGAGCATCAAGACTGAGTGATGAAATTTTGTGTTGCCTTTGTTGACTGGTGGAAGCATTTCTAAGTTGATAGGAAAGTTCATCCTTGCCAACACCTCAAAGAATTTCACTGGGCACTACAGTGTATTATTATTAATGTCATCATGATTCTCAGCATGTGAAGTATTGATTATTATAAACCTATAAAAACTAGTATAGGTAAATCTTATTCATGTTCCAATGAGAAAACCAAAATGACCAATATCATTATGGGGATATTAAAAGAAACAACCAGTGACATATTCAGAATAATGCCCACCATAGATTTTATCTGTAGGACCAGGATGACTTTCCAGTATAAGCTACAAATGGCAAACACAACGCTTAAATTTCATTCAAATGTGTGTGTATCACAGCCCCTCAAATGAACAATGGGTCTTAAGTACCCAGGGAACATTGTTGTTGGGAGTAAGTAAGCTAGCTAAAACCGAGGAGAGTAAGAGGAGAGCTCAACCCATAAGGAGAAGGACATCCTTCAAGCCATGCACCTGGTATGGAAAGCTACGTAGAATGAGGGCACAGTGACTGAGCACAGCCTAAGTCAAGGAGCAACATTCATATGGACCCTTCTGGACCTTGGCTGGCGGGATTTCATCAGCGCCCTCAACTCTTAACAACAAAAGGATCCTCATTTAATTAAAACAAAATGAAGAAAAATAACAACAGATGGATATTTTTTAACTTTTTCCTCAGGTGGAAAACCAGATGAAGATGAAAAAGAACTGAAGAACATCCTCAAGCCATTTCAACTACTATTTTCTTGCCAAGTTGGGAAGGTGCAATTTTCCTTAAAGGTTTGTTCAGTAATGGTTTGGCCTAAAAAGTAGCATCTGAGGGAGGGGCTTTTCTGGGGTGTTACAGTCACTTTCCAGCATAGTCCTGTAGTTCTATAAGGGTACCATCAATCAAGCTAAATTTGGGCACATCTATTCCTGCTAGGGACACAACTCCATGGCTCTGCTTCTTCACAGGTGTCACAGGCAGTGTTCTTAGAAAATGACTGAGTGATAAAAATGAGGAACTGCTCTGTTAATTTTCACATGCAACTTATTTCTCATGGTCTTCAAGATAAAAACGTATTTTCTAGGTTGAAATGGTAATTCGTGAATCTGCTTTTTAGGTTGAACATAAGAAGATAATAATACCTCTAGCTGTGATACAGAGTGTTCTTCTAATTGTACTCTGATCAAGCTTCAGATTAAAATAATTTGCCTGCCAAGATATGCACTTGCTCAAGGTTTGAATCCTCAAAATTATAGGTAGAGATATAAAAGGTAGAGTTTTAAAATTGTTATTTTCCTCTTTTAATTTCATAAGCTATATTTTCTGCACTACTTAAAGAACCCAAAAGTAAAGGTGAATGGGGAAGCAACATGAACTTAAAGCACACAAGATTTATAACTATTTCTTCGTTATGTTACTAAGCCTTACAACTAAATATTAAACATTAACCAGTTCACAAAATGTTTAGTTAGGAACTACCCTTTCCCACAGCAGGTAATAAAGGCAGTGAAGTTGGCATTTTTAATACCTGCCAATGACAAATCATTTTTCAGACTGAAAAGTTATGGTCATGCTCTATTATTGTGTATTGTACAGTTTTATGGTACATAGGCAGGTTCAATTCTGATGTGAAAGACATCCCATAATGACCACACTATATAAAAACTCAAATTCTCATAGAATTGCTATCTCTTTTCATTCTTTAACCTCATCTTTTAATTTTATTTACCAAAGAAGATTGTATCTGGAAAGCTATTTAAAACTATAAATCTGTCAACAGTTTCTTTTACGCAGGTGACATGGGAAAGAGAAAGGACAGCATTACAAGGGACAAAGGATGTATTACCAGGAGCACTTAAATGCAGGCTCCCCACCCCAAACATGATGCTATCTGGAGGCTCCAGGTTTGCCTCAGCTCATGCATATACAGGAAAAGAAATATAAGCTACTAATTTCAAACTTAAAAATGTAAGGAATGTAAAAATTGGAGGTTCCAGCCTTTATTTGAAACCCAGGCATAGACATTTCATTAAAAACGAATCTGACTGTTACAATCAGAGATACAAATTTGTCAGTGTGCATTTATGTCCCAGGTGCTCAGCTACACAAGCTCACCTCACCTCATGAGACTGTGGGTCCTCAGGTTATAATTTTGAGACGTAAGAATGAAGTTAAGCCATGTGTTCAGTAGCCTTTTTAGCTAGAGCAATAGTTTTTAAAATGCTCTGCAATCTCCAAAGTGCCTCAGAGGTGCCAGCAGGAGGGAAAGGTATGTAGGTGGGACAGGCCATAACCAAAGTAGATTCAGTCCCATTTCTTTTATGCAGGATGGGGCAAAGGTAGTTTACAATTGTTCATATGGAAAATAATACAATCTATACTAATAAAAGGGTAATATGCTAATTAGACGGGATAGACCGGACATCTTGTGGACAAAGCTGCAGCGGCTGCGAGGGCCAAGGGCCAGCAGCGTGGGAGAGGCGGCAGCACAGAAGAGGCCATGGCGCGGGCCAGTCCAGCGCCATGGCCCCTTCCACAGAGGCAGCGGTGCAGGCTCGGTCCTGGTGCCACACCTCCGCAGAGGCTGGACAGGGCACGACCTGCTGTGCCTCAACCTCCCACAGCCGGTCTGGCCCCAGATCGCCTCCCACCCACCAGTGAGCGGGTCCAGTGCTAAGAAGCAAGGGCCAAGGGCCAGCAGCCACTGCAGCTGGCAGTGGCAGCAGCAGCGGGGTGATGGGAGCGGCGCCTTCCCCTGATCAGCCTGGTCGCCTCCCGCAGAGGGAGGCCAGACTGCAGCTTAGGCCATCAGTAGGACATCCCCTGAGGGCTCCCGGACTATGAGAGGGAGCAGGCCGGGCTGAGGGACGCCCCCTCAGTACATGAATTTTCGTGCACCAGGCCTCTAGTACAAGAATAAACTGTTTTGCATACTCACAAGTGTAAACCTCCTTTTGCCCTACTCTATATAATGGTCTTCCCACATAAGATTTTTATCTGAGGGCGAGGAAAGGTTCTGCTACTAAAATCTTTACAAACTACTCATCTTTACTTAAAAAAAATGACAGAAAAGACTAACACTGAATTCTAAAATAAAGCCTTCCTGGAAAAATAGCACTGGATTGAAATAAAGAGTAGAAAAGAAAAAAAAAAATATGCTCATTCTTTGAGAAAATATTTTGCTTTTATAATTTCCAAGTGTAGCTGATGTAATAATCTTCTCCTACTAGTCTTATTATTCTCAATTGAAAAGCAAAGTCAGCCAAACAGTCTCAACCTGATAAGACTAACTTTTCCTAGCCAGCTTATTATGTTGAGAAGCTTAAAAATGTTTTTTTCTGGAACTTTTCTCCAGTCCCCTTGGGAATTGCCTTCCCCTGCAGTGTTGAACTGTTTCCTGGATCCATGTTTTTTCCTTGTTTTTGGTGGAACACATCCACCATTAGCTCCCTAAAAAGTGGTGTGTGGGATAAATTTGTTTTACATCTTGCATGTCTGAAATGTATTTATTTCATCTTCACATTTGGTTTCATAGTTTGGCTAAATTCAGAACTCTAGGTTGGAAATCATTTCCCCTTAGAAATATAAAAGCATAGATAATACAGCTCTTCCGTCTTACAGCTCCTGCAGAGAATTTTGTGGCAATCCACATTCTTAGTTCCTTGTATTTGATGAGTTGACGTTGGACACTTGATAGAGCCTTTCAATCTAGAAACTTAAGTTCTTCAATTCTTGGAAAGATATTCAGAAACTTTACTCTCCTCTGATTTCTCTGTTTGCTCTCTCTGCAACTCCTATTAGTTATATCTCCAGTTCTCCAATTTTCATCTCTTTGTGTTTTATTTTCTGGGAGACTTATTCAACTTTTTCTAATTCTTCTATTGCATTTTTAAACTTTCTACCTAAAGATTTAAAATTTTCAATTAAGGAACAATTGGGTATTCTTTTATTGAGCCCCTGGTGCTTGTTTCATGGTTGTACTATCTTCTTAACTCTCTTTTCTCCTGCTTCCTCATTGTCTCTATTTTCCCTGTTTGTTCCAGACTATCTCATAGTAGAAGCTTTCTTCAAATATTGGTGATCCTCAGTTTTCCATTCATATTTAGGAATGAGGCACTAAAATTCCAACTGGAAACTCTGTGTTCATGGATGAGGCTTGTCAAATATAGTTTGAAATAAGAGAGTGTGCTGCCTCCAACTTTGTTCTTCTTTTTCAAGATTGCTTTGGCTATTTGGGGTCTTTTGTACTTCCATACAAATTTTAGGATTGGTTGCTTTATTTCTGTGAAAAATGCCATTGGAATTTTGATAAGGATCACATTGAATGTGTACACTGCTTTGGTAGTATGGCTATTTTAATAATATTAATTCTTCTAATCCATGAGCATGACATATCTTTCCATTTATTTATATCTTCTTCAATTTCTTTCATCAATGTCTTTCACTTCTTTGGTTAAATTTATTCCTAAGTATTTTTATCTTTTTGATGCAATTATAAATGGGACTGCTTTCTTAATTTCTTTTTTGATAGTTTGTTTTTGGTATATAAAATGCAAATTTTTTTCTATTTGTACCCTGAAACTTTACTGAATTCGTTTATAAGTTTTAACAGTTTTTTGGTGGAGTCTTTAGGGCTTTCTATATATAAAATAATGTCATCTGCAAATAGTGACAGTTTTATTTCTTCCTTTCCAATTGGGATGCCTTTTATCTCTTTTTCCTTTCTAATTGCTCTGGCTAGTACTTTCAATACTATGTTGAACAGGAGTGGCAAGAATGGGTATCCTTATTTTGATTCTGGTCTTAAAGAAAGTTTTCAGCTTTTTGCTATGGAGTATGTTAGCTGTGGAGCCCTGCTTTCCTAATAGTGGCAAATAAGAAAGAATCATAGTCGACCAATGTTACGCTTTGAACTCTTCTAATAAGGGTAGAATTACTAGAGAATAATTGTATTTTGCTGCTTTGTACCTACCAAGATATATTCAATTAGACATGTTTCCAAGAGACATGTCAGCAAATTTCTGTTATTTAAAAACTAGAGGCCCGGTGCATGAAAATTCATGCCTTGGTGGTGGTGGTGGGGGGAATCTCTCAGCCTGGCCTGCCCCCTTTCACAGTCTGGGAGCCCTTAGGGGATGTCCTACTGATGGCTTAGGCCCACTCCCCTGCGGGAGGTGACTGGCCAATCAGGGGAAGGCATTGCCCCCATCACCCCCTTGCTGCTGCTGCCTCTGGCCTTCCTCTGTGGGAGGCGACTACGCCCATCAGGGGGAGGCGACTGCGCCCATCAGGGGAAGGCGACACCCCCATCACGCCACTGCTGCTGTCACTGCCGGCCGCCGCAGCTGCCTGAGCCTTGGCCTGGCCCTCGCAGCATCAGTTGCTGCAGCTTTGTCTGGAAGACATCTGGTTTAATTAGCATATTACCCTTTTATTAGTATAGATCCTCAATTATCTTTTGAATAAAATTTTAAAAACTGAAAATACAGTATATATGAAAAATTTCTTTAAATTTCTGTCACAGATATGCTCACATTATTTTGCAATGTGGGCATATATATGTTTTCTGTAGGCATGTTCTCCCAAGCCTACCTCTAATAATGCTTAAACGTAATAGGTAGTAGTGCAATGTAAGAGTCACAAAGGGATATAAAACCTCAGAACTGTTAAGATAGAAAAGCTCTATGATGTGATTTCATTCAATAAAAGGAAACTGAAATAAAACAGGTCAAGACTTGCTCAAGGTCAAAAAGTGGCTTAGTAGAATTCACTGAATGAGACTCTATTGTATTACTGACAATATGTGATGTGACTAGGTCTGTGAATCAGAAGGCAAAAACTTCGTTCTAGAACAGCCGTGGGCAAACTACGGCCCACGGGCCGGATCCGGCTGTTCTATCCAGTTCTCTTGCTCTCCCCTCCGCTCCTTTACTTTGAATTTATATTAGTTCACACAAACACTCCATCCATGCTTTTGTTCCGGCCCTACGGTCCAGTTTAAGAACCCATTGTGGCCCTCGAGTCAAAAAGTTTGCCCACCCCTGTTACTTTTTCATTTAAAAAGGCCCTCCCCTCATCTATCACCCCCAGTACAGTTATCCTGTGTTTTAAAACACGGCTATATAGTACTGCCATTGTGTAGTGTGTGATCTGCATATAAAGTGCTGCATATGTCTAAGTTAAAGCCGCTCCTGTTGAGTAAGGGACTCCCAGTTTCTGAGGAAAACATTTTTCTATTCATGTAGGCAGAAATATCTGATTCAAATACACTAACATAATGTCCAAACGAAAAAAGATGGTTTTCTTCATGGCTAACAGCTCTTCGAGGGAATAATTTCCCCTTACCATTAAAAGTTATAAATCATCTCAATTATAAAAGGACAAAAATAAGCTGTTGAGCAAATATGGTAACTTCTACCTATAAACATTCATAAAGCATGATTTTCCAAATAGATCTCTTTTTACAGAAAGAATACATTTACTACCTTATTAAATACTAGAGGCCTGATGCATGAAATTCGTGCATGGGTAGCGTCCCTAGGCCTGGCCAGCAATCAGGGCCAATCTGTGGGGCAACCGGAGGGTGATCAGGAGGCCCCGCTGGCACCCACCTTGGCCAGCCTGGCGCCGCCTGCTCACTGGTCCCACCCCCTGCCGCCGCTGGTCACCTTCCTCTGCAGGGCAACTGGCAGGGCAATTGGGAGGCTCCGCTGGCACCCACCTTGGCTGGCCTGGGGCCTGTGGGCTGGCGGTAGCTCCTGCGTTGAGTGTCTGCCCTCTGGTGGTCAGTGTGCATCATAGCGACCAGTCATTCCACCAGTCATTCTACTGTTTGGTCGATTTGCATATTAGGCTTTTATTATATAGGATATTTTGAAAGAAAATATTAAACATCCATTAAAATTAAAAATTTCTGCCCTAACAGGTTTGGCTCAGTGGATAGAGCATCAGCCTGTGGACTGAAAGGTCCCAGGTTCGATTCCGGTCAAGGGCATGTACCTTGGTTGTGGGCACATCCCCAGTAGGGGGTGTGCAGAAGGAAGCTGATCGATGTTTCTCTCTCATCGATGTTTCTAACTCTCTATCCCTCTCCCTTCCTCTCTGTAAAAAAAAAATCAGTAAAATATATATTTTTTAAAAATTAAAAATTTCTACTCCATGAAAGACATAGTTTAGAGAGTAAGAAGATAAGCCACAGACTGGGAGAAAATCTTTAGAAAACACAAATCTGGTAAAGTGGTACCTAAAATATACAAAAAACTCTTGAAATTCAACAATAAGAAAACTCAATTAAAAAATGGTAAAACATCTGAATAGACAGCTCACCAAAGAAGAAACATAGAAAGCAAATAAGCATATGAAAAGGTGCTGAACATCATATGTCATCAGGCCAATGCAAATAAACCTGGAAATACCACTACCCACATACTACAGTGCCTAAAATGTAAGATACTGATGGCAAATGCAGGTGAGGATATGGAGGAACAAGAACCTTCACTCACTGCTGATGGCAATGCAAAATGGCACAGCCACATTAGAAGACAGTTTGTCAGTTTCTTATAAAACTAAACATATTCTTAGCAATCATACTCTATTCACCCCTTGAAAATACCTGTAGAGTTCAAAAATAAAGTAGACTATACGTGGCAGAAAGTTAATTTCATAGCATAAGTATCTTTATGAAACTCTAAGGAAGCTATAAAGGAAACGTCAGACCAGCTTCTATAAACCAGTGTGTGTGTGCATATTTCATGACCAGTATGTCCAATTCAGTTTTATAACAAGAAAGTTCATTTTGAATTGACAACTTTTGGATTCATCTCCCCGCTAATCTCCAGTTCTGACACTTAGGCTTATGACATAGGACCCCTAAAAAAATATATTTTTTTTAATGCTGGGGAATACTGTTTTATTATATCTAAGAATATTTGTTTGACCTTTTATATTTTTAAGAATTCTGGCAAGAAGTTAATGCTAGGCAAACAAAATTCAATTCTTGCTTTTAAATATAAAACCACTCCTTAAGGATTCTTTTGAAGTGAATAAAAATATGCCAAGGGGCTACTTTTGCTACTATTGAAAGAATGTCTTATCCAAATGCCAAAAACAGTTTAAGAGATCTTTTAAAAAAAAATTCTGAAGAAAAAGAGAAAATAACTACTCTATGATTTGGAACTTCCATAATGATAAAAGTGGCATGTGCATTATACCTGATGGTTTCTTGCTTCTAAAAGAACAGGAAAACTTTTCTACAAATATAAAAACAAAACCCATTTTTCCAGATTTTAATAGCAAAAAGAGAGCTAGCCATTATTAACGGACTCAAGAAATAATATTTGGAGGTTAAATACAAACAAAACAAAAAAAGAGCCATGCAAATCTTAATTTTCTACTTTTCTTTATGGCCTAAGGCAAGGTTAGAATTTATTGGGGACTGGCTAGGTGCTTACTAGAAAATTTCCAAAACTTAGTGGATTAGCAACTACACTGCGATTCTGAACAACCACTTAATAGAGTTCAGTAACATTTTAATAGAATGACACCCTTGAGAACTCAGAATTACTGTCATGTAGAGATGTTGCCATCAAACACCAATGACAAACATGCAGTGCTTCTGTCCTCAGCATTAGATTTCTGAGCCTCACTTAAACACTTGGGTTCAATCCTAACTTAAATAAAAGGGCATAGTAATTAGGTATGCTTATTTACTAAATTGTCATTCTAGTAGAAACAAAAACCTTTGTAGTTGCGAGATTCACTACTCCCCCCCTCCTTTTTTTCCTTAACAAAACTTACATTAAGAAAAAAAGAATTAAGTTGTACACAAGGAACCAGAAATTACCTTAACAAATATGCTGGAATAGGGATATTATGTAGACAGTTTGTAAAGAAACAACTTTATATACTTTAAAGTAAAAAATAGTATATATCTTTAACAAGGAAAAAAATAAAAATAGGCCTTACAAATGTTTATAAATGTACTAGTAAACCAGCTGAAAAAAAATGCTGCATGTAACTATAAAATACGGTTTAAATTTAAAGAACACACCATCAAAACTAAAAATATGACATACACATGAAACACTCATGAGTATTCATAAAATCTAAGGCAACAAAATATGGAAAAAATTTTAAAAATTTAGTATTAGAGATAATTAAATTGGATTTGTTGATTATAAAAATATAACAAAAATGATTTATTAGGCACTGGCCAGGTGCTTACTAGGAAAGCACCTTGTATGAATTATGTCATCTAATCTGGACAACAACTCTATGAGGTAGAGCCTCTCATATCTTTATTTAGTGTAAGGAGAGTGGCCACAGATGAGGAAGTGGACAAGCTTTGCATTTGGATTTAGATCTTTCTCATTCCATAACCCATTTTGCTTAACTAATGCAGTTTCACATAGTACAAAATGTTCTTAAAAGAAGAAACAGTTTTCACATATATTGGTGGCATGAGTTTTGAACATAGCTCAATTACTATTATTAGAGACTAGAGGCCCAGTGCATGAAATTTGTGCATGGGGGAGGGGGGGTCCCTCAGCCCGTTTAGGCCTGATCCCGGTAGGATTGGGCCTAAATGGGCAGTAGGACATCCATCTCACAATCCAGGACTGCTGGCTCCCAACCGCTCGCTTGCCTGCCTTCCTGATTGCCCCTAACCGCTTCTGCCTGCCAGCCTGATCACCCCCTAACCACTCCCCTGCCAGCCTGATTGATGCCTAACTGCTCCCCTGCTAGCCTGTTTGCCCCTAACTGCCCTCCCCTGCAGGCCTGGTCACCCCTAACTGCTCTCCCCTGCAGGCTTGATCGCCTCCAACTGCCCTCCCCTGCTGGCCTGATCGCCCACAACTGACCTCCCTTGCAGACCTGGTCCCTCCCAACTGCCCTACCCTGCTGGCCATCTTGTGATGGCTATCTTGTGTCCACATGGGGTCAGTCATCTTTGACCACATGGGGGCAGCCATCTTGTGTGTTGGAGTGATGGTCAATTTGCATATTACTCTTTTATTAGATAGGATTAGCCTTCTATCCCTTCAAATAATAAAAAAGATCCAACTCTACCAGAATCTTCATGACAGACTTAGTAGTATGCTTTGCATATCTTTTTTATATCATAAGCTCCTCTCAAGTTGGTAGAACCCCCCCAATTTTATCAATTTTGAAGATGAAGAAAAATAGATGAATCATTTGTGCAAAAATTCTGGAGTCAATAGAAAGCCTGAGAATTTGGAGAGGAGAACCCAGGTGGATTGGTAAATTGCCCCAATCAGCATGACTCCTGGCCTGAGTAGTTCAAAGATACAGATTTACCTTGGGGGCCAGCCTTGGAGGACTAGATTATTATGTAGGTCTTAACTAACTTGTTGCCTTGATATACTGCTTCCCTATAAAGGGGCTGCAGTATCTGGTTATGAAATGCTGTATGAAGTTTGTTGCCAGCCAGCCTCTCATTCAACATCCACTTCCTTTCTGACTAATGCTTCTAGTAATCTGACAGTAGTTTTAAGCACCTGGCAAGGAGTCAGTACTAGAGGTATGGCAGCACAGGGTGTTCTGGAGGATGACTTGCTTTGCTGTAAACATCCGATCTGAGGTAGCCCTCAGGTAAGATGAATTAAGGCTCTTTTATTGCCAATTTAAGTAGGAGTTGAAGTTTGGAAACATAGAGAATGTTTACCCCTTTATAAACTGGAAGTTTTAAAAATTGTAACTTAAAATAAACAAAACTATAACTTTGAACCTTGTACTTACTTTCCTAACAGAGTTTAGGAGAAAAGTGGCTAATACATATTCCACTTTATAACACTTTTTATCCTAATGCCTCCAGAATCATAGATATTGAACTTGACTAAGTGTTCTGTGAAAAGCAGAAAAACCAAACACCTCAGATGAAAAAATAAAGTCACTGGGTCTGGGAATCTCTTAGGAGATAAAACTTCCTTTTCCACTGAATAAAAAATTGTTAAAGTTTGCTAAGGAGAATTTTTATCAAAATCTGGTGCTATGATTAAGATCTCTAGGCCACAGTAAAAAAGTACTTACGGACACTGGCAACAACTCCAAGATCCCAGGTTTCTTAAAAGCATGTAGATATTTTACAAATGAGCAAAATGAGATTTCAAAGAAGTTAATAACTCACCTGAAACCATCCTGAAAGGAGCTACAATCCTATTAGAAATCTACTCAATTGCAAGATTAAAATTATTTTTTTCCCCACTAATAAATTACCACCTCTCTGGGAAGTTGAATCCTGAAATCTTGATATAAGAAAGAATGCTATGATTGCCTATGCTATTTATAAAACATATAGTTGATACCTGGCTCTTAGATATATTCTCAATTTCACTTAATGAGATAAGCACTAAAAGGAGGATCGTATTCAAACACAAACAAACATTCAACTCCAGTTTTATAGACATTAGCTTCCCGCCCATCCAGCAAATCCTACACAGAGAGGAAATAATGTCTCTTACTCGCCACCCTGTCCCAGGGCATGTGGGTGATGTACCGAGCTATGGTTCATGTCCATTTATTTGTGATTGTTGGTTTCTTGTTGGTGGTAAGACAAAACAATAGCTATAACCAAAAAAGACTTATTATTTCCTCTTGAGCTGAATTCCCATCTGCTTTTTTTTTTTTTTTTTTTAATGGTGGCCAGATGGGAGGGGTTTTGAGGGATGGGTGAAAAGGGGGAGGGATTAAGTAAAAATTGCTAGTTATGAAATAGTCATGGGCATGTGGAGTACAACATAGGGAATATAGTCAGTAATAGTGTAATAACTATGTGTGTGCTGTGAGATGAGTACTAGACTTATGAGGGTGATCACTTCATAAGTTACATAAATGTCTAATCACTGGGCTGTACACCTGAAACGAAAATAATATTGTATGTCAACTGTAATTGAAAAATAAAAAATTATTTTTAAAAAAGTGAATCAAAGGTTAATTAGGTCCACAAGAGAGTATATACAGAATTGTCCACAAATTTACAAGGAATGGGTTGGTGACAGTTACTAATAATTAAGTGTAAAATAATAGATTGAGACATGATCTGTTTCTCTTTTTATAAACATTACAGTGCTATGCATGTTTATTATGGTCCTTGCCTCTGTGCATGACAGTTTTTTTAAAACTATCTTTAATAGTAGTTTTAAGGTCACAGTAAAATTGAGGGGAAGATACAGAGATTTCCATTATATCCCCTGCCCTACACATACAAAGGTTCCCCAATCATCAACATCCCCTACCACAGTGGTACATTTATTACAACTGATGAACCTACATTGACACCATTATCACCCAAAGTCCACAGTTTACATTAAGATTTACTCTCAGTGTTGTAAATTCTATGAGTATGGACAAATGTATATAATGACATGCATCTGTCCTTACCACTTCTTTTAAATGGCAACATGTTTTTCCACTAACTGGGAGCTACAGTCAAGAAGCCAGAGACAATGAGGTCCTGGCCAAAGGGGAGTGGTGGACGCAGAGATGGCTGAAAGATGCTGCCTGCCAGCCTCCAGGGAGGTTCCCTAGTTGCCGCATTTCTCCTTCAGCTGGCGACAAACTTCTTCTTGGGGCTCTCCTGATGATTACTCAAATGCTCAAATTTTCTGGACACCCTCCCCAGGGAGAAACAATAGAGTAACTTAGAAGGGTGTAAGGAGCTACTTCAAACATTGGGCCTGTGTAAGCTTTATAGAACAAGGTTGACTGGGCAAAATAAAGTACCAGGTGGGAAGAAAATATTTTTAAAAGTACCTCCCTAACCCAGTCTTCAAAAGTATCACCAGTATCATCTCCATTCCAATCATCCTCTACAACATTTTAATTAAAATGAAAAACAAAACAAAATACTCTACAGACCTCGTCAGTGGTTAAAGTGTCAGCCCTGGGACTGAAGGGTCGTGGGGTCTATTCCAGGTCAAGGGGCATGTACCTGGATTGGGTTGCAGGTTAGGTCCCTGACAACCAATCCATGTGTCTCTCTCACATGGATGTCTCTCTCTCTTTCTCTCCTTCTTCCCTTCTCTACCCCGCTTCCACTCTCTCTAAAAATCAGTGTAAAAAATATCCTCAGGTGAGGATTCACAAAAACAAAAACAAAAAATACTCACTATAGTCCTGGCTGGTACGGCTCAGTTGGTTGGGAGTCGTCCCATGCACCGAAAAAGGTTGCCAGTTTGATTCCTGATCAGGGCATATGCCTGGGTTGTGAACTCGATCCCTGTTAGGGGACATGCAGGAGACAGCCGATCGATGTTTCACTCTCACATAGATGTTTCTCTCTTTCCCTCTCCCTCTAAAAATCAATGAAAAAAAATCTAAAAAAACCCCCCCAAAAAACAACACAAAAAACCCACAAAAAAAACCACACCAAACAAATAAACCTCACTACAGTTAAAATAAACGTTTTATGTTTGTAAAAAACAGTCAGCAATTTCCTCATCTCTGGCTTACCTGGCCAAATTCTTGTTCATATAGTTAATAGTGTACAATTATATAAAATTACCTTTATGTAATTTTGGTTAATCTCTCCTGTGAAGACAATTTATTGATCTGTGTTTTCATTTTTACTAGAGGCCCAATGCACGAAATTTGTGCAAGAGTAGGCCTTCCTTCCCCTGGCTACTGGCCCTGGCTTCCCTCTGGCACCTGGGACTGGGGCTGGCTTCCCTCTGGCCATTGGCAGGCACCCGGGACCTGGGACCTGGGCTTCCCTCGCTTCCCCAGCTTTGTCCGGAAGGACATCCGGTCTAATTAGCATATTATGGTTTTATTATCATAGATACCAAAAGTGGACGGAGACACTCTCGAACTCTGAAACACTGGCTGTGCCTGTAGCAGGATGCATTGCTACAATGTTAGAGGACTCCTCTTATGACAAATGAGAATAAAAGCTTATTTTCCCTAAATATAATTTTTTAAATCTCTTTCTTTTTTTCTTTTTTTTTTTTTTTTCAGTTTAATAAGTGTTAAATATATACTATGTAGAAGGTTCTCTGCTGAAGGATATGGCCTTAGCCTGGGGAGAAAATAAATTAGTTACATCAGTGGTAAAGCAATGAGTCTGTAGGAGGCAGGAGACTGAGGTTCTGGCTTTGAATTTATTTTACTATTAAAAAAAATCAAAACTAATTTTGGCTCTCAACATTACAGCACCATTTCATTTTGATGGGGTGGGGCGGGGATGAGATCTTATATTTATCTGAAGCTAAATTTTATCTCTTACATTTCCTATTTGTTAATTTTAAGACTTTTTTTGGTTGTTAATCCTCATCAGAGGATATTTTTTCCACTGATTTTCAGAGAGAGTGGAAGGGAGTGAGGGAGGGGGAGAGAGAGAGAGAAACATAGATGTGAGAGAGAGACACATTGATTGGTTGTCTACAGCATGCACCCGGATCCAGGGCAGGGAGCAAACCTGCAACCCAAGGTACCTACCCTTGACTGAGAATTGAACCTGAGACGCTTTGGTATGCAGGCCGATGCTCTAAACCAGGGGTGGGCAAACTTTTTGACTCGAGGGCCACAATGGGTTCTTAAACTGGACCGGAGGGCCAGAACAAAAGCATGGATGGAGTGTTTGTGTGAACTAATATAAATTCAAAGTAAAGGAGCGGAGGGGAGACCAAGAGAACCGGATAGAACAGCCGGATCCGGCCCGCGGGCCGTAGTTTGCCCATGGCTGCCTAAACACTTAGCAACAATGGCCAGGGCAATTTGAAGATTTAAAAAAAAAAATGATAATAGTTCTCAAAAATAGGGCACCCCCCAAAAAAGACCCCCCAAGTATTATACAACCCTGTCTTGTCCAAGTTGAAAACCCCTGACTTAGTAAGATATAGCTCTGGAACAAAATTTCGATGATACCGATTATAATTAGGACCACAGTGGGATACCCTTCTCCCACTCAAGCATTATGGGATACGAAAAATGTAATTCGAGGAAGAACAGAATTTTCTGGTACTTTTTCTGTGACTATTTTTAGAAGATCTGATATAAATATTAAGCAGAAACGAATGTGCTTGTATTTTAGACTAAATAAGGCATGCACCACATAAGAACTAGCAAGCTGGTACAGTAATTCCTGGCACCACCTGAGTTTCTTCCTTTCAGCCAGACAGAACCTCACTGGCTTTGATTTTTGTTTTGCCCTTCTCTGTTACTGCCATAAATTACTTCAAAGTGAGAAAGGCACATTTATACCTTGCTAACTACTCTTCCTCCTCCCTCAGCTCAAGTGAAAGATTTATGGTGTCTTCTTGCCGTTTCCTGTAAACTGACATATCATGTACATGATGCCAGCCTTTGGTCTCACATCAAAAAGTGAACTCCTGAAATGTGGCAGCAGTCAGTCAACAGTAGTTACATGTTCATTTTATCATAATGGACAGTCATGCCAAAGAGATGCTCATTAGTTAGGACTATTGTTTCAGATAGAAATTAAAAGTAAATGCCCTTCATCTGCGTCTTAAGCTACTTTTTACATCGCTTCCCTCTTCCTCCCCGCAGTGCAACTGAAAAACCTAAAGGGGGAAAATAAAATATACACAGTTCATACCTGAGGCAAAACAAGTTCCTTTGGAATCTATTTGGTAGTTATTATCTATGACTGTGTAAATTGACCTATGTGTTCTCTGAGCACTACTAAACAACCTGTAATGTGTTAATCTCTGGATTTTATAGCAGAGAGAGACAAACAACAGCAAGCAAAATAGAATACAGTTCCAATCTGCTAGATAACTCAGAATGAAAGACTCTACAATTTCTTAGTTAAAAAATAGCAATTTCCCAGTATAAATATACTATGTCCAATGGTACTCAGAAGATATTTCTGTTAAGTTTGTCCTTTTCTTAACAGCAGCAAACCGCGGCTCGCAAGCCGCGTGTGGCTCGCGAGCCGCAGTTTGCCGACCACTGTCTTAAGAAATGCATGTAGAAAGATGCACAATTATTTTAATAGAATTGTATTTTGTAAGTAAAAACAGCCTAAGTAAACAGTTGCTAAGGACCAAAAAAAATTTAAAAAAATGTTTATCTGCCATACTTAAAACTTTCCATTTTCAGAGTTCTGGCTGCTCTTATTGAGTATATTTTCAGTTAAGGGCAGACTGTCTCTTTTACAGTTTTTAGAAGAGAATCTCTGATAATACACAAGTAGACTGAGATAATTTCCCAAAATTTTGATAAAATATAATAATGATACAATCTCTTGGCCAAGTCTTTTGAACTTCAGAGTGCTCTCATGATTCCTAATTTCACTTATATGATCTCTATGAGAAAACAGTAGGCAGTTGTATATATCATTTCCATCTGATAGGCCAAGAAATCAAAGTTCAAAGAAGTATAGTTGGAAGCTGCTGTCTCAAGAAGCTCCAAAGAGGAATCCTGCTACTTTTCTGAAGACTACATTTTGAGCAATAACAGGAGCCAGGTAAAAACAATTGAGATATAACAGAGGTCGGGTAAAATGCAATTTCATTTAGTGATCACCTATCATGAAGTGCCATTTCTTGTTTTAATATTTTTTTAAATATACAGTTATTTAAAACAATTGGCATCAAGCAGTCTTTTTAAGTATCTTATTGATTTTTACAGAGAGGAAGGGAGAGGGATAGAGAGTTAGAAACATCAATCAGCTGCCCCCTGCACAACCCCCACCAGGGATGTGCCCGCAACCAAGGTACATGCCCTTGACTGGAATCAAACCTGGGACCCTTGAGTCCGCAGGACGACGCTCTATCCACTGAGCCAAACCAGTTAGGGCAATCAAGCAGTCTTTTTGCTAATGACCCCAAACCACCACTTTCCTCCCACTAATATATTTTGAGAACTTTCTTACCTCTGCTCCAGAATATGTGTCCGTTTGGAGGATGAGTTCATTCAGATCAACATCCTGACTGATTGGCATCGAGTGAAACTGCAGGTTAAATATTTCCTTCCTTGTTGCTGCATCTGGTAAAGGCACATAGACGATTCTATCGATTCTTCCAGGACGCATCAAAGCCTGGAAGGAAGATGGGGCAATGCGGATTAACCAGGCTCAAAATTGACGTTCCACGTGAAAGGTGCCCAAGGAAAGGGATGTCCAGAATCTCATGAACAAACCACTATTCTTCATAGTTAGTAAACAATTTACCATAGCTAAGATGTGGAAACAGCCTAAGTGCCCATCAGCAGATGAGTGGATTAAAAAACTGTGGTACAGCCCTGACCGGTTTGGCTCCGTGGATAGAGCGTAGGCCTGCGGACTGAAGGGTCCTGGGTTTGATTCCGGTCAAGGGCATGTACCTGGGTTGCAGGCACATCCTCAGTGGGAGGTGTGCAGGAGGCAGCTGATCGATGTTTCTCTCTCATCGATATTTCTAACAATCTATCCTCCCCCCCGTCCTCTCTGTAAGAAATCAATAAAATATATTTAAAAATAAAAATAAAATAAAAAACAAAAAACTGTGGTACATCTACACAATGGAATACTATGCTGTGGTAAAAAAGAAGGAATTCTTACCATTTGCAACAGCATGGATGGAACTGGAGAGCATTATACTAAGTGTAATAAGCCAGTCAGAGAAAGATAAATATCACATGATCTCACTCATTTGGAATATAATGAACAACATAAACTGATGAACAGAAACAGATCCAGAGACAGAGAAGCATCGATCAGACCGTCAAACGTCAGAGGGAAGGTAGGGGAGGGTGGGGGTAAGGGGAAGAGATCAACCAAAGGACTTGTATGCATGCATATAAGCCTAACCAATAGATAAAGACACCAGAGGGGTGAAGGCATGAGTTGCGGGGGGCGGGGCGTGGAGGGGGCAATGCAGGGATAAAAGGACACATATATAATACTTTAATCAATAAAGAAAAAAATGTTTAAAAATAAAAACACAGAGAGAAGAAAATAAAATAGAAGTCTATATCTAGAAAAAAAAAGAAAACACCTACTATATATTCTACAATCTATTTTAAAGATTCAAATCAATAAACAATATTCAGGCTACTTTTGAAAATAGAAAAGCAATATTTTCTCAGGAACTGTTAGGTTAGTAAAAGATGACTATTGTCTTTTAGGGGAATGTAAATATGACTTGCATTCATCGTAGCAAAAGGTATTTGTTGTAACTTCCTGCAGTAACTTAGAATATGGGTTAAGGTCCTTCAGAGAGCCCTAAAATAAACACAGCTCTGAGGAAAGTTTTGGCTCTCTAATTACATGTATGTTAGACCTTTAGATATTGTCCCTCCTACAAGAGTGATCAATTATGTGTAAATTTTATTCAGTCCAAATTTACATAATTAAGAAGCTCAGTGAATCTCAAGCAAAATAAATACAAAGAAAACCACACCTGACCACATCCACTTGAAAGGTGCCCAAGGAAAGGGATGAGAACTTTCATCCCAATTTCACCTATATCTATCTTATGCTATTAGTACCAATGACTCCAATAAACATGTATTTCCAAATTATTAAAATTATTATAGTGCAATTACTGAAAACCAAAGATAAAGACAATCTTGAAGCTGCCAGAATGAATACAGGGAACAATGGTTTGAATCACTAATGACTCAATCTAAACAATGGAAAGCGGGAACCAGTGGAACAACATTTTCAAAGTGCTGGGAGAACAAAAAACGTCATCCTAGAATTCTATTCCCAGTGGAAATATCCTTCAATAATGAAAAAAAAAAAAAATTAAGTCATTGTCAGACAAAGAAAACCACCACAGAAAATGCTAAAGAAAGATCTTCAGATTGAAGGAAAATGACATAAGATAGAAAATTGAATATTCAGGAACAAATGAAGAGCTTTGTAAATGAAACACTCCTAAAATGTAGACTTCTTCCACCTCCAAAAAATTCCTCTTATTGCTGGCATAATCAGAAATGGCATTTCCTGAAGCTTTAAGAGACACTCACTTATAAATAGTTAAAAATAGCACATTTCTATATCTACCCTTTTTAGAGTGAAGTATCCAGAAAGAAGATGCCATAGAAGTAAATACAGAACTAAGGAAAATAAGAACTAGGCAGGAACAACATCTAATTAAACAAACAAAAGAAAAGAAGAAGAAAAAAAGAAAACCAAAAAACAAGACCCTGAAAATATACCTGGGACCATACATAAAACATTACAGAAAATGCAAACATCAAAACCTAATATAATTGCTCTGTGGAAATTAGTTCTTAGGGAACACGATAAATTGTCTGCTGTCTCTGACCCAGGAGTTTCATGTCTTTTGCCAGTCTCCATGACACTGTGGCAGGCTGGCTAGTTAGCTTACAAATAGGGTGACCTATATGTGGCAGACTAGCTGGTAGCTTACAAATAGGTGTGGAAAATAGTATTTATTGACAATTTTATCATTCTAACATTAGTGTGCCTATAAAAGAAAGAGAAAAATTAGAAATATATAAATCCAGGAAGGACTATCTTTATTTTTAATTTTTAAATTTATCTTATCATATCATGTTTAGAATTCCAAATAGATTGGATATGAAAAATCTTCAGGAGAGGACTACAGTAGTCTATAGAAATTCTATCCCAAATTCCAAGATTCTAATCATAGAACATCTCAAAAGCTAATATTCCATTTTCATTTTGGAAAATGCTATTGTATGGGTTTTGCACATGTTGCAATACCTAGAACATGAAGAGTGTCTACCAGATAACTGTTAATTCCTAAGTTATACACCAAAATAGCAAGCAAGTCAACTAACAAATATGTACTAAATATATTCCCTTTGTTTAAAAAATAAATGCTTTAATTATCTGTAGACTCTTCCCCAACCCTAGCATCAGTCCATTGGGAGGAAGTGACACATGATTGGCTTCCTTGAAATGCACAATGTCACAGAATTCAATCATGGGGATCACAGCTTCCCACCAAAAGCAAATGCAGGATTCAGGAAATTAGAATGACTCCAGTAAATACATATTTCCAAATTATTCAAAATGTTATCTAAGACAAATAACAGTAATATTAAATAGCCCTTAAGAATCTATCAAGCGAGAGAAACGAAGATGGCGGCATAGGTAAACACCTAAACTGCTGCCTCGCACAACAATTTCAAAACTACAACTAAAAGACAAAACAGACATCATCCAGAACCACAGGAAGGCTGGCTGAGTGGAAATTCTTCAACTAGAAGGAAAGAGAAAAGCACACTGAGACTCACAGGAGCTGCAGAAGGCAGAGGTACGGAGGCACACGCAGGGAGCGGGGTGGCAACTGAGTACGTGGCTGGCTTTCTCAATCGGGAGGAAAACAAAAGCTCCCGACTGCTCTGAACTCCAATTCTGGGCGAGACTCTGGGGACCCAGACTCATATGGGGAGAAACTGGACTGTCTGGCAGCGGGCAGAACTCAAGGGTGGCTTTCTCTCAGAGGTGCTTGCAGCGATTACCGCAGGACACTGAGACCCAGGGGCCTCTTAGGGCAGGGCTGACGGGAAGCCATTTCTGTTTGCTTCACCCTGAGATCTCGCCCCACGAAGCCATTGCTGTTTGCTCTGCCCTGAGACTCAGCCCCATCCAAGCTGAGCGCAGAGGCTTTTGCATATGAATGGCCTAGTCCTTTGAATTCTAAACTTACCTAACAAACTGCAGTTGAGTCAGTGAGACCCAGAACATCCAAAAGAAGGCCCAAGGTCCCGCAGCAGCTTGCACTGCTTCACAGCTGGGCCTCATCTGGGCACCTCCAAAACCCAAACAAAGAAGAGGAATCTGCAGATCTCTCTGTAGCTCCTGCTGGGTGGCCTCAGGCAGAGGCTAAATTAGCACCTCCTTGGAGATCCAAGAGCCAATGTACGCAGGGGTCAGAGTGGGACCATCCAGATTACAACTCCTCAGATCCATAAGGGACACACTCAGGGGGCAGACTCAGTGAGCACCAAAGCCCCACTGAAGCAAGTCTTGTCTCATAAGGGTGTCTCCAGCACAGAAGTTCTCCCAGTGTAGACACAGCTGATCCTCACAGCCAATTGGCCTGGAGGTCAATTCCTCCCAGAGATACCAACAACAATCAAGGCTTAACTACAACAAGACTGTGCACACAGCCCACAAAGGGGTGCACCAAGAGTGTCCACCTCAGGTAACTGGGGAGGCTGAGCCACTGGACCCTATAGGACACCTAGCACACAAAGTCACTCTATCAATTCGGGGAAGCAGCCAAAATGCGGAGACAAAGAAACAGGTCAAAAATGAAAGAAATGGAGGAAAGCAAACGACTGGATATAGAGTTCAAAACCACGGTATAAGGTTTTTCAAGAATTTTCTAGAAAAGGCCAATAAATTTAGTGAGACCCTTGAGGATATGAAAAAGGACCAACAAGAAATTAAGCATACACTGACTGAAATAAAAAATAATATACAGAGATCCAACAGCAGACTAGAGGATCTCAAGAATCAAGCCAAAGATTTGAAATACAAAGAAGCAAAAAATACCCAACCGGAAAAGCAAAAAGAAAAAAGAACCCAAGAATATGAAGACAGTGTAAGGAGCCTCTGGGCCAACTTCAAGCATACCAACATCTGAATTATGGGGGTGCCAGAAGAAGAAAGAGAGCAAGATACTGAAAACCTATTTGAAGAAATAATGACCGAAAACTTCCCCCACCTGGTGAAAGAAATAGACTTACAAGTCCAGGAAGCGCACAGAACCCCAAACAAAAGGAATCCAAAAGAGGACCACACCAAGACACATCATAATTAAAATGCCAAGAGCAAAAGACAAAGAGAGAATATTAAAAGCAGCAAGAGAAAAACAGTTAGTTACCTACAAGGGAGCACCCATACGACTGTCAGCGGATTTCTCAACAGAAACTATGCAGGCCAGACGGGAGTGGCAAGAAATATTCAAAGTGATGAATAGCAAGAACCTACAATCAAGATTACTCTACCCAGCAAAGCTATCATTCAGAATTGAAGGTCAGATAAAGAGCTTCACAGATAAGAAAAAGCTAAAGGAGTTCATCACCGCCAAACCAGTATTATATGAAATGCTGAAAGGCATTCTTTAAGAGAGGAAGAAGAAAAAGGTAAAGATAAAAAAATATGAACAACAAATACATATCTATCAACAAGTGAATCTAAAAAATCAAGTGAATAAAAAATCTGATGAACAGAATAAACTGGTGAATATAATAGAATCAGGGGCACAGAAAGGGAGTGGATTGACAATTCTTGGGGGGAAATGGGTGTGGGGGATGCAGGAAGAGACTGGACAAAAATCGTACACCTATGGATGAGGACAGTGCAGGGGGGCGGGGGTAAGAGCAGAGGGTGGGGTGGGAACCGGGTGGAGGGGAGCTATGGGGGGAAAAAAGAGGAACAATTATAATAATCTGAACAATAAAGGTTTATTAAATACCAAAAAAAAAGGGGGAATCTATCAAGCACTTCTCACATACTATATTTCACTTACTAGTAATAGTTCTCCAAATCCTGTGAAGTAGATATATTATACCCCATTAGGAAAAAGAAAATGAGGCCCAAGATCACACAATAAAATGGCAGAAACTGGGCTGAAATCAGGAGTCTCAAAGTTGAATCAGTCCTTTTTTACTAGTACTTTACTATCCTGCCAGTACAATATGCAATTCTATCAATGGACAAATGAAAAATGTTCTTATTCTGAAATACGATATGGATAACAAAATAAATGTGAATAATTATTTCATCAAAATTATACATCTATTATGTTCTAGACCTTGTTTTAGTGGCTTGGGATACAGCTGTGAATAACTTGGTTTATTTTTTTATAAAGTTGAAGTTATCCTTTTCACCCTTCTAGAAAAAGTCATATTCTAGGTCCTTTAAACCTCCCTTTCTAATAGCTGAACGAACAACACAGCAAAGGACATATCTAAGTCACTGGAACAACACTCAGCATGCATCTGTGCTTTTCCCCCTAATACCCGGACAGTGCAAGGCTGAGCACACTTCAATGACCATAATGTTGTCTAGGCCAACAGCCAGCTAAGCTTTTTCTGGCCTGATCTTGTCAGTGAAAGTGAGCTTAAAAAAAGAGCTTTCCTTCCTGTAGAACCCTAAATGAATTAACAGCCTTCCTAGAATTTCTTTTTAAAATACTGTCCTGAGATATTAGGGTGGAAGAATGATGGCAGGTTCTGAATGATGGCAGATTCTGTTATTTTAAAATCACAAGACAGCTCTCAATGAAAAACCAAGCCAAGGCTTCCTAATACTCAGAACCCTCTGGCCCCAAGATCACAGATATTGTGGCCTCTACATTAAAACTCTATTTTTAAAAAATCATAGGGAAAACTGCCTTTTCAAGAGAATTTATTCAAGACCTCTATCAGCCTGTTTCCTCATGTGAAAATGGAGATGGCTTTTTAATAAGAGAAGCCTATGTGCATCTGATAAGAATTCCCCTTTAATTGCACAGATGACAAAACATCCTCATACAATTTTATAAATAATTCCATGGAGTTCACCTGAAATCTGCTCGTGACCAAAGACTAAGAAGCACGGTATTTGATGACCTTCCAGCCCCAATTCTAAGACTCCAATACAGTATCTTACCCAATGTCACGCCCACAGCTTATATTACATGGTCATTACTGAAAATGTGTCCTATTTTACTAATTGTACTAATTAATTGAATGAATACTATTAACTTTTTTGCTTCTGACCTTCACAAAAAGAACTCGAAAGCATTTCTGTTATTTCACAATAAGGATTCTTATTGATCCAACCATATACCACAGTTACGGGTCTCGTTTTAAGAGATTCTGAAATCTAATACCTGTAATTTCATATTCTATCAATGTTCAAATCTAATCTAATTAGCATAGAAATACTTGTTCAGACCAAAGTATTAAAACAGACACTGAAAAAGCAGGTCCTATGGCTGCCATTCATTTAAAATGATCAACAAGGGTGTGTATGTAAGTGTGGGGAGTGTCTTCCTCTAGAAAAGAAAAGCAGCACTGAGTCTTTATATTTTGCTCCAATAAAACACATATCAATGTCTCATGATTCATAGAGAAAATAGTGCCAGAAACTGGGGAGAGAGGTGAATCCTTGGTAACAGTTCTGATTTATTTCAAAGAAACCTTTAACTTATTCTAGGCATCTCTCTCTCCTACTAAATTCAACTGATTAAAAGGAGGCATGAACATACAACGGAGTCAAGACAGTCTCTTCAATAAATGGTGTTGGGAAAATTGGACTGATACATGCAAAAAAATGAAACTAGACCACCAACTTACACCATACACAAAAATAAACTCAAAATGGATACAGGACTTAAACATACAACGGGAAACCATAAAAATACTAGAGGAATCCACAGGCAGCAAAATCTCAGACATATGCCAAAAGAACTTCTTCACTGATACTGCCCCTAGGGCAATGGAACCAAAGAGAAAATAAACAAATGGGACTACATCAAAATAAAAAGCTTTTGCACAGCAAAGGAGACCATCAACAAAACAATAAGAAACCCCACGGTATGGGAGAACATATTTGCAAATGTTATCACTGATAAAGGTTTAATCTCCAACTTCTACAGGCAGCTTATACAACTTAATGAAAGGAAGATAAATGATCCAATAAAAAAATGGGCAACGGACCTAAATAGAATCTTTTCAAAAGAAGACAGAAGAAAGGCCAAGAGACACATGAAAACATGCTCAAAGTCACTAATTATCCGAGAGATGCAAATCAAAACGACAATGCGATACCATCTCACACCTGTCAGAATGGCTATCATCAACAAATCAACAAACGACAAGTGTTGGTGAGGATGCGGAGAAAAAGGAACCCTCGTGCACTGCTGTTGGGAATGCAGACTGGTGCAGCCACTGTGGAGAACAGTATGGAGTTTCCTCAAAAAACTGAAAATGGAACTCCCATTTGACCCAGTAATCCCACTCCTAGGAATATATCCTAAGAAACTAGAAACACCAATCAGAAAGGATATATGCACCCCTATGTTCATAGCAGCACAATTTACAATAGCTAAGATTTGGAAACAGCCTAAATGCCCATCAGCAGATGACTGGATCAGAAAACTATGGTACATCTACACAATGGAATACTATGCTGCCATAAAAAAGAAGGAATTCTTACCATTTGTAGCAACCTGGATGGAATTGGAGAACATTATGCTAAGTGAAATAAGCCAGTCAATGAAAGAAAAATACCACATGATCTCACTCATTTGTGGATAATAAAAAACATTATAAACTGATGAACAGAAAGATAGATACAGAGGCAGTAAAGCATCAAACAGACTGTCAAATTACAGTGGGAAGGTTAGGGAGAGGTGGGGGAAATAAGAGATCAACCTAAGGACTTATATGCATGCATATAAGAGTAACCAATGGATGCAAAACATTGGGGGGTGAGGGCATGTATGGGAGTGGGGTGGGGTGGGGCAATGGTAAGATATGTAAAAAAAAAAAAAACTGAAAAGAGAAAAATCAATAAAACAAAAGCTACTTCTTTGAAAAAAAAATAAAAAAATAAATTCAACTGATTAACATGTGTGGCTTATGATACCTCTTTTGAAATGTTCATTTATTCTCCATCTTCTTTATTATATACTAGAGGCCCAGTGCACGAAATTCATGCATGGGGCGGGGGGGGGGGGTTTCCTCTCAGCCCAGCCTGCATCCACCCTTGGAGGATGTCTGACCACTGGTTTAGGTCCGATCCCAACACCCCTCTCACAATCTGGGACTGCTGGCTCCTAACCACTCACCTGCCTGCCCACCTGATCGCCCCTAACCTCTCTGCCTGCCTGCCTGATTGCCCCTAACTGCTCTCCCCTGCTAGCCTGATTGAGCCTTCAACTGCTCTCCCCTGCCGGCCTGATCTCGCCCCCAAATGCTCTCCTCTGCCAGCCAATTTGTTTCTGATTGGTCAGTTTCTATGCCAGTCAGCACCAAAAGCTCCACCTCATAGGCATCAATGACTCCTCACAATTGACCCAGATTTGGTTCTGATTGGTCAGGGCAACCCAGCACTGACTTCCGGTCTGGTTGAGCCTTTGGTCATGTTATATTTGTGTTTCTTTAATGTCTGACTTTCCCACCAGATTGTAGGCTATATGTAATGAAAGGTATATAGTGTTTTATTCCACACTGTAAACTCAGCAATGGCGCAGACAAGGCACTCAGTAAATGTTTACTCAACAAAGTCAAGCCAAGGCAATCTCATTTAAAATATTTTAGCTGCTGTGGCTAGATGTTTTTCTGCCTGCAGTTTTATTCTTTCCTTCTTCTCCCTCCCTCTGTCTACATCACTGCTAAAGTGATCATTCTAACTGAAAATTATGTAACTTCCTATTTTCTAACCATTAATGAATGGCACCCTCAAGGAGAAAAGTCAAATTCAAGCACGGTACTTTGGGCCTGCCTAATTTTGGTGTAACTTTCCAACCTTATCTGCAGCTACTTTTTTCTCAACCTATGGCTCCCAGTGCACCTAACCACTCAATTGGCCAAATCTACCAGGATATCTTCCACCTCCTTGCCTCACATATCCTTTTCTCTGCTCAGAATGATATTTTATCTTCTTAGCTATCAGGCAAGCTCCTCCTCTTGTTCAAGTCTCAGCTTAATCGTTTTCTTTTATATAAACGTCTATGACTCTTTCAAGTATGTAACTTGTAATATGGCATACAGTTTAAAAGCAAGGCCAAAAGAATTGACTGAAGGGGTTAAAATTAAACTGGGTTAAAATTCTAGGTCCACTATTTATTAGTTGTTGTCTAGACAAATCATTTATTTTTATTTATTTATTTTTTGTTTGTTATTTCTTTTTTTTTCTCTCGGACAAATCATTTAAACCTACTGGTACTTTAAAATCCTTAACACTCCTAGTATTTACTCAGAGGATGAATGTATAAATTGAATGATATAATCTATATAAGGTGCTCAGCACAGTGCATGTATGGTTCACTTTAGATGTCATCATCACTATTATTGTTCCTGTATACTTATCCCTAGCACTTGACTGAGCCCTGTGGATACAGGGAATGCTCGATAACTGCTCGCTCTTTTCAATAGAAATCTGATCGAGGGATCACTAAGAGAGGAAGCTGTAGAACACCTGTATTTATTAAATCTCTTCATGCTATTGATCCAGATCACTCAGCATATAGATGGACATAGTTGACATCTAGAAATGTTTCTTATCTTTGACTTTAGCTGCTAACTTTAAAAATATTTATCTATTTCCAGTTTTATTGAGGAATTGATACATACAGCTGTACATATTTAAGGTGTACAATGTGATGATCTGATACACATACACACTGTAAAATGACTATCAAGGTAATTACATGGCCATCATAGTTAACTCTTTTTTGTGTGGTGAAAATACGAGATCTACTCTAGGCACATTTCAAGTACGCAACACCATGTTATCAACTATAGTCACTATGTTGAACATTCAATCCTCAGAACGTACTCATAACTGAAAATTTGTACTCTTTGACCAACATTTCTCCATTTCCCACTCCCCTTGGCTCCTGGCAACTATCATTCTATTGTTTCTATAAAACTGGCCTTTTTATCTTATTTTTAAGATTTCACATATAAGTGATACCATATAAGTATTTGATTTTCTCTGGCTTATTTCACATTAGCTGCTATCTTTTAAGGCTTAAATTCTCAATGTTTCAGGAATACAATTACATAATGTCTTTTATCTCTAAAAGTTTAAACTGAAGGGAGATTAGCTTTAGAATAAAATAAGTAATATTTAGTAAAAATCATGTAAGCCCCGGTAAGGAACACTTCGTTATACTAGTATTACTTTTGGGTTAATGAAAAAGAATATAAATTGTACTTGAGTTGGAGGAATTATCTGTTGAACAGATATTAGGAAACAGAAACAGGTTTATATAAAATTTGAATAACAAAATCCTATAATATCCACATATTTAAAAGTAACTAGAAATATCAACTGTTCAACTTTTTTGTGTGCAAAGCACTATTAGCAATACAAAAAAGCACATGACTTGGTCCTTACCTTTAAGAACACATTAAAAGTGAAGAAAAGTCAACAGACAAAGAGTTAAATGCAGTAAGTTTTAACCAACAGGCTAAGACAGTAGTAGAAAAGATGAAAAAGTACATGAATAATTTCTACTTTAAGAATTTCAGGGTGAGGAAAGAATCAAATTGCAACCTTATGGATGCTGCAAGACTGAAGGCCAATCATTTAATGAGCTAAACCCAGCAATATTTACCTAATGCATACATAAAACATTTTTAGAAAGGCAGAAATAGTTAAGTGAGGATGCTGTCAGAGAGCAAGCTAAATTACACTTAAGCAATAGGCTCTGTTAAACCAAGGAAACCAATTTTTGTAATTCTTCTCTTACAGCTTTTAGCTTAGTAAACCTTTTCACAAAAAAATCATTTGAGATCTTTTAATTTTATAGTATAATGGAGTAAGTAGTAATAATATAATTTGTACTACACACATCATCCTTTAAATAAGTAACCGTTTTGAAATGGGTATATTTGATACCATGGAGTATATGGAGGAAAGAACCAGTTTCCAAAAAGCCAAGGAATGAGAATTTTATTTGTATTTTTAAAAATTACAAAATTATTATTAGTGCAGTAGGTAACTGTCTAACCTTAAAATTAAGTTATTTAACTGGTTTAGAAAATAAAAAGTGAGAATTTCCAAGAGTTGAGATTAACTGATTTAAGACTTTGGAAACAATGAATTTCAAATGTCCTTTAAAAATCTAGAAACCTTCCCCTGATCCAAATGAACTGGGCCTTGAGAGATAAGAAGGGAATTTACCAGACTGAGACATTGGGCAAAGGCAGAGGGAATGCTACGAACAAAGAACTAAAGGGGCAGCAATGCACTAACCATTCCTGGGCAGGCAAAGGTTTATGTAGTCACACTGGGGAGCCAACCTTGGAGGCAGCACGTGGATGGATCACAGGTGTGCTGGGACATTGCTTCCCTCAGCTCTCAGGAGCTCCGGGAGCCCAGAGAGGTCAGAGGCTCTGGTAGTCGGACAGCAACCTTTTCTGGTTAGTATTCCATATGTGACAGGTCATGAAAAGGGTTGGGAAGCACGGGTGGAGGATTCTTGAAACATGGGCACATGGAGGTAAATGAAATGAAGTAAAACAAAACACCCAGGTCCAGTTATTTTATATATGGTGGGAAATTCCAAGGTCTTTGGTCTTTGTCTCATGGTCCCTAGGAAACTGCGGAGGTTTTTAATCAGGTGAAGGACAGGCCTGATTTTCTGTTTAAGAAAATAAACAATTCTGCAGCAGTGTAGGTGACACAGGAATGAAGTGTAAAGTCCAGTTAGAAAGCTAGGGTAGCCCTAGCTGGTTCGGCTCAGTGGATAGAGCGTCGGCCTGTGGACTGAAGGGTCCCAGGTTTGATTCCAGGGTCCCAGGTTCGATTCCAGTCAAGGGCACATGCCCGGGTTTTGGGCTCGATCCCCGGTAAGGGGTGTGCAGGAGGCAGCTGATCAATGATTCTCTCATCATTGATGTTTCTATCTCTCTCTCCCTCTCACTTCCTCTCTGAAATCAATAAAAACCTATTTAAAATTTTTTTGTTTAAAAAAAGAAAGCTAGGCTAAAGGGTCCCAGATAGATGGTGACAAAGATGGTTTGATTTTGGGTGGTGGGCACACAATGCACAATGATACAGATCATGTATCACAGAAATGTACAACTGAAACCTATATGATATTATTAACCAATGTCACCCCAATAAATTTAAAAAAAGAAAGCTAGGACAACCTTGAGCCTTAAATTAAAACACGAATATAACAGAGGCAGTGAGCTTTAAAAGGACGATTGAAGAGATATCTTTGAAGTAGATCTGCCCAAAGTGTTCAACTTATTGGACATTTCCCCTCTTGACAATGCTTCTCCACAGCAAAGGAAGATAAAGATAAAGCAGGGTTTCTTTTAGATATATTTGTATTTGTATTCTGCAAAGAGAATGATTCTTGCCAAAAATCTGGATCTTACCATATGCCATGATTATATTTTGCAACTGCTGGAAAGGCTTTTCCAACAACATTTCCAATTGTATTACATCTACTGAGATACTCAGTTACTCCTGGAGTTGAGGGAGTTTTCAGTGCTCTGTTCAAGATTCACAGAGAAATTCAATTCTGTAAGCATCTGCTGAGTATCTCCTATGTGCCAGGCACAGGATTAAGTGCTAGAGTTACAACGTTTTGTGTCCTTTGGAAAATAATTCTTTAAAAATGGGTTTCTCTCGCGAACATAAACAGCAGTGTGTTTGCCAGAGGGAAGGGGGTAGGGGAAGTGGGGGGTCCTAATACATGGTGACAGGAGATTTGGCTGGGTGGTGGGCACACAGTACAATATACAGATCTTGTAACATAGAAACCCACACCTGAAACCTACTAGTATATGATCATGTTGACCAATTTCATCTCAATAAATTTAATTGTAAAAAGAAATCAAATAAACAATAAAAAAATAAAAAAAGGTTTCTGTATGACAACACCTGAGCCTGTGTTTGTATTAACACAAACCAATCCATCAGTCTGTAGGCTACCTGTCTAACGTGGGGCTTGCTCAGCTCTGAAACAGCCTGTGGCGCTGAGCAAGAAAAGACTTGATGCATTGCACGGCAGCTGTTGAGGACGCTGGGCCACAATAAATGGCAGCGCTTGATGATGAGCAAAAAAGGGTGAAGAAAACCATTTAACAAACACACACACACACACACACACACACACACACACTCCAAAGTTCTTTTACTAGAACTATATATTCTTCATCCACTTCAATTTATTGTACACCTGGAACTAATATAGCTATACTTAAATACAAAAAATAAATAAAGGGCCCTTTTCCAAAGCCAAAATAGTATTTATCTAGAACTAATCCTAATTCTTCCTCTTATAAACAGTGAATCTGCTTTTTGATAAGAGGAAAACGGAAAACATTACAATTAATCTTTCAAGTATCTCTATAAAATTTGCTTTAAAACGTTCTTCATAAGGTAGGAAGGGGGCTTCCTTACATGTAGACAAGATGAAGCAAAAGGAGATTTACCGTTGTTCATATGGAAAATACAATAATTAATACATAATAATACAAGAATAAACTCTTGTGTTTCACATACTCACAACTGTCAGCCTACTTTTGCCACACCTTGTACATTGATTTTTATAACATTTAAATATAAATAAACCCATAGGTTCTTAACAGGGGTAGAGGCTGAGGGTGGTGGTGAGGGAAGGAACTATCTTGTCCCCTGCTTATTGCTCCAGGATCCTCTCCTAGCATTTGACCTCTCAGTGCCCTGTATGTTTTACCAACACAGAACTCCCTGTAGTTCCCTGAAAGCACACCCTTTCCACCCCCTGTGCCTCTCAGCACATGCTGATTTCTGTCTGAACAGCACTCCACCCACCCCTCTGCCATGCATTCCAGGCAAATTCTAGCTCTTCCTTCAAATCACATCTGCATAAAACAAAGGAAGATTTATTTTCCTCTCTATATTACTTCTAAACTCGGTTCACACATCTACCGCACATACTACATAGACCATAATATTTGTTCACATGTCCTAATGGTTCACTGGACTTTAAGTTATTCAAGGGATATCTATTTTTCCAAATAAAAAACAACAACAGTTCATCAAAATGTAACATGTCACAGATAACAAATAACAAAACTAAGGTAGAGAGAGGTTAGGTAACCTGCCCAAGTCACACAGTAAGTGATGGAGCCAGGACTGGACCCCTGGTGCTTTCACTAGAGTCTACTTCAGCTCTGCACCAGAAAGCACCTTACTGGATTCTCACAAAGTAAAGCAGAGACTACATCGTAAACATAAGCCAGGGTCTTGCTTTGTCAGTCCTGAGGGCAAGAATCATTTTTACCTAAAGCAAAGATTTTTTTTTCTTAATTTGACATGAAGAGAGTTAGAGAATCACAGGATAGTATTATCATAAGGATTTCTTCTATTTTTAAACTCCTACATTTACTGAGAAGACTGAGGTCCAGAGAGGTTCAATTCATGTCAAGTCATACATGATTAAGCAATGATAGTAATGATAAGGTACTGAACTCCTATATGATATGTTCAGAACTGTGACAAGTGCTTTACTATGGCAATTTGTGCAATCCTTACAAGAACACGCAGGAGATATTCTTCTACCCACTTTACAGGAAGTTAGTAGCTGTCATTGGTCAGAGAATGAGAAACAAGGTCCATTCCACACCCCCAGATCTCAGCAATGAAGCTATACTCCATTACTCCATACTGCCATCCCACAACACATTTCTAGGCAAAAGAAAATATTAGTAAAGTTTTAGTAAAAACTGGGGGAAAATGGCTGTAAATCTGACTTTGTTAGTGAATTGTATTAGTTCTCTTTCTTTTTTAAATTTTTATTGATTTCAGAGAGGGATAGAGAGAAACATCAATGATGAGTAGGTCTCCTCTTTTTTGTAAGAAGGGCTAAACACCAGAAAGGCAAGTTATGTGTGTTCCCTCATTTAAAATGGAAGCTTAACAAAGAAACACCTTTAGACAAGAGAACAATTATATGTAATGGAATATAGAACCGGATTCCTCAGGCAATTAATCACTGAGCCCAAACCTATAGGCTGTTCCTGACAGCTCCCAGGGCTTTGCTTGAATTGTTGGGTAAGATGTGGCTGGGCTGGCTTGTGAAAGAGATTCTATGTTTAAAGCCTTTGAAGGTATTTTAACATATATTTATATTTACTGGTGTGTGTGTGTGTGTGTGTGTGTGTGTGTGTATTCACAATGCAAACCAATTTTGCATATATGTATATATTTATGTGTGTGTATACAAGTATTTGGCCCCTATGTATGAAACTGCAGAACCTGTTTTATTGTTCAAAAATGTAGAAAGCAATGAAAGAGGCCTTCCTTTCTAGCCATAAGGAGCTACCTACCACTTAACAGAGATACTTCCTGTTTTTAAGCAGTTGGGGAGACATGATTTCCAACCCAAATACTTAGCTTGGCAAGCTAGTGCTGTGTTGATTGATGCTTTTATAACCACATTTATTCTACCTTAAATATAAATATGAAAAGAGAGATGATTTTTTTCCCTCTCAATTCTTTTTCTGAAGGTTTGGGAAAATAGGAGAGAAAGAAGAAAGGAAAGGGAAGGAAAATATTATAACCAGAACAGCTGGATGACAGAGGTTAGCACAGCTCTGACAGAGCTGAATTATCTCAAACTCTGGGGCTAGGGGAGAGAAGTGATTTCTTTGTAAGAAAGCAAAAGGGAAAAATAGAACTCTAGCTGAATATTAGAAATCTTTAAAGAGTCTGAAAGTTGCAACTACATTCTCTAACAAAGCATTTAAAAAAATTTTTCATGTGTGGTCATGGGATTAATACTGCCTCGGACATTAAACTTAAAAGGACTGTCGATATAAAAGGTCTCAAACAGGCAATTCTGCTTTAATGATTTTTGTAGAAAAATCAGAGTTTTTGTTTTGCAGTCTCAATATTGCTCCTTGAGGTCAGTTCAGTATCTTCATTTGCATAGAACATGCAATGCTCTGTCCAACCTGTCTTCAAACACTGAGCTCTCTGAGTAGAATGATCTCCTGTACTCTACTCTCTCTTTTTCTGGCTAACAGTCTATTCATTCTTTAGAATCATCTGAAAACTCAGTAACTCAGGGGAAGCCTTCTCTAATCTCCCAGAACAAGTGAGATGTTCCTCTTTCTAAATGTTTCCATAGCACTTGGTGTTTATACATAGCACTGAATGCCTATAATTATTTTCTCAAATACTTAAAATTATTTAATAGAAATGCTATATACCAGACATTGTGCTAGTTCTTGTAACATACATTATTTTGTTTAATCCTTGAACAACCCCAAGAAGCACATACTTGGAGTATCAGGACAACACTCTAACCAATGAGTGCCAGGGCACCACAGGTGTTTTTTTTTTTCTTCTTAATTTTGGTTTCTTCAGGAAAAGAACATTTTATGTATTCCCAGTCTATTTACTTTCCCACTCTCCTAGACAACCATCTTATATGTTCTCTCTCTTTAAACTTCCAGTACCATCTCCTCTGTCCTCAGTTTTACCTGATGTCTTTTAAATAAGAAAACTGAATTATTAGAAGGAAAAGCAGTCAATAGAAATAGACCATAACTCATAAGGGTGCTAGAAAGTAGCAGACTTTGAAACAGCTACTATATGTGTATTTAAAGATTTAAAGGAAAGCACAGTTCAGAGGAGATAAATGGAAGCTATAAAATAAATCAAATGGAAATTATAGAGCTGGAATATACAGTATCAGATGTAAAAATTCACTGGTTGGATTTATCAACAAATTAGATACAACATAGCAATAAAACTACCCAAACTGAAGCACAGACCCTAATATTACAATTCCTTTCAATTCCCACTCAATTTAGGATGATTTCTGCCCTTAATGCTACAACTTTGTAAATTGCTGTAGCAAAAAATATTCCCATTCTCAAGTTTCTGAAGTTGGAAGCAGCAGAATATAGAAAGTAGGCCTATGTGTGCGTGTATGTAAGACTACTGTTAGTTAAAATCACCTGTATTAAAAGGCAAAATTACTTAATTAGCCAACTAAATAAATATTTAGCAGCCTGGCACTGGATGTATCAGAGATAAGCAATATTGCCCTGGCCTGGAGGAGCTTAGAGAATGGAGATGAGAGATATGAAAATTTTGTTCTTAATGGCAAAATCTGTACAACTAACTTTTCTAAACAAAATAATTATAACAAAACCTCTCAACACTTCAAACTATAGGAAGAGATAGGATTCACTTCAGCTTAATAAAGCAGCAGAATTCTCTTTTTCCTAGTCTCAGTTGCCTACTTTTATTACACCTGCACCCAATCCAGTACAAATAGCAAATGAATTTCTTCATTTCTCCAGTTTCATATTTTCTGTAAGAGTCACTATTGTATGTGACAACCAAGCCACTGGATAAAACTAAAATTTCTCAGGGGAATAAATTGAACTAAAATCTCCAGTATACCGTCTTGGTCCTACACTCCTGCTTCTTGAAATTCCTGCTTTTTGAAAAGGAAATACTTTAAACAAACTTCCTCAAATACTTGCACACATGTCCTCCTGAAACACAGGACTTCAAATTTTATTATCTTGGGCAGAGGCAGTCTAATGATATTAACTCAAATTTGATCCGGAGTCTGAGGGAGCTGCAGCTGACCTCTGCAGCGACAGCTGTGAACAGTTACACCATTTCCTTGTTAGTGAAAAAGTCTGCATGGGTTTACTGCTCAGTATTAACTAACTGGGGATGTAAGGAGAGAAAAGAATGTAAATGCTGAAGAGTCATATGCTGCAATCCAGGATAACTTGTCTTTTTTCTTTATTCTATAGAGGGAAACAGAGAGAGAAAAAAACATCTATGTGAGAGAGAAACAACTACTGCTTGCCTCCTGTGAGCACCTCACTGGGGATCGAACCCACAACCTAGGTATGTGCCTCAACCGCGAATTGAACCTGAAACCTTTTGGTGCACAGGAGGACACCCGAACCAACTGAGCCACACTGGCTAAGGCTATCTGACTATACCCCTCAAAGTTTATCATACAGTACTTCTAAAAAAAAAAAAAAAAAAAAAAAGATTGCCGTTGTGACTCAGTTGGTTGAGTGCTGTCCTGTGTACTAAAAGGTCGCTGGTTTGATTTCCGGTCAGGGCGCACACACAGACAAAAAAACACCAAAAAAGTGATTATTTCTAAAAAATAGGCAGGGAAAAGTGCACATATCTCAAGGTAAAGGTTCTGGTATAGGTGGGAAGGTAGGACATACTGTCACTACATCCTCCATACAGAGTACTATTCACTTCAGTTAGCTATCTGAAGTTTTTTCTTTCCATACACACACACACACACACACACACACACACACACACACACACACACACACACACAATTAGTAGCCCTGCACATGAATCCGTGCACCAGTAGCTCTCTGCCCGCTGCCCCGCCCTTCTGTAGCTACCCCCTCCCCCCAATAGCTTGCTGCCCTGCTCCCTCCTGTAGCTTTTCACTGTCCACTTGTAGTTCACTGCCCCACTCTCCTGCAGATCCGTAATCTGGTCATTACGTGGTTGGTCATTATGTCTCAAGGCGTAACGGATAATTAGCACATTCCTCTCTTATTATATAGGATACACACACACACACACACACACACACACACACACACACACTCTGAGTGGCCAGATTATTATGATCTCTGAATGCATAATAATCTGGCCACTCAGTGTAGACTGACCACAGAGTTGGGATTTTAAAATAAGGTTTTTCGATGTATAAGAAATGCATTGTGGGTAGTTAGAAAGAAGCAAAGGACTTACTAGCCAGAGGCTAGGGGCCACTATCTCCTGGTCCCTTGACATATCAAGATTTGCAAGCTTTCCCTTATACATAGGTACACTGAGCGGCCAGATTATTATGCGTTCAGAGATCATAATAATCTGGCCACTAAGAGAATTTCTCCTTTATATATACCTAAAAATAAATTGCTGAGACCAAATGAATGGAAAGAGATGGTCTCCCTTTCCTGAAATTCACCAGGAAAATGTTTAAAACATGACAGTTCTAAATGATGAATAAAACTAAAGTCTTGAAACTGCCACCTGATTCCGGACTTTGCCAACACTCCTCTGCATCATAGTGCTGACTTCTCTACTGGGCTCTGTCAATAGCTTGGTTTCCTCCAACCCCTTCACCTCTCTGACAGCATTACTTTTACTAAGGAAGTTGCTGCTGAGAAATCTGATCCCACACCCCTGAGAAGGAAGGCATTCACTTCAGCAATTATGGAGCCAAGGATGGCTCAGGACTCATGAATGGGCAGGAAGGTGGAATGAGGATAATATCTGACATCTACAATGAAAGTTTATTATTAACCACCTCTTATATATGAGAAAGTTCACAAGTCATACTGTTAATAAACAGCAAGGTTATGCACATTCAGTTTTGTTACTACACTGCTTTCTGTGAATAGAAAAGTGACTCATATTGTAAACAATTTTGATACAATAGTAAATGACATTCATTAGAAAGTAAAAATCACCAAAATGATGGCGCTATTAACATTTTGGGCAACGATTTTCCAGAACATTGTAATATACATTGTTTTACATAAAAATTATTTATGACCGTTATGGAAACTACTTTTATTTCCCAGTAAATACAATACATGGACTTCTTTTAATGTTAATATAGGGTACCCCAAAAATGTATACACACACTTTGAATAATTAAAAGGCAGTGTTTATGAAAAAACATTTCATTTTCAAAATTAAGATATCAGCTTTTAAAGTGTGTATACATTTTTGGGGGACACCCTGTACATACAGATATCTATTACCCTTTTAATAGCTGTCCATTACTCTGTTATGTACCTTCACCATATATGTAATATTTACTCTTCAAAGCAACTCTCTAAGATAGGTAGACACCATTACTCTTATTTTACAGATTCAGTCCTAAAACAAATCTTGCAATGAATATTTTAAACTAACATCTTGGATTGCTTGTCTTAATATATCCTTGTATTAATTCCTAGAAGTACGGTTAGTAGAACAAAAGGTGAGTCCTTGAAGGAAGCTGGCAAGAACACAATTTTAAAGTGTGATAAGCATGTAAATCAATGCTAACAGCAAGACACCCATGAAAAACACATATGGTGTCAAAACAAGCCAAAGGAAAATCATTTGGGCAAAAAAATGAAAAAGGATCCCAAGTCAAATTTATAAAAAAGATTCCTTTATTAACTTTTGGTTGAGAATGTGTTTGTATATTTTCAGGAAACACCTCCAAGACCATGTGGATTCCTGCAACAGAGAGGAATTGACAGGACTGCTCCAGCCATGAAGACAGAAGAGAAACAGTCCAGAGATGGAAGACACTGACGACGCCTTTCCATACTAGCAGTCAGCAGCTGTGTGTCACGGCAGGTTGCCCAAGACCAAACCAGAGAGGGTCGGACCTGCATTACCACCATTTGTCCACCATCCAGAACTGAAATATCATTGCTGACATGTACACATAAGGAACTGTTTGACATTGAAATTGGGACTCAAAAGAACTGTTGGCCCAGAAAGAAACTCACTATAGACTGATTCATTTGCCTCTCAGCATAACCATTATTGCTTGTCTCATTTTCGGTTCTTATAAGTGTATTTCTAATATCACATGATCTCACTCATCTAGGGGAAATAATGAACAACATAAACTGATGAACAAAAACAGACCCAGAGACAGGGAAGCATCGATCAGAATGTCAAACCTCAGAGGGAAGGTAGGGGAGGGTGGGGGGAAGGGGGAGAGATCAACCAAAGGACTTGTATGCATGCATATAAGCCTAACCAGTGGTCACAGACAACAGGAGGGTGGAGGCATGCATGGGGAGGGGTTTGGGATGGGAATGGGGGGATGAGGACAAACATGTGATACCTTAATCAATAAAATAATAAAAAATAAAAAAATAAAAAAGAACACAATTTTAACAGTGTGATAAGCATGTAAATCATCTTGGTAATTCTCACATTCAACCAAAGGCTACCCTTTCATCTCCTTTTTAACTATGTGTGCTTGTATATATATAATCTTACCTAATAATAGACAAATATGTAAATTGACCGTACCTCCGCTACGCCCACAGCCAATCAGAGTGAGTATGCAAATTAGAAGGCCAAAGATGGTGGCCGCCCAGCTGCTCCAGGTGTGGAGTGGCCAGGCGGGACAGGATGCCTGCTATGAGAGGGAGGGCGGAGGGCGAAGGGATCTACAGGAGCAGAGTGCCGCAGCGAAGACAAGACTGCAGACTCCGGAGTCTGCAGCTAAGACGAAGATGGCAGACTCTCTAGCCAGAGTTTGCAGCGAAGACGAAGACAGCAGTCTGCAGCCAAAGATGGCAGACTCTGGCTGGAGTCTGGAGCAAAGACGAAGACGGCAGACTCCGGCCAGAGTCTGCTGCGAAGCACCGAAGACGAACCGGCCGGAGTCTGCAGCAAAGACGAAGAAGGCAGACTCTGGCCGAAGCGAAGGCCTGGGTCCCGGGTGTCTGAGGAAAACCGATGCTGGAAGCCAAGGGAAGGAAGGCCTATTGCACGAATCTCTTGGTGCAACAGGCCTCTAGTCTATATATAAAAAGTGCAGTGGTATTATGTGGACTTGCTAGCAAGGAAGCCTCATTTCCTACCTAGAAGGCTAGTTGTCAGGAGTGCCCTTCTCTACTGAAATGGTAGAGACAGTGTTGAGCCTCAACAATGGTGCAGAAGCCTCCAGCACGCAGAGAAACCCCAGAGACAGCAGCAAACCAACAGTTCTTCTTAGAAGCAGAGCACTAGGTTCTTTCCATTATCTGTCATTTCCTGTCTTACCAAAGCTATGTTCAGCATCAACCAATAGCTCATTTTTAGTGGTAGCTAATTTTATCCACCTGAATTCGGACATGACTTGTGCTATGCTCAGAAGTTCACTTAATAGTAGTTTTGTTGGAGTGCCCTCTTTTTCCTAAATTAAAAATATATTTGTAGATGTGGGACTAACGTATGATTTTAATCAAAAGTAATCTAAACTTAAATAAGATATTTTTTATGTTAGGGTACAATGGGGGTATGCTTGGATGCATTTGCTTAAGCATGTATGAATGAAATTCAGGAAAAGGAAAATGGAATTCAGAGAAAACTTTATTCCACATTGGATGTGTGCCCATTAGATCTCGTAAGCTCAGAGCTTAGCTTGAGCTTATATGCAAGAAACAACCTGCATACAGGAAATGGTAACAAAACTCAAAATATTGATAACATATTTGATAAATACCACTACTATGGCATTCAATTTTTAAATAATGAAAATACTAGTTTTATAGGTGTATGAAGTAAAAAAGAATGATGCTGATATCACTGTCATTGACTCTTAACTTCAAATGCTGGGAACTTTTAATAAAAACTCTACAATGTAGATTTAAAATAATATTTATTTAAGTATATCCATTAAAAGTGGTCAGCCTCTAATAAAATTATTTTCAATTAAAAAACCCAAATGCCATAAATTAATTTGCTCTTAGTAGCCACATTCTCCTGAATAAGCCACAAGATCTGAGATTTCCTTTTATAGAGGAAGTCTCCATCTCACAGAGAGTGTAACAATAAATAAAATGTGAAGGAACTAGAATTTAGCCTGAAAAACATTATGGAAAGAGATGAGACTGGACAAACTCAGAATGTTTCAGTTTTTTATAAATAAATTCTCCAAGGCATAGAACAAAAATAATGGAATAACTGGAACAGTTAAGACAAGGAAAAGGTGGGTGATGTGTATGGGTATAAGGTTTCATGTGATCAGATCTAAGTTGTGGACAGCTAATGAAGAAATAAATGAAGAGTCAATCAATTATTCTCTCTCATCATTGATGTTTCTATCTTTCCTCTCCGAAATCAATAAAAAATACATATTTTTAAAAATAAGTAGAGAAAAAACTGAGGGAATAGAAGCCAGGAGACTAGGACTGAGGTAAAAATAATCAATATAGAAAAAAAAAGTGTCCTGTTCTCACCTATTTATTGATTTTAAAATACGTTTTTATCGATTTTTTTAGAGAGAGAGGAAGGGAGTGGGATTAGAAACATCAATGAGAGAGATATCATCGGCTGCTTCCTGCATGCCTTCTATTGGGGATCGAGCCAACAACCTGGCCATGTGCCCTGACCAGGTATAGAACTGGTCAATTCTTGGCTCATTGGTCGATGCTCAACCATTGAGCAACACCATCCTCACCTATTTTTGATATTTGTTTGAGTAACTTAAACTCATAGTAAAAGCACAGCAAAAACAAGCAGTATAGAAATGTGCAGTGTGAAGAACAAAGATCTGGTTTCCTCTTCCAATCTAACAATTTCCTCCACAAAAAACATTTTTTTTCAGACATTTTCTATTTTTAGATAGATATATCCAAGCCTGTTTATGAAAAAGAACAGCAAAATGGGAGTTTTTTCTTGCTTGTTTTTAACCTACTGGTCACAAATATGTATTCAGAGGATAACAGAAACCAAGTGGAAGGCAGTCAGTGTACAACTGCTCAGAGCCTCCTCCCTATGTCATGTGCCCAGTTTGTTTGGAATTGTGGTATTTTGCCCACAGCATCTTAAGGGTACCCGAGCCAAATGGAAACCACAGAGCAGGTGGGCAAAGTGCTTTTCAGTGATCTAAGGTAGCAAGATTTTCAAGATTTATCTCAATTCCATTAATCATTTGAACATAGAAGCAAGATTATTAGTGTGGGTAAAAAAATTATTAAATAACTAAAGATTTCTCAACATTTACTCTAAATTGTAAATAGTGTAAGGAGAAGTGAAAAAAATATATCAGAGAGAAACCAAATGGCGGCATAGGTAAGCACCTAAACTGCTGCCTCGCACAACAATTTCAAAACTACAACTGAAAGAACAGACACCATCCAGAACCACAGGAAAGCTGGCTAAGTGAAAATTCTACAACTAGAAGGAAAGAGAAAAAGCTCACAGAGAATTGGAGGTACGGCAAAGGGTCTTTGTGCGCGCAGAGAGGAAGGGCGGCTGAGAGCCTGGCTGACTTTCTCCGGCAGAAGGGGGAAGGAAGCCCCCGACCGCACTGAACCCCAGTTCTGACTGCACTGAACCCCAGTCCCGGGCGAAACCTCGTGGACCCAGGCTCATACAGGGGGAGTCTGGACTGTCAGGTAGAGAGAAAGGCACCCGGAGACTTGGAGACCCGGGGGAGCCCCAGCAGGCAGGGTTCTGGAGGCACGCACGCCAGTGTGCACAAAGGCTGCAGAGGTTGCCACAGGCTTTCCCTAGCAGAAGGGAGTCTGAAGCTCCTGACTGCACTGAACCCCAATTCTGACTGCACTGAACCCCAGTTCCAGGCGAGCCCCTGGGGACCCGCGCTCTTACGGGGCGGGGGGGGGGGGGGGAAATCTGGACTCTGGGGCGGAGACTCGGGAGCCGGGGAAGGCAGAGGTCTGCAGGCGCGCACGTGCGCAAGGGCAAGGCTGACTGGAAGCCAAGACTGTCTGCTCCGCCCTGAGACTCCACCCCATCCAAGCTGAGCACAGAGGCTATTGCAATTTGGCAAGTCTAATCCTATAAGGCTGTCTCCAGCACCGAACTTCTCCCAGCATAGACACAGCTGATCCTTACAGCCAACTGGCCTGGAGGTCAATTCCTCCCAGTGATACCAACAACAATCAAGACTTAACTACAACAAGGCTGTACACACAGTCCACAAAGGGGTGCACCAAGAGTGTCCACCTCAGGTTAACTGGGGAGGCCGACCCACTGGGCCATATAGGATACCTAGCACACAAATCTACCCTACCAACTCAGGGAAGCAGTGAAAATGCGGCATCAAAGAAACAGTTCACAAATGAAAAGAAATGGGGGAAAACAAACGACTGGATATAGAATTCAAAACCACGGTTATAAGGCTTTTCAAGAATATCCTAGAAAAGGCCGATAAATATAACGAGACTCTCGAAGATATGAAAAAGGACCAACTAGAAATTAAACATACACTGACTGAAATAAAAAATATTATACAGAGACCCAACAACAGACTAGAGGAACACCAGAATCAAGTCAAAGAATTGAAATACAAAGAAGCAAAAAACACTCAACCGAAAAAGCAAAAAGAAAAAAAAATCCAAAAAGTTGAAGATAGTGTAAGAAGACTCTGGGACAACTTCAAGCGTACCAACATCAGAATTATGGGGGTGCCAGAAGAAGAGAGAGAGCAAGATACTGAAAACCTATTGGAAGAAATAATGACTGAAAACTTCCCCCACCTGGTGAAAGAAATAGACTTACAAGTCCAGGAAGCGCACAGAACCCCAAACAAAAGGAATCCAAAGAGGACCACACCAAGACACATCATAATTAAAATGCCAAGAACAAAAGACAAAGAGAGAATATTAAAAGCAGCAAGAGAAAAACAGTTAATTACCTACAAGGGAGCACCCATACGATTGTCAGCTGATTTCTCAACAGAAACTATGCAGGCCAGACGGGAGTGGCAAGAAATATTCAAAGTGATGAACAGCACGAACCTACAACCAAGATTACTCTACCCAGCAAAGCTATTATTCAGAATTGAAGGGCAGATAAAGAGCTTCACAGATAAGAAAAAGCTAAAGGAGTTCATCACCACCAAACCAGCATTATATGAAATGCTGAAAGGTATTCTTAAAGAAGAGGAAGAAGAAAAAAGTAAAGATTAAAATTATGAACAACAAATACATATCTATCAACAAGTGAAGCTAAAAATCAAGTGAATTAAAAACCTGAGGAACAGAATAATTTGGTGAATATAATAGAATCAGGGGCATAGAAAGGGAGTGGACTGATAATTCTCAGGGGGAAAGGGGTATGGGGGGGTTCAGGAAGAGACTGGACAAAAATCATACACCCATGGATGAGGACAGTGTGGGGGAGGTAAGGGCAGAAGGTGGGGTGGGAACCGGGTGGAGGGGAGCTATGGGGGGAAAAAGGAGAAACAATTGTAATAATCTGAATAAAGATTTTATTTTTTTTAAAAAAAGAAAAATATATCACTATCATTGACTCTTAGCTATAGTCAAACCACATACAGGTAGGGCAAAAGTAGGTTGGCAGTTGTTCGTATGGAAAATACCATAATTAATAAATAATAATATAAGAATAAGCTGTTTTACATACCCACAACTGTTGGATATGTGTACATACTTTTGCCACACCCTGTATAAAAGGTTAGTTTCCAACTATGTGTTGTGACAATTTCAACAAAAGGGAGCTCTTCATGATCTGCTGGACTAGATGGTCGGGATCCAAAGGACTGAAGATCTCTACTAATTTCTTCCTACAGTCCGTACTTCTGGTTTACAAGCACTTTCTAAGGCCCTTTCTAGCTTGCTGATGAAACTGGCACTTGCCACAAAATGTTCTTCTCTCTTCACCAAGCATGCCATGGAAAGTTTTAAAAATAGTTAAGATAGATATTCATATGCTGGGGCTCCTGGACGAATGCCAAGGGATTGGGGAACACCTTGAAAACACAAACAAACTTTATGTCTATATGCATTTTTTTATGGGAAAAAGATCTTTAACATGAACCAATCATCTGTCTTATTTATGTCTCCCAGGGCTTTTTCCCTGAAGAGAACAGAGTAGGTATGCAACAGCATATAGTAGGTATTTAGTAACTAGAGATTGAATTGTATTTATTCTATTCATTTATATTTTTTATATTGTTATATATTTTTGTGTTCAGTGCCATATCTATAAGAGATGAATTTTTCCCCCCAAGTATTCCATTGATTCAAAATCAATCTTTCAATTGTACCAACATATGGAGGCAGCCATGTTTTTAGTACTATTACATACATTTTTGAATGTCATTTAGTAAAACTTGTTGCGACTATTAAAGGTGTTCAGTTTGTCCTGTAGAGATTATAGAGGTGAGGATTATAATGATATAACAATTAACACTTATTGAGTCATTATCTGTTAAATGCTTTAAAAATATCATCTTATACAAGCTTCATAATCTATGAAGTATGTATTGTTACTATAATTTTATATATGAGACAATATTGTCCAGGGTCAATCAGCTACTAAGTAGAGATGGGATATAAACCAAGACAGAATGATTCCAAAATTCATAATCTAATCCACACTACTGAACTATACAACTTACTACTGCCTGATACATACAACTTACTACTGCCTGATATTCTGAAAAATTGTAATCACGAGTAAGATAAAATTGATGAAACATAAATAAAAACAGCAAAAATAATTTTGTGAAGAGAATGCCCTCACACATTTATTAATAGCACATATCTCAATGGGTATTATCCAGGTACTTTCTCAGAAAAGTAAAAATAGGCAATGAAAAATTAAATTTCAAATATATCTTCAATATTTTGTTGTTATTTTTTTGGTTCATTTTATTAAAGTTAGCTTACTGTTCTTTCATTATGAATTCTTAAAAATCTTCCTCTCAGGGTACTTGGCCCATGCCTTTTTAAAGTTTTACTGTGAAGGTAGAGCATTCACTAAAAAAAAATATGACTTAAAATCATGGAATGAGAAACTCATGTGAGGACATTGGATCCTTATTATTATATTGAAACTCAAAGCCTGTGATTTATTTACTTTTTGAAAATAACTGACACCTTGTCAGAGCTACCTTGCCTTGGAGAGGTTAAAAAGTTGTTCAAGTTCCAGAGCAAAAGAGCGGCTCTAAACTGCCAACATGCAACGTGCTCCGACAAGCACTTTTTTTTTTCCAATGAAGTAACAGGCCTGTTTTTTTTCTCAGGGCAACCAAATTCAAAGAATGAAAGGAGTCCTCCAAACTGTGAGCAAGGGCCACAGGAGCAATCCCAACTGGGCAACCTTGGGCAAACACATATTTTTATGTTTTAGTAGATGACACATGCCTGTGCCCCTCAGGTCCCTCAGCTATGCTATCAGTATGTTGTCGGTATGCACCGAGAAGTAGCACAAAGGGCTGTTCTAAACACAACATTCCCTTGGGCTTCTAAGATGATGTCAAGGAAGAGTGGAGAAAATAAATGTACCTACTCTCAGAATACTGGAAACATATGAAATGGCTATGGTAGAAAACAAATTAATCTACACAATGTAGATTTTCATTTTGGAACTGAGTCACTGGTTTTATTTCTTCACTAGAGGCCCGGTGCACAAAATTTGTGCACTCGGGGGGTGGGGGGTGGAGGAGTGTCCCTCAGCCAGTCCTGCACCCTCTCACAGTCTGGGAGCCCTCGGGGTATGTCCAACTGTTGGCTTAGGCCCACTCCGGGAGAAGCGAGCCTAAGCCATTAGTCAGAAATCCTTGGCGCTGCCACGGAGGCGGGAGAGGCTCCACCACTGCTGCTGTGCTTGCCAGCCGTGAGCCTGGCTCAAGGCTTCTGGCTGAGTGGCACTCTCCCTGTGGGAGCGCACTGACCACCAGGGGCAGCTCTTGCATTGAGCGTCTGCCCCCTGGTGGTCAGTGCACATCATAGTGACCGGTCGTTCTGCCTTTCGGTCGATTTACATATTAGCCTTTTATTATATAGGTTTATATAGGATTTGATTCAGGGTCGGTGTGCATTAAAGCCCTGGAAACTTAAGGGCATCCTTGAAATACTCATAACATGTAAACTGCTACACATCTACTTTGAAATCTGGAAAACAGAAAGACGAAGGTCTTATTCCATATTATCAGTAAGAAAAGAGAAAGATGTAAGGACACAGAAGTAACAAAAGTAGTTTTATGGTCTGCAAAGGAATCTAAAGATATTTTTCATTCCTTTAGAACAATGGTAATATACGTATATATATATTCTATATATATAAAAGCCTCAGCAACCGTTGCAACCGAAACAACTGAATGGATGACCGAACAGGCTGCATGGGGTGACCAGTCCGGCAGGTGGGTTAGTGAGGGCCAACCAAACGACTGAGCAGCAGGCTGCGTGGGGTGACCAGGCTGACGGGGGGGCAGTTGGGGGTGACCAAATGACCGAACAGCAGACTGCGTGGGGCAACCAGGCCGGCAAGGGGACAGTTGGGGGTGACCAGGCCGGCAGAGAGGGGCAGTGAGGGGAGACCAGGCTGGCGGGGGGGGGGGGGGGGGGGCAGTTGGGGGTGACCAGGCTGGCAGGAGGGGCAGTAAGAGGTAACCAAGTCAGCAGGGGGGGCAGTTAGGGGCGATCAGGCGGGCACGCAGGTGAGCAGTTAGGAGCCAGTGGTCCCAGATTGTGAGAGGGATGTCTGACTGCTGGTTTGGGCCCAATCTCCAGGATCGGGCCTAAACCAGCAGTCGGACATCCCCCAAGGGGTCCCGGATTGGAGAGAGTGCAGGGTGGGCTGACGGGGACCCCCCACACCATGCACAAATTTTGTGCACCAAGCCTCTAGTGTGTGAGTATCTATCTATCTATCTATCTATCTATCTATCTATCTATCTTTGAAAATTCAGTCCAGGAGAAAACCAAAATCTGGCTTAGGTAAACATTCCACACAAAATAGGACTACATCAAGGTAGACATTTTGATAGACTTGACCATAAGGACTAGTGGATCTATATGTAGCTTTGGGTTTGTAGGAAAGACAACAGACAAAACATGAGAAATCTGGGAATATATTAAAAGGCTTCTATAATTTTTTATATCTAGTGCTTATAAGAATATTTATCTCAATTTAAAAATTTTAAGCTGTAAAAATTAATGTATTATCTACTTAGAGCTCTATTTTATCCTCTTATATTACTGCTGTAATTCCTTCCACAAATTCAAAATAATTATGCCACTTTATTATGTAAACTAGAGGCCCAGTGCATGAAATTCATGCACTGGGGTGGGGGGTGTTCTCTCAGCCCAGCGTGCTCCCTCTTGCAGTCCAGGAGCCTTTGGGGGATGTCCTCCTGAGGAACCTAAGGTGTCAGTTGGACATCCTTAGCACTGCTATGGAGGTAGGAGAGGCTCCTGCCAGCATGCTGCACTGGCCAGCGGTGAGCTCATCTACTGGCTGAGCGGCTCTCCCACTGTGGGAGCACACTGACCACCAGTGGGCAGCTCTTGCGTTGAGCATCTGCCCCCTGGTGGTCAGTGCGCATCATAGTGACCAGTCGTTCTGCCATTCAGTTGATTTTCATATTAGCCTTTTATAATATAGGATAATGATTCTGAAAACCACTCAGTCTCTGTGGGTCATCGAAATCCTGAAAGTTCAGTCTGTGTAAGTATTTTTGTACCATGTTAACATTAACATTATTTTATATTTCAAGTCTGGATAGATCATGATTTCTATCCTTGCTCCAAATACCTGATCTTCCCTTCTCCCACCAATCAGTATCACCAGTACTATCTGTGCCTTGAATCCACAGTCCTAATTTCACATGGCCCTTCATCTGTTTGATATCAGACTACCACAAGAAACCCCAGGATTCCAGTTCACCCTCATCTCCTGGATACAAACCCACAAACGTCAGCATATTCCCTATCCTGTCTCCTCCCACCCCTCTCTTACTCTATCCTATAGCAAGTAACACAAAATATATTAAAAAGTGCAAAGTTTGCCCAGCTGGTGTGGCTCAGTGATTGAGTGTCAACCATGAACCAAGAGGTCACTGGTTTGATTCCCTGTCAGGGCACATGCCCAGGCTGGGGGCTCTATCTCCAGTGGAGGGAGTGCAGGAAGCAGCTGATAGATGTTTCTCTCTCATTGATATTTCTCTCTATCCCTCTCCCTTCTTCTCTCTCCAAAATCAATAAAAACATTTATTTTTTTTAAAAAATGCAAATTTTAACACATACCAAATCTCAGGTGGGGAAAAGAACCAGTCTTGGGGTAGGAAGATTGTGGGGCTTTCAATGCTCCTACCTAGTAGTGACTTTTCAGTGTTGTGTAAAGTCCTAGCTTCAATTAAGTATGAGAAAAAACGAGCAAACTTAGAAGCAGAGATACAGTTCCCAGAAGAGAGTGGCAGGGTCCCTTCAAATGGGGCAGTGGGCTCAGAGGGTTTGACCAGGAAGCCAGAGACCAAGGGAGGCAGGGATACTCTAGTGAGCCAAGTACACACAAACACATGTGCATCTAACACACATGCTCACTACAATACCAAACAAACTAGGCACGTGACGGAGGGAGGAGGCTCTGAGCAATTGTACACTGAATGTCTTCAAGTTGGTTTCTGTTATCCTCTGAATATATAGTTATGTTGAAAGCTTCAAGATCTCAGAATTCCTATTGTTTAATGTTATTTAAATAGAATTTGTAGGTCAGCATTCAAAAACTTACCTTATAGAGTTAGCACTTTTAATTTTATATAAGTTAACACATGACTCCCTCTGTGCATATCCATGGAAGTAAAGTACATACACATATGTTTATACAAAAGAAACCAGGAGTGAAACTAGTGAGCATGATTAGTGAGTCAAACAAGAAATTTACTGTTTTTGCCTTTTTAATCTTATTTGTATTTATAATACCTGCTACGTGCAAGTGTCTATATTCTCTAAGTGCCCAGTCATTCCAACCAATCAAAGCATAATATGCTAATGATATGCTAAGGCTGCTCAACTGCTTGCTATGACATTCATTGACCACCAGGGGACAGATACTCTGACTGGTAGGTTAGCTTGCTGCTGGGGTCCTGCTGATCAGGACTGAGTGAGACAGGCTGGAGAGGCCCTCTTGTGGTCCCTCCCCAACTGGCCAACCTCCTGCATCCCTCCCCAGCCTTGATCGTGTACTGGTGGGGGTCCCTTGGCCTGGCCTGCACCCTCTCGCAATCCAGGACCCCTCAGAAGGTGTCAGAGAGCCAGTTTTGGCCTGACCCTGCAGGCCAGGCCGAGGGATCCCAGTGGTGCATGAATTTGTGCACCGGCCTCTAATACAATTATAATAAACACTCATGGTTATTCATATTATTTGAGCTAACACTGTCTAAAATAAGAGAACCAATATCACCCTAAGTTTTTTGTATTGAGTGGATTGGTGGGTTGTATTATGTACTTTAAATGTATTTGACTACTTATAATAAACCTAGGTATGGCCAATATTAAGTGTGTAAACCCAAAGATTTTAGACAACTATTTTAAATGACTAATGATTGCAATAAAAACTGTTGGTGTTCTTGCTTATAGTTATAATAAAAAACAGGAGGAGGATACTCATTCTTTTAAAGCAAGAGCCACTGCTAATATTGATAAGATCATCTTCAGTAAATTAAAGGACAGTATTCTTGCCTAATATTATTAATAATCTTTTCAATTCATTTTATTTAGTGTTTTATGTTTAAGAGAGAACTTTGCCTTACCAGAAAAATTATTCCCCCAAATCTACAAATAGTAAAGGCACGATGGCAAGAATCTTACTAAAATTACACACTAGTGGTGGGCATGGAAATTACAGTGACATTGTTTTTAATACCATAAATTGGTAATGAACTTGGAAAACCTCAGAAGTAGCTTCTGTAATTTCACTTTACTCTTCCTCATCTGATCTCCATACCTGGTTATACCTGACAAACACACAGCAAGTAACCAAGGTCCTTTTATGCATGCACCATATGAAATTTTAAAGTTCATAAACAATGGTTTAATATGGGGAAAAAATATGTGCCTTTTTGTGTATAATGCTCAGAAAAACTATGTTAAATTATTTAGTATTTAAAAAATCCAGTTAGCTTCCAAGTGAAAGAGGTGTTTGGAATTCTAAATAAACAAAGCCTGCTGGTGGGGTGGGGGTGAAGGTTCAGGGAGTGGGGGTGGTGAAATAAATTGCCAACATTTCCAGGTTGGGAAGGGAGTGTTGGTTTCTTTTCAGGTCAGACTGGCTGTCGCCAACAATCCTGACAGGAAGAGTTATTGAAGTGATGCTCTACCTGTGATGACTGAGGGCCATGGAGACAGCAGAACAAGAGGGAAATAGTATCCCAATGCCTGGTAGATGACCACCAAAAGAAACCTGTTATCTGGGCTTTGTTTTGCTTTATTTTTCTTTTCATAGGAGGATTAAGATTCTTATCTTAATAAGATATGTTGTTAAACGTGAATTTTATATGTTTGTAATCTAGATTTTCAAACCAGAACTGTATATCTGCACATACATAATAAACTCATAATCCCTCTCTCTACATGCACTGTTTGGAAACATCTGCAACTGAGATTCTTCCATCCAAAAGGTCTAACTGTTAATAAAATCTGACATTTCTTAATAAACAATTTATTTTAGTATCAGATGAATTTTGGTGTGTATCTTATAAATTAGCTCTGACAAGACTCAACTGGATTCTCAGTAAAGCAAATAACTATGAGAAAAGGGAATGTTTGGGATCAAGTCTTCTGTACATAAAACAAATGGTTTGACATATTTATTTGTTTATTTTTTTACATGACTAACTGGCATGATGCCGTAGTGATGACAGAAGTGTGTAAAGTACTCATGCTTTTGTTTTATTTTGTCAACTTGTTTAACTACTCAAGTCACCATTTGATGTCGATCATTAAGCTATTATTAGCTTACTATCCTTTTAAAAATAGGAGGAAATGAATAAATGGAAGGATGATGATGATATAAAGTTACTTGATAAAGTCCTTGCTTTATTTTCTATATTTGCTTTTTAGATATAATAATATTATGGGGGGATATCCTAAAAGAAAATTGATGTATGGATGCTAATTAAGTAAGGAGTATTATTCTAATTATAATAGATCATTATTTTTATTACTAGTTCCACTACTGTTAATAAGTACTAGTCTGGCCCAAGAGCCAAGGAATGGAACTGTTTGGTTTTGTTATCACCATAAAACTAGGAATCTCATGTTTAAGGCCATGCACTGATCATCAATTTTGAATTAACAACTAAAAATTTTAAACATTATTTAGAAATCTAAATAAATGAACTTGTTAATTGATATATTTTCTTTACATCTTTTTGAATTTTTCAAATCCCTTTGATTTTTATATAACTCAAGACATTTGCTTTTCCTTATAGAGAAAAAAATATTTTTAAAAAACGGTTCAGTGTTAATGCAATGCTAAATATCCCTTTAAAAAGCTACTGTAAAAAAATACCACCAAGGTTTCATTGAGTTTTACTTTAACCTTATATCCAAACTTGCTCCCTCCCTACTAACCCTATTGTTTCTTAGGTCAGGAAAGCTGATGACTCCCTCTGGCATCCTCCCACCCTCAAATCCCCAAAGCCACCCAAGAACAGACACTGAATTGCATAAATTCTTTAAAATTTCTAAGAACCACTTATAAAACATGGTAAAACAAAATAAAGTGGCCTGTGAGTTATGTATTAACATGGAAACTGTACAACCCTCTAAGTTACCTTATAAAAAGAAATTTGATGATTAGTTTGTCCCTCTAAGACTAGCCCACGTAACAAGACATTTTATATAAGTCATTTCAAGTTGTTGCTTAATAAAGCCTTACGATTCAATAAAGTGCAGAGAATTAATTACCTTCCCACCCTAGGAAGCAATGGAAAGTGAACTGAGAGGCTGATGGAAGAATACTTGCCCTATTCCATTACCTCTTTCCTTTTAATCCACAGGGGACACTGGTTCTGATGCTATTCAGTCTCTTTCTCCGCCCTTTTGGCTTAAAAATGTAAGTTTGTGTGTGGTCTGTTTTCAGGAATAATTAAGACAAGAGTATACAAAAAACAGTGTTGTTTTTTTCCTTATTTAGGTAAGTGATGACATTTCGATACTTCTAATTTTTGACGCATAACTTAAAGATGTCAACTCTGGTTTAAGTTTTATTGAAATACAATTCTGTATTTTATGTCCTTTTTCACATTTTAAAAAACAAAGGTACACTGCATATTAAAAGTTGACATCAATCTTTTTTGCTTTTACTCTGACCAGTGAACCTCCCTGGAAATCATACACCAAAGAATGGGGCTCAGTCTTATTAAATGCTTTAAAATGTTAAATCATTTATTCATTGGCTGTTAAAGGAACATTACGCTTCCTCTTATTTGTGGTACAATAAAGAGAAGCTTCTTATTTATTATTATGACATTCAGCACCTAAAAGTTTATTAGAAATAATAATAATGATTACTTCAGAGAATAGTCAGTGCTGTACTCTTCAATCTATATTCTCTGCATATTGCATTATAGGTCAGCATCTCACATAGGTAAATATATAAAACTCTTGCAACATTAGGGAGTAATTAAAAAAACAGAGACACTTTAAGAATACTGTTTTTAATTTCATAAATGTTTTCTGAGTACACCGAAGTCTGGAATATTTATTTTAAAGCTGATAGCACTGCATTAATGTCACTAAGATGCTAAAGTGTATTTACATGAACAATAGGCTATTGAAATCAGTACCAGGCAGTTGGGTCATTTTTACTGCAAAGTTTATAATTCTTCCCCAAAAATCATGTTTCAGCACAGTTTTACTAGAAGCTTCAGGTTTCCAAGACCATGTGTATTCACATGGAGTTTACTGGTATCCTCAGGAGAATTAGTTATTCAATGAATGAGGAAACAAGACATAAAAACAAATGAAGGAGAAGATTTGACTTTGGGTGGTGGACACAGTGAGCAATATACAGATCTTGTATATAGAAACCCAGACCTGAAACCTGTATGTTCATGTTGACCAATGTCACCCCAATCAATTTAATAAAAAAAACAAAAAAAAAATTAAAATGTACCTTTTCAGATAAAGCCCCTAGACTCATTTCTTATTCACTCACATGAGTAGCTTAGGAATATTAAGCAAATATTCTTTATGGTTAAATTTAATGCCAAATTGGCATATTTTTAAATGGACTGGTTTATTTATTTGACAAACAATCTAATCAAATATAAAATAAAAAACTGGATTTGGATTTAAAAATAAAATATATTGAATTCAAATAAAATGAGTTCAAAACTAAGAGTAAAAGAATTGAACTTTTATGTAAATGAACAATATTTTAGTAAAGAAATGCAAGCGTGAATGCTGGTGGTTGCATTTTTGATACTGGGGGTCTAGGTCATTTGAACCAACCCTTCTGCTCTGAATAACTAGAAAAACTGAAGAAAAACATCTAGTTGAAGAAATTAGAGAACAAACAAGTAATAATGCAGCCAGCATCTGGGAGGAGGAGGATGTCAGAGATTAGTCGTGTATTTGCGTCAGCATTTCACTTGGGAGCAGCTCATGTCTGGAAGAAGACATGGAGAGAAAAGAAGCTAGCTGCCCTTTCAACACACTTGTGGATCCAAGAGGAGAGAAACTGGAGTCCAAGCCCACTGAGGAGAGAATCCAGGTAGGAACACAGGGAGGGCAAAGGCTGCAGTGATGGGGATCTTTGGTCCCCAATACAGTGTGCTCCTCAACCACACGTGGCTCTCAAGCACTTGAAATGTGCCAGTGGAAGAGCGAAAAATTGAATTTTTTAAGTTGTCTTTAATTTTAATCAATTTAAACTTAAGTAGTTACATGTGACAAAATAGCCTCTGTACTAAACAGTGCTATCTGTATGAAGAGATGCATGAGTATGTCCATTGCAGTGCTAAGTATTATGCCAGAACCTCCAGATGAACTAAGGATCCTATATAATAAAGAGGTAATATGCAAATTAACCATCACGCCCTCACAAGATGGCTGCCTGTGACCAGGCTGGCAGAGGGGTTAGTGAGGGACAACCAAATGACTGAACAAGGAGGCTGCATGGGGTGACCAGGCTGGCAGAGGGGGGCAGTTGGGGGCAACCAGGCTGGCAGAGGGGGGCAGTTGGGGGCGATTAGGCTGGCAGGGGGGGCAGTGAGTGGTGACCAGGCCAGCAAAGGGGGCAGTTGGGGGTGACCAGGCCAGTGGGGCGGGGGGGCAGTTAGGGGTGACCAGGCCTGCAGGGGGGGCAGTTAGGGGTGATCAGGCTGGCACACAGAGGCAGTGAGGGGCGATCAGGCCAGCGGGGAAAGGGGGGAAGTTAGGGGCAACCAAGCAGGCAGGTGAGCGATTAGGAGCCAATGGTCCAGGACTGTGAGAGAGGTCCCGGATTGGAGAGGGTGCAGGCTGGGCTGAGGGGGACCCCCCCCGCTCCCGCTGTGCACTAATTTCGTGCACTGGGCCTCTAGCCTAAATATAAAAGGGAAAACTTGAAAGCATTCAATAGAAAATATGGGTTGGGGTGTACAGAGGATTTCTTTAAGAAGACATAAAAACACACACAAAAAAAAGACTGATAAATTTGATTATATTAAAGTGCAAAAACTCTTATAATACAAGTCTACATAAAACAAAGTGTTAACCATAAGCTGCAGGACTGGGAGAGGACACCTGAGGTACATATGACTTACAAGGGATTAGTAATCAGAACACAGGAAGACCTAGACGTAATAGGAAAAGACACTCATAGAAAACAACAACTTTTCTTGTGGGGGTGTAAAAAATAATCCTATCTTTCCTATCTGAATAGAGCAGGAGATGAGAAGGGGTGAAGGAAAGGGGGGAGGGTGCAGGAAGATGTGGGGAGAGAGAGCTCTGTGAGAGGATGAGAACATATCAAAATACGTATTTTCTTCCTGAGGATGTAGCTTGTCTTTATAGACACAGGGGCTTCCTAAGGCTCGCCTCTGAATTAGATGCACTCACCTACCCAAGTCACTGCGGGCTAAGCCCACTAAGCAGGCCCACGCAAACTCTGTCTCCAGGCAGTTCCAGAAAAGAAAAGAGCCCAGAAGGGGTTGAGGTGGACATGCTGGTTCCTTTGTCCAAACCAATCAGGTAAGACACTCCTCACAGAAGTGATGCTTACAGCATGGAGCTGGAAATATTTGATAAAAATATCTAACGGCAGGGTTTCATTTCTTCTGTGCATGAAATAACTTGTATGAACCAAATAGTAACTTCATTGTTAAAATGATTAAGTGAATACAAACAAACTATGCCCCTCCTGTTCTGAACTCTTCTGTCAAACTGCCTGTAATTGATATGTGCCCAGCAGAAGTTAGCAGTCCACAAAAGTGCTCCTTAGACAGTTAGATGAGGGCATTTATCAGAGTAACTAGAGGCCCGAGGCATGAAATTCATGCACAGGGCTGGGGGGGGGGGTCCCTCAACCCGGCCTGCACCCTCTCCAATCTGGGACCCCTCGGGGGATGTCCGACTCCCGGTTTAGGCCCAATCCCTGCAGGCCTGATCGCCCCCAACTGCCCTCCCCTGCTGGCCTGATCACCCACAACTGCCCTCTCCTGTCGCAACCCGCCTCCTCTGCCAGAACCCACCTCATCCACGTGAAGTGGCGGAGATGCTGGGACCTCCAGGCCTCACCCCGTGGAGCGCCACTGGGCCCCGCCTCCTCTGTGCCTGCAGCCATCTTGTGGCAGCCATCTTGTGACGACGTTGCATGAGGGCGTGATGCCATCTAGGCTTTTATTATATAGGATGGGTAAAAAGTGACATCTCTGTGAATTTTGCATGGAAGCAGTTTTTTAAATTTCTGTACTCTTCACAACACTCACATGACCAGAGTATATTTTGTAAAAACTATGAACAACAAAATGCCCCCACTACTATTAGACATTACAAAAGTCAGGATTCTAGCTGATAAACCCACCCATAGTAGCACCTGACTTCCTGCAGGCATAGTTAATTTCTCTTTTATTACTGTGAATACTGGTATTATTAACCCCATCCACTAATCTACGAGAGGAAGTCCTTTCACTGGAGGAGGAAGAGAGGGAGATAGAGGTACCTTCAGACCCTTTCTCATTCTGCTGGCTCTATTAAACACACACAGGAGAGATGGAAATCTAATCAGAAAAGTGATACTTCAAAGTCCTCCATTCATCTCTGTGAAATCTGGCCAAGACCATGAAATCAGATGAGGTTAGATACAGAAAGCACACTGCTTTATTTTTTGCCTCGATCATTAGTGCTGAGATAGAAAACCGATGAAATAAAATGTGGCACATATTTTTTCAGAATTAATTCGGATGCTGGTCTGATGCCAAAAGTGCTATTATTGAAGCAGAGCCACATCCACCATTGCAACCACTACTCTGGTGCATGCAGCATGGTCAGGAAAGTCCCTTCCCCATCTCTTAATATGGGAAGGAGAGAATAGTCAGTGTTGTTAGAACCTGCAACCCAGGTACATGCCCTTGACTGGAAATCAAATCCACAACCCTCTGGTGTGCAGGCCGACACTCTCTCAAATTTAAAAAAGTATTTACGTAAAGCATATGCTGATATCTGGATTTTGAAATTCAGGAATTATATCAAGAAGCCAATAAACAAGACTGTCCAGGAAAACCAGGATGTGCTCCTGTTTAATATTATTTTTCTGTTATTTCATATTAATATGGTTTTGCATAGGACGGTGCTCAAAGAAAATCTGGGGAGTGCTGAGCAATGCCCACTTTTTGCCTCTGCCTGTTTTAATGCTTACATCTGAATGATCCTTCTTTCTCTGATATTATTGACTGGGTCACAATGAGATGACCAAAAAGATAAAGACAAGACTTTTCTTTCATATAAGGAAGGGAATGAAGTGTTTGCACAAAAGTCCCATTATTTTTTAACCTTTCTCCAACCATTCATCATCCACCTCTGCTCACTTGCTGAGCTAACTTGAATCAACACAAATAATGTTTTTTTAAGCTGCTGATAAAACCCCCAAACATCCTTGGAAGCAGTGAAAGCATGACCAGGAAAGAGGGATGACAAGTAGTAAGAGCCATAACCAACAAATATGTTTGGTTCTTTAGTGTTTCATAGATATTATCTCATATACTTAAACCTATAAGCAGGATGTGGATTTACAAATAATCAACATAAATTCACTTGATAAACCTGCAAATTTAAGGATTTTGTCAATTGCCTCAACATTACAGAACAAGAACTAGCTGATTTACAGAATTCAGGACCCAATACAACATCTAGTGTTCTACAACCATTCGGATGCCTACCTATAAACGGATACCTTTATGATTTGATACATAATAGACAAATTGTCAAAACAGAATTATCTTTATGGTCAGCATTTTAAGACAGAAGTGGTCCAAATCAAGACTTTTGGAAAAGATCAGTAAGTTTCAAGGTAGGAAAAAGGCTAAGGGAGAAAATAGCGTTAACGTGGAGATTAAGCGTGAAGTGACAGTGAGATTCCACACCCCCACAAAGGTATAGGTCATGCTATTATCTGTGACTGGAACAGCTCATGAAGAAAAATGAGAATGACAATCCTTCTGCCAAAAATTCTGGTTCTTATTTTGAGTATACTGAAAAATGTTATGAATATTTTAAGACTGTTAATATTTTATGGGAGAGTTACTATTTTTCTTTCAAAGATATAGATGTTTAAAAACAAATATTATTTTATAATAGTTAAATGTCAGAACTAGAAAAATGGTTTACAGCTTTAATGCTATAATGAAAATCATTGGGGAAAAATCACTACAATAAATAGAAAGTTGTAGAACAAACTTTGTAGGAGTGTATCTGTACTATTAAGAAACAGATATCAGAATATATAAATCCTCAAAATATACAAATTATTAAATTCACATAGACTATATAATATTGCGTTCTAGTTATTTAATAATAGGAAATAAAAGTAAAAGATTAAGAATAAAAGTAATTTCATTTCCTTCCTTTTTTCTTAAAATCTAGAAGCATAATATTTAAAGGCAAGAATTCAGCCTTCCCTCCCCTCCACCCCCCTTAGGACATAAAGAGTTATGAAGGATCATTTTAACTTAGATACAATTAATACAACTAATATGTATAATCAGTAATAAATATAATTTTGATGCCAGAATTTTTTAAGCTTCAAACAGAAATATTAAAAATTATTAGTATTTTTAATAAATTCAAGACTGTACTCTCTCCATACATATTCTATTTACAAAGAGAAAATGGTGTATTTTTAAATGAAAACCTCAGTATATTCCCAGTCATAAGCAGAATTCAGCAATCATAAGTAACACCCTGGCCACTCCATTCCCTTAATATCTTTTTCTTCTTTATAAGTGGTTTCAGTCATTCAGAATGAACTTGGGAAATGACTACAGATGCAATTTAATGCAAACAACTTAATAAACAAAGGAGATGATGAGTAGTAAAAACTTACAGAAAAAGTGATTGGGAGATTTGTTCCAGAGGGTACAGTGAACACAAATGCACTCCATAAGGAACAGCAGTAAAAACCAAAGTAGGTAAGCCCTGGCTTTTCCCTTTTGTGGTCCTTTATATTTTTGAATGTCTGGGTTTTCTGTCTCTACCTTATTTACAACACAATGACAACAAAGTAGGCATTTAGAAGATAATAGATGTGGCTTCTCCCCAGTCTTGCCCTTCTTTTCAAGGCATTGCCCCTTTCCTCTTTTCTTTCTTCAAAAAGCAGTATCTAGAAGCTAGGGCAACGATAAACTAGTCTTTAGTACAGTTCAGTTGGCCTGCACTCCTCTCACAAGCCAGGAAGCGACATTCATCAGAGCTTTGCAGGCACGCATTCCCATTTCAGTACTCCATTCTTTGAAAGGCCAAAGAATAGCACTTGGTGTTCTCCTTATAATTAAGGTAACTTCTTATGAACAGCCCCACAGACTTTAAACCACATACCCCCAACAATGTTATCTTCAGTGTATCTTCACTTCTTTTATCACTCTATATATGAATACAGTTTTCATTATTTTCTTCTTATGATCCTAAAGGTCAATATTTTTCAAGAATGAAACCAGGAAAATGACCAGCTATGACTGAAGGCAATGAATCACACTCCAACTAGAGTTCAAATTTAAAATGATATATCTTTTTAAAAAATTGTTGACATTACAAATGTCTCTCATCCCACTCCCCCACTTTGCTCCCTCCATCTTAACCCCAATCCTTCTCTAGCTATGGCCCTAATCACATTGTTGTCTGTTTTAAAATAATATATCTTTTATTAGATTTTAGAAAACTAAAGCTTACAAATCAGAAGAGCATGTTATTTTTGAAGAAAAGAAGGCACCCAGCTTCGACATGTCCACCAACTTCTACTGTTACGGGTTGTGGCTATTTACTAAACTCTAAAAGCTGCCTTAAAGGCAGAATACAATAATGTTAAACTGCCTCATATTCTGAAAATCCAGTATCTTGCAGAAGTAAAAGTAAAAACTTCCATCCATAATAATTTTATTCAACTTTTTTATTGCTGTGTTAAAATCAATCCTTTACATCAATTACTCTGTAGTCACAATATTAATTTAAGATGAACCAATATATTATCAGTACCAATAATATTATTATCAGTTGTAAACTAAAATGGAAGTGTATGAATGATCTGCCTCCAAAATAATTCTTATAGCAAAATTCCTAGCCTATTATGTTATTAACTATTAAAAGCTATGGAAATTTTGGTATTACACTTTTATCATGAATTTGTGACTTTGAATGTTTAATTGTATTAGCTATAGAAGATTCAAAATTTAGCATTGTGAATGATACACTCTTGTAATTTGGTCTAACTTCCAAAAGAAAATAATACCTATGAGACACTATGATACATTCCATAAATACCGGTGTTCTGACTTCACCTAACAAAAGTCCTTTGAAACATATTTGGAGAAGAGTTCTGATAATTCATAGAAAGGACAATATAATATTTACCTTCTAAGTAACTTTTAAAAGTAAGAGTACTGTGGCACTAAAATAATTTTAGTACTGTGGCACTAAAATAATTTTTTTATAATTTGATAACAATGAAACAGGAATATGTTTTTATCTTAGAAAATCAAAGCATACAAATTGTAAAACCTCCTACATGTTTAAGAAAAGATGTCTTGCTCTGATGTCCTAAGAGGGAAATAGGAACATCTGATGCCAAGGCACACCAAAGGTCCTAGAGGAGTCAGCAAATATTTGAGTGGCGATTATGTGCAAGGCACTATGTGAAGAACTGGACTGTCTATATTCTAGAGAGCAATTGATACCACTAAAAAAGAAATAGTGCCATCAAAATCTAGGTCTAAGTTCTGCCTGGAAAAAGCTATCTTAATTAACTGGCCATTGAGTATCTATTATTTTCCAGATGTTATACTAAAAAGTATTTTTGGCCTTATTGGTTATTATTTAACCTAGGGTTTTAAATAAAAAATATTATTTTCCTGTAATAAAATTTATAAAGAAAAACTCAGTTATAAAAGCATTTAGTTTAAAAGAAGGATTCATAATGATGATTTTGTTTTGTACTTTTCAAAGGATTTTCAGTATCTACATTTCAATTAGAAAATAATGAAGCAATTTTAAGAAGTAGGCAGAGTTGGTGTCATTTCCTCAATTTGATGAAGAGGAAATTGAAACTGAGAGTGGTTTGGTGGCTTGCTTGAGACCACAGAGTCTAATAAGTGGCAAATCAAGGACTCAAATTCAGACTTTCTAACAGAGTTCACATGATAGTTGGGTTGGCCCTAGGTAATACTAAAATCTAGGCATTAATGAAACTTAGTTAAAGCACAATCAAATTATTTTCTGTAATAACTAAACTGTATATTTCAAATGACAAAACAAAATGTATTGGTGTTTCATAGATTCTCGCGCTGTAAAAGACTATGAGGTTATCTTCATAAAAGGGCCAGAGAAGCCAAGGCCAATCATACCAACTGCCCCAAATCACAAGTGCATTTGGGCAGAGCTGGGTCTAGAACTAAGGGCTCACTTAAAATGATGAGTGGGCCTGGCCAGCGTGGCTTAGTGGTTGAGAATAGACCCATGCGCCATGAGGTCACTGGTTCAATTCCCAGTCAGAGCATATGCCTGGTTGTGGGCTCAATCCCCAGTGGGGGCGTCTGCTGGAGGCAGCTGACCGATGTTTCTTTCATGGTTGTTTCTATCTTTCTCTTTCTCTCCCTTCCTCTCTCTGAAATTGATAAAAACATGTGTTTTTTTAACCTATTCTTTCAAAAAACAAAAATGACCAATGGGCCGGTCTGTTTTCACCCCTTAAGTTTAGAATGGCTACTAAAATTTTAAGAAGGTTGTAAGAAATAGAGGGAGAAGAGGATGGTAGGGTGGGGAGTGCAACAGAGACTCTATGTGTCTGCAGAGCCACAAACATTGACACTGGGCCTTTACGGAAAAGGCTTGCTGACCTCTGAGGAGATACTGAGACCTAAGGACAAAAAGAATACCATCCCTCAGAGGCCTCGTATATCAGGTAATGATACAATCTTAAAATGTAGTTAAACTTTTTTATAAAGGGGAAATTAGAGGGAGTATCCCTTTCTCCTTCAAAACACGGAAATGTTTTTAGGTAAATTGATTTCAGGTCTTAAATACCTGTATTCTCAGTAATTTCTCTGGAGAATCATGGGAGATTTACTACTTGTCTATAATGTGCAAAAACATAAGAACTAGAATAGAGAATTCTAGTATGAATACCAAAAGTAAGAATTTACCTTGCCCAGGTAATCCCTTCCTCAAAAAACAAATCAAATTCTGGTCCATGTCAGCAGTGACCCTAGAAGACTTCTTACTCCAGTGCCAACCACAATTACTTTTAAAGCCAAATACCTGTCAAACATATGATCCTCTATAAATATGAATTGTCTCCTAGCACTACAGTGGCTAAAGAGATTTTTTTTAAAAAGTCACTTTAGTTTCAAACATACCTGTAAAATAGCTAAATCAATGGTTATACTACTAAATTCTTTATTAGCTTTCCCTCTCCTTTGGTATCACATGCTCAAAACACCTCTATCCTTTCTGATAAAATTCCCCTGGAAAGAACTCTATTTCAAGTTAATGATTTTAACAGACTATCCAACGCTATAAGCACTAATTCTTAGATCAGTTGCAAGAGGGTGACATTTATGATGTGTGGGTGCACGTATGAAAAATTGTGTCAAGTTTCATTCCTGATACAGAGATACTAAATAAAGTCCTACTTAAAGTGTGTGTCATCAATTTGAAGAGTTTGCAAAACATCACATTTAGTTATTTAGGTGCAGAAGCAACCTGTCCATTTCCATTCTGCTTCCTCCAGATTGCTATTATCTGCAGGAAAAACTCCTCTGGTCCAGGTCTGGTTAGGTACACTATTTGAAAAAAAGTTCCTCAAAAGGTATTCATTCTTTTTTGACTTCTTACTGTGCTTTATAATCCTGGGCCCAAGAGGAACTAAATGTGTCTGGGAAAGAGAACTGGTTGGCAGCGGGGGTGAGAAAGAGGGGATAAAATCGTGACACTGTCCACTGACTTCCTCTATTTCATAAGTCCAAAGGCCATTCAGGCATTTTCACTTACATATTAGTGTAAAGGAGTTTCAGAATCTGGAATGGAGCACACTGCAGCTGTGAGAAGCTTACCTGCAGGTACTGATGGAAGCACAGGAGTCTGTGGAATTAAAGACCTGTCTTTACACTTGCAGCAGTACTGTTTCTCTAGTAGTCTTCATTATGAACATAGTAAGTCAGCCATGTTATGGGTTTTAAAAAAGGTAGGGAGCTACAGTTCTTAATAGTGTTTTTTTAAAAATATATCTTTATTGATTTCAGAGAGGAAGGGAGAGGGAGAGAGAGATAGAAACATCAATGATGAGAGAGAATCATTGATTGGCTGCCTCCTGCACACCCTCTACTGGGGATCGAGCCCACAGCCTGGGCATATGCCCTTGGCCAGAATCGAACCTGGGGCCCTTAAGTCCGCAGGCCAACGGTCTATCCACTGAGCCAAACTGGCTAGGGCTCTTAATAGTGTTTTATAGGAAAATGTGAACTTGGACTATATATATATATATATATATATATATATATATATATATATACACACACACACACACACATATATTTTTTAAATTAATTTATTGCTTATTATTGACAGTATTACAGATGTCCCCCACTCCCCCTCATACCCCCGCTCCAACCAGCCCAAATTTTCACCACACTATTGTCTGTGTCCATAGGCTATACATATATGCATATATATGTTCTTTGGTTAATCTCTACCTGAACCCCCCCCCCACACACACACACCTCTCTGACATCTATACAGCCCAATTTTGAGAACATAGTTCCTTCTTAATACTATCTACATAAAACATATGTGGAATTTGCTGAATATTTTTAGAGATGAAAAGCACAGAAATTTTAGAAGATGAAACCCAGAAGTGTGAAAAAGATATAGGAAACAATAGGGCTTCTCTCAAGAAAACAGAGGTCTTATACAATACAGAGATTTCATACCTTATGTTAGTAAGCAAAATTCCAGAGTAATTCATCAACTGAGATATTGTTCAAGAATGCTTAATTCTTAAGTCAAAATTCATTATATTTACTAGTAGGTAGGGTAGAAAGCTGGGGATCTGCCATGGATTTATAGATGCAGTATAGGAAAGAGTAAGTATACTTAAAAACTAATTTCAGGGTTTTGAATGTTTAGAGAAAGATATGTATTTGCTCCTGTAATGGTAACAAACATTCAAGTAATTACGTATAGAGATGATTAAACAGGATCTGATGACAAAAGAACTACCATACTATACTCTCCCCACTACCTGACAACTAAATGACATAAATTAAGAGAAAGAATGTTTCAAAATAACACCAGAACACAGCCAATGAAGAATAAGAGCTAACAGTAAGACAGGACAGGGAGGCAGAAGGACCCTCATAGGTGCCTTGAATGACCTTTGACAATATGCTCAGGAAGCCAGGGGGCCCAATGTGGTGAGAACACTGGAAAAAGTAAGGTCAAGTAAGAGGAGGGCCCCAGGAGACAGAAACCTACATGGTCACTTTAGAGATGTGCAGAAAAGTGCCAAAATCAAAATTAAATTTTTCTCCTTCCTAAATTACAGCCTTTATGATCCTAACACTACTTCTAAATATTTATTACACAAGTTGAAGTGAATTCTCTCAAGACACTAGCACATTTGCTTTTAAAGAATCACTGATAAGAGACCAGGAAAGGAGACAGAAAGTCTCTTTGCTCCTTAAAAACACAAGCTCTTTTCTGCAGTGAAAAAGTAAATGATGATACAATAACATGATTACAGACACTAATTTGAAGGTTTATGAAGAAACATTTTACCTAAGATGTAACAAACTAGCTTTCTCTGAAGCTAATATGAGGTGCACCCCCCCCCCCCAATTTCCAAAGCTTTTGGGTATGTTTAAAGTTAAATCAAGTTCCCACATGAAATATTAACGCTCTCATTTACACTGGTGGGCATGTTTTATTTCAACAAGCAGCAACATGCTATTACAGTAGCTCATTCCTGCTGGGGGAAATGAAAGCAGTTTAGGAAAAGCTAAAAGAAGGCATTCCTCCTCCCCCACCTGCCACAGGTAGGGACAGTAAATGCAGTAAGATGCTGGGCCCCTGTGCCCACTCTTTCCCTTACCAGCTTCTGCTGATGTACACACTGGCTTCTGGATCTCAACCGCTGAGAACCCAATTTCCCTAATCTTCGATCTCTAGCACACGATCATAACAGTCCACAGGCTCCTCTCTTAGTATTTCCTTTCACCCCCAGTCTGAGCCACTGGACACATCCCTCCAACCTCACTAAAGATGAAAACCCATGCATTTGTCACAGGGACTTGGATATATGTTTATCCTTGAATAATAATATACACAATTGCTTATTTATGTGTTTAATTTACATAAATGATGCAACAGATCTTGCTGTGGGCCCTTTTCAATAATCTGTATCATGTTTAAGTTCTCTTCCTGTGGCCTCGGTGCTCAAAAACAGAAGAGTACCTGTGGGAGCTGCCGGGAACGACACCACGTGTCACTGGCCTTTGCACTGGCCTGATACTCATTTGGTGTCCTGTGGAACACAAACATTTTCGCAGAACATGTGCATCAGACAAGGCCACTCTGTGACCATATGGATCAAAACAAAGACCACTGCATGATCATGTTTGAACACAGACAAAATGTGAACACTGTCCAAGCCACAAAAACAACTGAACACTCCCTATTCTTCCCTCCTTACAGATAACCAATCATGAAATTACCTCTGCTTTCTGACAGTATCCATGCCAGAGCAATGTCCCACCTTAAACTTGCTCTCTAATCAACTCAGAATTTACAAACTCAGATCTTATAAGTTCTTATGAACATCCTCTTGCTGAGATGCCCCAAAGTTCTCCCCTCCCTGCAATGAGTAATGAACTTAGCTTGTCCCACTACAGGGGTGTGGATGTGAATGTTGGGGGTGTCTCTGGCTGGAGGGTGCTGCCAGTACAATTATTTTATTGCTTCTGACAGCTACAAAGTGTTCTAGAGGATGCATCCCTCATGTTTTATGTAAGCATTCCCTTAGTGATAGACACTTAAGTAATCCCCAACTTGACACCACCTGAAGCAATTCTGCAATAAACATCTGGAATATATAGACCATTAAAGACCTGAGCTGTGTTTCTCTGGAATGTGTACACAGAAATGGGACTCCTGAGGGACAAGGTATACGCACACTTCACTAAGGCCTGCGAGATGCTTTTTGAACTAGCCACATCAGTCTGGATTTCTATCAGCAGTGCCCAAGTATCCCCATGACCACAATCCTCACCTACATTTTGATTTATCAACTGATTTTTCAGAAACTTCTTCCTAAATAGATGGGTGTGAAGTGGTGTGTTACTGTTATTTTAATTGGCATTTCTCTAAGTACTTAGAAGGTTGAACATCTCTCTTAATAGAGTTTCCTTTCATGAACTGTCTAGTAAAATCTTTATTTTCACATATACTGTTTTTCCTTCTTATTCTTGAATTTATAAGCATTTCTCATATAGTCCACATATTTAACGCTTTGCAGCTTTTGAAGTTGCAGATATCTTCTTCAATCTGTCATTGTTATGATAATTTTGTTTATCCTACAATTCATTCAACAGAAATCCTTAGTTCTAACATGGTAAGGCTACCAATTTGTCCCTAATAGTTTGCACTTTTGTGGTAGGGTTTAAGTTCTTCCACATACCAAGGTCACAGAGATATTCTCTGACATTTTCTTCTATTACCTCCATAGTTTTACCTATCATTGTAGGTCTTTGTTCTCTCTGGCGTTCATATAGTACATGATACAACGTAGGGCCCAACCATGTTTATTTTTTAAGCTATAAATAACATTTATAGAAAAGAGTAATGGTTGCAATTAACAAGGGATGTAACCAATATTACATTTATCTCTTAAAGAGATGGCCATTCTTTAATATGTGTCTTTAAAGAAAAAAAGTAAAATATAAGGCCTTAAAACCTTATCTATGCCATTAAATTGTAGGGACTTTTTCTGAGGCACTTTAGAAACTACTCTCTGTCCTTTTCATTACTTAACTAGCAGAATACAGGTGACTTCCACATTAACTGTAGTCTACGAGTTTAAGATCAGAAACTTTGTGTCATGCATTTTACAATGAAATAAACCTAACTATGAATAAATAAAATAAACATAATTATGAATTAAGTAAAGGAGGGAGCTAGAGGTTTTTGGTAAACCAAACATCAATGATTTGTAAACCAGTCTCTCCAAGAACCTACTAAGCAACACACCTCTTTCCTACTTTGGGTCTGTTTTTGAGCACTCCTATTTATTTCATTAGTCTGTTTCCATGTCAGTTCCACACTGCTTATATTAATACAGATTAAAATCTGGTAAAAAAAAAAAAATCAGTCTTCTGAGTATATTTCAAAATAGACTTAGCTATTGGAGTATCTTTGATCTTCCTTATAGTCATTTACTGAGTTCCTAAAAAAATCCTATTATCATTTTAGTTAGATTATATATGATGAGAATGGACATCTTTATGTTATGTGCTCATCAATGAACATGTTAGAGAGCTTCAGTTATTCAAGTCTTCATTATATCTTCCAGTAACATTTTAAATTCATTCTATAAAGTTATGTATTTTGGGACTAAAGCCTAAATACATGTAGTTTTATAATTTATGAGTTAGTAAGTTACTACTAATGTGGAAAAACAAAACTACATATTTGAAAGTTTATTACTTGCTTTTGCTAGTTCTAATAGTTTGCTCGTGTAGACACATCATATAAGCACCAAAGAAGGACTGTTTTGTCTGTTATATTTTTCTCTTTTCCTCCCTCTTCCTTTGTCCATCTTTATTTTACTTCATTTTTTTTTCTTATTGGATTAGCCAGATCTATATCAAGAACACCAGTACTAACAGTTATATTTCTTGTTCTTTGTCTAAAGCTTGTTTAAAGTTTTAGTTTTGCTGTTTTCTATAGGTTTGGTATAATAGTTTGCTTCTATTCCTAGTTTATTCTATACTTTTGTCATATTTTGGAGGTTTTATCAAGTACTTGTTAAGCAACCTTTTGGATAATTATATACTTTTATATGTCTATTATGTGTTTTTACCATTCATATAAAGGATTTCATGGATTTTTTTAAATGTTAAATCATCCTTGACTTCCAGAGATACAATACTGTATTTATTTTTAAACCTTCTGCTAGATTTAGTTAGCAATATTTCACTTAGAATTTCTGCCCTTGTTATTGTGAGATGGATCTATAATTTTCTTTTCTTGCACAATTCTTTTGGAATTAGAGTTGCACAACTCTTGCAAAATTAGTTAGGTAGGAATCCCCACACCCACCCCCCTTTTATTCTGGCAGAATAAGGATAAATATGTGCATGAGATAGGAGCTACATCTAGAAGTTTGGTAGAAGTATCTTGTAAAACTTATTCAGCTTGGGGAGGTGTGTCTATTTATTCAGGTATTTCAATGTAGAATTTAGGGAGAGATTTGAGTATCATTTCTTTGACAATTAAATTAAATAATTTCTTTGTCTATTAAATTTTCCATTTTTACATATTTACCTTCCTTTTCCAGCCCAGTGGTTTCATAAGGTAATTAATCACAAATAGGTTTTTACCAACCAACATTCTGAGTTCAAATGATTCATAAAAATTGGTACCTAGACCTCAGACCCAGACCCCAATTTTAAGCTCAAAGTATCTATAAAAAATAATCTGTCTAGCAGAGAGTTCTGTTCTTAGTCTCTAGAAACAATTATCTGTCCCTATGTGGAGAGCAGCTTAACTAAAATGGTCTGACAGGACCATATTATGGTAATGGGGAAAATCTTCTGAGCATTTATACTTCAAATATAGGAAGTAGTGCTTTCCAGAGGCAAGGGTCTTAAGAAACAAAGAAAATCTGAACCAAAGAAAATTTGCTGATGGCCCCATAAGTGGGTGGAAATATTTTACCTTTGAACCTGGTTTTCAATCTATTTTATTTTGATTATCTAAATCAATGCTCTTCTTCTGCTAGTAGATTGTAGGAATATAGAGAAACCAATTTAGATTAAAGAGGCAATATCCCACTAAAGATGCAAACAGCCCTAGCTGATTTGGCTCAGTGGATAGAGGGTCGGCCTGTGGGCTGAAGGGTCCCATATTCAATTCCAGTCAAGGGCACATACCTGGGTTATGGGCTCGATTCCCAGTAGGGGGCGTGCAGGAGGCAGCTGATCAATGATTCTCTCTCATCATTGATGTTTCTATCTCTCTCTCCTTCTCTCTTCCTCTCTGAAATCAATTAAAAAAAAATGATGTGAACAGTGATTAGGGATAAACTTTGATGGCTAAGTTTAGGATTTCTGAATAGTTAAGGCTAATGAAAGTCTTCCAATTTAGGCAGCTAATTTATTATGTGGAGACTATTCTCATGGTCTCCACTACTGTATTATTTAATATATCTTGTATGTACTAACCCATAGACCATAATAGGATTTTAATAAACTGTTAGGACAAATGCTGACGTGCATCTTACTTTGTTTATCACTGAACTCAGGCCAAAAGGCACTAATTAGAGTAGTTCTGCTACACGATGTTTATATACTAATTACCCCACTTCCTAAACCAAATGTTCCAAGAAGTACTAAAAATGCATGGCAAAATGCCACTGGTTGCAGCATCAAGTATGCTGCTTTACAAACAAGAACAACAGACTCTGAAAGAAAAGAATGACAGAAAAGTTAACACATACTATAAAGTGTGGTGAACAAGACTATTTTTCTAAAGAGGTGGTGAGCATTATTATGTTAAATAGCATAGATATTTAATTTTAATAAGTATTAAGACTTCCCAATTAAAACAGATATAAATTTAAAAACAAAAATGTTTCATGCAGTAAAGGCAAATATGGTCCATACAGTCCAAGGCATTATATATAGTAACTAGAGGCCCGTTGCACAAAGATTCATGAAATAGGCCTTTCTTCACCTGGCTGCCGGTACCAGTTTTCCTCCAGCACCTGGGACCCAGGCCTCCGCTCTGGCTGCCGCCTTCTGCCTTTGCTCCGGCTGGAGTCTGCAGGCTTCTCCCTGACTCTGGCCAGAGACTGCAGGCTTGGCTTTGCTCCAGTGGAGCACCACTCCTGTAGCTCCCTCCGCCCCCCCACCCTCCCCCTCATAGCAGGCGTTCTTCCCCGCCCAGCCGCTTGGCACCTGGAGCAGCTGGGGGGCGGGGCCGCCGCTATCTTTGTCCTGCTAATTTGCATATTCCTTCCTGATTGGCTGGTGGGTGTCGCGGAGGTATGGTCAATTTACATATTTCTCTTTTATTAGTGTAGATACTTATATATATACTAGAGGCCCAATGCACAAATTCATGCATGGGTGGGGTCCCTCTGGGTAGTCTGCAGGAATCAGGCCAAAACCTGCAGTCCAACACCGCTTGCAGCTCCTACCTGCCGCTCCTGCTCATCCTGGCCCCACTGTGCCTGCCATGGGCTCGTGCCCAATCAGTCCTGATCTGGAGAGGCTCACACTGCCGGAGCAGCGCCTGTGGGATCGGGCTGAAACTGGCTCTCCGACATCCCCTGAGGGGTCCCAGATTGCGAGAGGGCACAGGCCAGGCTGAGGGATGGGGAGGGACTGTGGGAGGGATCCAGGGTGTGTCTGGCCCATCTCGCTCAGTCCCAATCGGCCAGACCCCAGCAGCAAGCTAACCTACCAGTTGGAGCATCTGCCCCCTGGTGGTCAGTGCACATCATAGCAAACGGTTGAGCTGCCTTAGCATATCACTAGCATATTATGTTTGAATGGTTGTATGGTTGTTCTGCCGTTTGGTCTATTTGCATATTACCCTTTCATTATATGGGATAATATACACACACATATATATGTATTTTATATTTAAGACATATTTATGGAAAATATTAGAAAAAAAGACCATGGAAAAATACAAGTTAGTATTGCAAAGCCCAATTTTTGAAATTTAAATATTGAGTGCCTTCTATGATTCCAAAGCTGAACAAGATACACAGGTTTCTTGCTTTCACAGAGCTTGCAGTCTGAATGGAAAGATGGACAATCAACAAAGCAAATAGAATATAGTGTAATAAATGCTACAAAGTGGTGGGAGATAGTAGCCCATAAAACATGTAATTCTGTCTAGGATTTGAGTATGTGTGTGAATAAATAAATTTTAGAAGGAAGAACTTTCTGGAACTTTCCTATCTTATGTGTTCTCTCTCCCTGGGTGTATATATGTTACTAGGTATAGCAATTAATAATGTGGAATTTTTTCAATAGAGTTACACATATGTTGATATATATACGATTTGATATGTATGCTATTTTGTTGTATTGACAGCAAGCTTCAAAACTTCATATGTCAAATTTGCTGAAAGTGTTAATATCATAGATATTTTTACACTTAAAAATGCCGAATTTCATGCCAAAAAAGAGCATTTGCGAGAAGTTTTAATTCATTACTTTATTTTGAAGAAAAAGTTATCATATACTTCGGGAAGATTATGGTGAACATGCTCCATCTCAAGATACTTGTGAATGCTGGTTTAAACGCTTTAAAAGTGATGATTTTGATGTGAAAGACAACGTCCAGGTCAACCGAAAAAGTATGAAGAACAACTACAAGCATTATTGGATAAAGATGCGAGTCAAACTCAAAAACAACTTGCAGAAAGTTTAAACGTTGCTCAGCAAACAATTTCCGATCACTTACAAGCAATGAGAAAGATTTTAAAGGAAGGAAATGGGTGCCACATCAACTGAATGAAAGACAAATGGAAAACCAAAGTCACCAGTAAAATGTTGCTTCAACACACGAAATAAAGTCTTTTTTGCATCAAATTGTGACTGGCGATGAAAAGTGGATTTATTTTGAGAATCCCAAATGCACAAAATCATGGGTTGATCCAGGTCAACCACCAACATTGACTACAAGGCCAAATCCCTTTGGAAAGAAGACAATGCTCTGCGTTTGGTGGGATCAGGAAGGTGTGGTGTTTTATGAGCTTCTAAAACCAAGTGAAACCGTTAATACTGATCGCTACCGACAACAAATAATCAATTTGACCCAAGCTTTGATTGTGAAATGACCAGAATGTGCCAGAAGACACGGCAAAGTAACTTTGATTCATGATGTCGCACCATCACACACTTTACAACCAGTTAAAGACACCTTAAAAGATCTTGCCTGGGAAGTATTAACCCATCCGCTATATTCACCAGACCTTGCTCCTTCAGATTACCACCTGTTCTGATCGCTGGCACATGCACTTTCTGAGCAGCACTTCAAAACGTACAAAGAAGTGAAAAATTGGGTCTCTGAATGGTTTGCCTCAAAACAAGAAAAGTTCCATTGGGAGAGTATCCACAAATTACCTGAAAGATGGGGGAAATGTGTAACTAGCGACGGACATTACTTTGAATAAAGCACTTTTGATGTTTCTCTTTAAATTATCATGTTTTCTTTGATTACAAAATCTGCATTATTAACCAGTACACTGTCTGCGTCTGTAGTACTTATTCTCTTGCCAAGTTGTTCTAAGCATTGTAACATGCACTGACTCATTTAATTTTCACAAAAATCATTAAGATAGGTAGAGATCAATATTCCATGTTACAGACATGCAAACTGAGGTACTAAGAGGTTAAGTAACTTTCCTAAGGTCACAGAGCTAGCAAAAGGGCTGATCTGGAATATCATTCCTGCCAGTGAGGTTGGAGCCATACTGGTTTAATTGAAAACAATAGCTACTATCCATTCAATTATCATCAGACAGTGTTCTAGCCCTTCTAATCATTCCACAGATGTGTTCTCATTTAATCCTCACAATGACTCTGTTAAACAAATAGATTAATAACCCCATTTTAATGATAAGAAAATGGAAGCACAGTGAGTTGCCCATGTCACATAATTTTAATAATAAAACAAAGGAGAAAAAAATCAAAGAAAAAAAACCAAAATTTGAAAACAGAACAAAAATCCTAAACTATCTTTTTTGTTATACAAGACCATATTCTCTTGGTCATGACTCTGGAGAAAGACAATAGATCTATGCTTCAAGCTAATAAATCTGACTCAATGCAATGTCATCAGTCAAAAGTGTTTCCTGGTTCTTTAAACACAAAGAAATAGACTCTGCCTTGCCATTTTTCAAAAGTGCTCAGTAATTCAATCAATCACCTTCTTTCAACTACATAAACTCAAAGTTAATTTTTAATCTTTTTAACCTTCTTAACATTATCACAAAAAAACAGGTAATAGCACATCAAAAAGAGAGACAAAATAAACTCCCTTTGTCTCCATGTTTTCTATCAAAAAGCACACACATCTCATGAGTATCTTAGAGTAAACATTTATAATTATCTCCTATGCAGGCAATGCTAATTTGGATATATAAAGACAAATAAATAAAGGCACATTGATTTTTTTTGTGCTGCTATAAAATTACAAGCATGAAAAACTCCTTCAAAAAGCTTTAATTCACAATCTAGTTCCCTGAATTTGGGGGAAGTAAATGACTCTCCAATGATGGGGAAGCTGTCTTAGAATGCTACAAGACTTACCAGTTCAAAAGCACATCAAAATTCAGATTAGGGAAAGGAGGTGATTAGTGCCTGCAGCTTTGTTTAGGGTTATTAGTGCCAAGGACTGTAGTCAAAGAGCACATGCAACCAGTCCTTGCACATTACAATTAGATGATGGGAAGGACAGAGCTCCACATCATAACTACTAAAAATACCACAATTGTCAGAAGTGCAAAAAAGAACCCATTGGCTCTACCCACCAAATCATGTTTCCAGCTCTACAACTTGAGCTGTATGACCCAAAGCTTCTCTAAGCATTCTCAAAATTGTTTAGGGTGAATATTTTAAATTTGTGCTTGCCCACTCTTCCAACCCTGCACAAAGGCCTAGGGATACATTTGCAACCAGATTCCAGGACCTGAAGAAAATATGGAACCTGATGGGACTGCATATGTTAGATTTGGAATGGTAAATATGAAGGCAGAACTATTTGCTCTGCACTGCACCTTACATTTCTGACAAGAAGAAAAAAAACTTGTGGAATAAACATAATCCAAATGAGTTCTCAAGTTTCAACTTGGTCTTGCTATTTGGTTATTCTTTTAGAAGCCCATTCACCTTAGCCTCCCTGGCTAATGCACAACCTTTCTCATCCCCTCAAAACTTCAGCAGAAGTCTCCTGTCCCTCAAAGCTGGCCAAGGGCATCAGGTATTAACTTATTCATGGTCCTTGCTCATGACCTCAAAATTCCTCCTTTTTTAGACCCATTATTTTAAATTACAGGAAAAGCTAAGTTGTGCCCACCATTCCTACCCATCCCAACCCCATACCTGGCTAACAACTTGTGAGAAAGCCTCTTAACTCTGCTACCTCCAATTCGGCAAGACTATACACTCTCAACTATGTTTCTCTTATCTCCCAGAAAGTTTTCAATTCAACAAACACTTTTAAGCACCATTTAAACATTGTTAAGCCCCTACCTTGGTGCTAGGCATTGTGCTAAGTACTCAGACATCACTAACTAAGATAGAGTCCTTAAGTAACCCAGAGACAATCTTCCTTTTGTCTTCGAACACATACTCATAACCATCTTCCAAACATCTCTTGGTCTCTGTTCCATCTGAAGCTGATATCGCTATCACCACGAGTTCACAGTCCAATTCAAGTTGTATCATCCTGTGCTTTTCCTAATCATTCCACCAAACAATTAAAAGATGTCAATAAAGTGACTCTCATAATGTAAAAAAGAACATTAAAAATATTCATACCCTAACCTGATAAATCCATAAAATGTAACCATTAAAGATAATGTTTAGAATAGTTTATAAAAACAAGAAATTTACATGTTTATGATGTTTAGTGGAAAAGGCAGACTACAAAATTGGTCAGTAATTTTGGTTCGATAATTTTTTAAAGTGTCAAACAAAATCTGTTAAGAAAGACATCATTGGTTATCTTCAAAAGCTAAGAATACATATTTTTTCTTTGTTTTGCTTTATTTTATTTTTAAAACTTTCTACAAAAAGTATGTTCTTGCTTTATAAACATAAAAAAATTATGTAAGATGTATATACACCTATATTTTTTCCTATTGAACCTGAGTGTTAGAAATTCCACTTTAAGAGATTCTAATAAATCTTGAGTTTTGGAGGGGCCTCAGAATGGTTTTATTAAAATGCAAATATTTTGGGAACTATAACACACTAATAAGCACTTATCAATCTCACCTCAGTGGGGAACATATATTTGGGGTTAAGAGGTAAAAGCACAGTTGGGAGGAAAAATAGGAGAACTTCGTGGGATGACAGAAGGAAGACAAGGAGATCAGAAGCTTAATCTGCCTAGAGCTGGCCCCAGAACTGGCATGACCTTGGCTCATTTGTGATTGGACCAAAGTCAGCTTTAGCTGCTACTACCACTGGCAACCAGGCCTGGGATTATCCTGTAGCAATTTCAACTGATCCAAACAAACAGGGATACTAGAGCCTTGGGTACATATAAGACAACAAATTTGTTGTGCACAAGGTGGGTTATTTTTGTCTCTGATGCAATAGTTCTTATACCAAGGTCTGCTGAAGTATTCTCATGATATTTGCTATATTTAAACTTGTGTTTTCATTTTTTATGAAAATCTCAAACTGAAATGCTAAATCAATAAAACGAATACCTTACTAACCTAATTTCAACATCTAAATGAATATTTGTATTTCTGATTGTGTTGGCACCAAGCTATCATGGAAAGTGATAGCACTTAATTAATGAAGTTTCTTCAGCTGCAATTTGTAGGTATAGTCTTAGAAGCCTGAGGGAATTATCTTTAAAATGTATCCATGCATTACTTAAATTTAAGAAACACAGCTCCAGATTTAAACCTATAAAGAGAAAAATCTGTTTTATACAGAAGTAGAGTCTATGTTACTAACTTCCAGGAACACTTTATTGTATATAATTCCTCCTCTCTAGACCTCATCTAACACTTCTACTGCCTTACCTTTAGAGGTGTAATGATAAGAGAAGATATTTGAAAACTGACTGACACTTATACTGAGTTTTTAACCCTCTCATCTTTAGCCAAATATCACAGTCCACTTATACTGACTGTCAGTTCTGATCAGGCTTGTTCCTTATTATTAAGATAATTCACTTTCTTCTTTTGGCAAATCTACTGTGATGTTCTTCCTATTGAGAAAACTATCCCTTTGGGGTTCTTACCTAATTTTGAACCATACTTCAAGTCACTCCTCTGTGACCTCTAATGATCCTTCTAAGCCCACCTCACTCTCTCTCAGCCCCAATACTGACCCACATTTTGATACTTGTTTTTTCTATTTTGAATTCTTCCCTAATTCTTTCATATGTCCAATTTATTTTCCCTAAGCCCTTGAAGGGTAGAAACTTTGTCCTCACTTCATCTATTAACACTTGGACGTTTCCTTTCAAGGATTGTGTAATAGAAGGCAGTCCATTAGGTGAATCACCCGGGAGTTGGCACTGCAAAAAGGAACGAACAACTTCTCTCCCCTCAGGAACTGAGGAACCCAGCCAAGACTTCCAGTCCATCTAAATCTGTAAGATAGGTGTTAACGGGTCAGGAGTGAAGAACCGTGTGTTCATACATTTCAAGAAATGGAGTAAAACTGACAGAGCTTTTACTACACTAGACTCCGCTCAACACAGAAATCCTAAATATGACCTAATTTAGTGTACTGCACCCTGTGGAGTAGACAGATTAAGAACCTGAGTTCACATTGGTTAGGGGTTGCTATAGATGTACTGATAAGTGACAGAACCAGGCTTCAAAGTCCAGTCAGCCTGACTTCAAAGCCCATTTTACTTTACCACTTTGTGGCAATATAGTATGCTTATTTAAAACCTTTCAGATAACATTAATAGTTTCTACTTTCTAATAACAAGTATGTTCTAGGTTCTTATGTAATGAATTATCTGTGTAATAACCCTGGAAGTGAGTAATTATACTCCTGCTTTACAGATGATTAAACCACGACCCAGAGAGGCCAAGTAATATGCCAAAGTTAAAACAGCTAGTAAGTGGAAGAGCTGGCTTCAAGTTCAGGTATGTCTAATGTAAACCCATTACTCTTTATCCTATACCACAACTCCTTATTAGGTATGCATTTTAAGAGAGTTTGTTATTTACACATGAATTCCTACACTTCCTTATATCTCTTTGCATATTCTGCTTACCGGAGAACTATAAATTTTGAAATACTCATTCAGTAACATAAGTAAATAGTATGGACATAAGTTCTAAGACATTGATAAGCCCATTGATTCTTCTTCCTTTACCCTCTGATATTAAAGATACTAATAAAATAAATCCAACGGACTAATACTTTGTTCTTATAAAAACATATGCCACTGTCAACACCCACTTCTCATATGCCCACCTGTTTTACAATATTTCTGATGGATGGCCTGCTATAATTGACAGCCAGTTTCTTATGTTAAAGAGAAAAGTTGCTTATTTATAACTTGTAAATGGTTCTGATGTATGCAATTAGCTAAATCTGTTTATAAGTCCCATTTCCACATGGCAGACTTTTCTTTCATGTAAAGACAGTGCTCAAGTTTTTTGCCAGTCTCTTTATTTTTTTACAAGTTTTTTACAAGTTTTATGTCTTAAGTCTCCTATCAGATTCTAATTTTGAGGTTAAAGAATATATCTTATTAATCCAATATTGTACATGGTACAAACTTCATAGTTGGCATGGGACATAAATCTTCATCACTTAATCAATCAATTCAACAAATATTTAGTGACCATCTGTTATGTGTCAGGCACTTTGCTAAGTTTTTGTGATATGAATCTGAAGAGATAGTCCTTTCCTTCAAGGAGTGGACAACACAATGAGACAACTGAAGTACTTAAAAACACACATACACACACACACACACACACACACACACACACACAGCCTACTTTATGCATAGAACAGGGGTGGGGAACATCCAGCCAGTGGCTCATTTGGTCTAGTCCTGCCAAGGCATTTGGGGTGAGTTAATTAAATATTTGACCAAATATAGCAGACTAATTTTTTAAGTTGATAATTTTGTATGGCCCGCAAATGATGTTATAAATATCCAAATAGCCTTTGCCAGAAAAAGGTTCCCCACCCTTGGCATAGAAAAAGCCAGAATCTCTGCCAGGGGCAGTTAGGAGATCTTAAAGGATGACTAGGAATTTAGCATTTCTTGTTCACATGGCGGGTCTTTAGAGAATCTTGTAGGAAGAAGAAAAGTCAAAGATACTGCAGAATGAGAGGTCATCCCAGAGTGCTACCAATGGAAGCCTGGAGCTTGAAAAGGGCAGTGTTTACATTAGTAGGTTTAGGTGATTAGCAGTTAGGGATGAGCTGATATAAAAGTGATAATGGGCCAAAACCGGTTTGGCTCAGTGGATGGAGCGTCAGCCTGCGGACTGAGGGGTCCCGGGTTCGATTCCGGTCAAGGGCACGTAACTTGGTTGCGGGCACATCCCCAGTAGGAGGTGTGCAGGAGGCAGTTGATCGATGTTTCTCTCTCATCGATTTTTCTGACTCTCTATCCCTTTTCCTTCCTCTCTGTAAAAAATCAATAAAATATATTTTAAAAAAAAAGTGATAATGGAAGAACCTGGCCACAGTAATTTGTGTTGTCTGTGTTTTTAGGAAGAGGTGTGTCTTTATTTTGCCTGCAGTAAAACCGGTGACTATGGGCAAGTCTGTACTCCACCCAGAGTGAATCACTTTTTTAAGGATGTAACCAAATGTTGTGTTTTAGCTGTGAGTTGACAGGTAGCTTCTTTCCTACCATGTGCAAGAATTGGATTTTTCTCCAAGAAGTAAGACTTGGTAAACAGAAAGAAAGAAAGAAGGAAAGCTAGTCATCACACTGCTGTTTTTTCTCCATATAGAGATTAGAATTACTGACACCCTTGTTAGTTAGATTCATCTTCTTAAAACAGTGTTTATGGAGGCTCACTATTTATGGAAAAATAAGGGTCAAATGCTTTAAGCTAGTATTCTCTCCTTTAAGTTGTCTTCAAAATCCTAGGAGAGTCTCGAAGATTTTGAGAATTGCTCCCATTTAAATTGTTAACACTCGATTTGTGACTTATTCCCCTATTCACAACTGAATAGAACCAGGCTTGGGCTCAGGGCCAGGCACTCCAGTGTGGGCATGGTCCTCACTCTTCACCTAGCCCAGGTGCTGCTGTCTAGCAGTGACCAGCACCCCACCCCCCCACCCCCCCGCATTGCTCAGCTGGCTCACCTACTCTGTGTAGTCCAGGTTCTCCTCTGCACTCCTGCTTCCAATCTTCCTTCTCCCCTTTAGAAAGATCTTCATCTTTCCTAACAACTTCCTATATTTCTATGATTCTAAGGAGCACATTTCTTCATCCTCTAACACCACAGAAATCAGTATGCATCTTGTCATCAATGCACATCCCAGCTAAATTGGCTGCATTTTCTTCCTTAGTAATCTATAAACTAATGGTGCACCTTACATGACTTCCATCCGACTTGGCTCCCCTGTGTTACGTGTGGTTGAGTTGGCTCCAACTTCTGGCAACCTATGAATGAGTAAGGTCTACAATGTCCTATACTCAACAGCTCTGTTCAGCTCCTGTAGACTCATGCCCATGGCTTCTTTTATGGAGTCCATCCATCTCATATTTGGTCTTCCTCTTTTCCTGCTGCCTTCTATTTGCCCCAGCATTATTGCATGTATCCAAAAATACTCCCCCACAGAATCATGCCTTTTTTTTTTTTTTTTTACCAAAACTGAAATTGAGTGAGAAATGAGACTTTTAAAAGCAACATTTGGTAGCTCCCAAATGGGTCAGAATATCACATTAAAAACTTTTACAAAAGAAAAGTACATGATATATTATCTGTAAATCCTTCAGAATTCGTTTCTCAGAAACACTAACTATAATCAAATAACAAAGATATGAACTTTGGATGGGGTGTGATTTACCTGGAATTTGAAAGTGATGTGGTTAGAATTATTCTTCATAACAGAGTGTAATGGACAGAACACCAGGCCCTAGGAGTCAAATAATGTTCTCTGACTCATGTTACCTGAGAATAAGAGGGTTAGAGATGATTTAAGTCCTTTTCAACACTTATCCTCTGTATTTTCCAGCATTCATATTTGGATACAGATCACTTTTATTGGTGGAAAAAAGAAAAAAAATGGATTCTAAAATAGAGGACACTATAATTTTAGCAGCTGAATTTGAACCTTGTTTTGAGTTATAGAAATCTGCTCTTTCCCTTGAGTTGTGAGTGATGAGTTATTCTGGCACTTGGATCTGGCATTCTTTCCCGTTCTTGCTGACTTCCTTCCTCTGATTGCTGCAGACAGGTTATAGCAAGTAATGCTCTTTTTAGCAGAGATTTATTATGTTCTAATGTTCCTTGTGTATTTCCCTCCACTGACATGATGCAATAATGAGCATGTTTATATACTGCCTATGCACTCTCTATTTCTTGACTTGAACTTCTTTGGGGAGCTACTACATAAATAGGTGTTACCACACCTGGAACTTCACTTGTCAAGAAGAAAGATAAAATACTGAAAAGGTGTTTTATTCATCTCTATAATTGTTATGCTCTGTAAATTAATACCTTAGTAAACTCCAGTCTTCATACTGTGAGTTTATATAAAATCATATTGATAGAAAAACAGTAAGTCTCCTCTTTCCCCACCCCGACATGCACACATAAACACAACCTTTGCTCTAAAATTCCAGATTCACCTTTCATTGCAAATCCATTGTCACAGACTAATTCCAAGAGGATTCCAAACTTTATTTTTTTTAAATCACCACCCGAGTATATTTTTTTTCATTGATTTTTGGAGAGACGAAGAGAAACATCAATGTGAGAGAGACACTTCCATGGGTTGTCTCCTGCACTCAACCCAATCTGGGCGAGACTGCAACCAAGGTACGTGCCCTTGCCCGGAATCAGGCCTGTGATACGCAAGCCTTCAGTCCACAGGCCAATGCTCTATCCACTGAGCCAAACCGGCTAGGGCCCAAACTTTTAAATGTCCAAATGTAATAGAGAACTACCTGATCTGAGATTCAGTTTTATTATTTTTTTTTCTGCCAAAAGTGATTTGGGCAAATCATTTTATCTTCTCCAAGCTTTAATGATCCCATGTGTTAGGTGAGGATTTGGACTGTCAGTGCTTTTCAACCTATTTCTGCCTCAACAAACCAGAGATGATCCTACTCAGCCTCAATATCCACATAGGCTCACTATCCTAGTAATGCTACAGTGAGGAGGAGGGTGTGTGCGGGAGAAAGGCTTTCAGGTGTACCTGATAACCTTAGCGGGGTGTGAGTTACGGGGATAGTCAATCTAATCCCATCTCTATCTACTCCCACTCCCCTTGCCACAGGCTGATAGGCCCAAAGGTCCTTGCCAGCAGCAATTTCTGTGACTATAAATGGAAAGTTCTCCTTCAACAAGAACATTCTTTAGGTAGAATAGGTTTTGCTGTTTCTATATGTGTTTTTTTTTTTTCTTTTAAAGATATCATTCCAACATCTCCTGGCTTGTACTGTTTCTGACAATTCCTACCTGTGTTCCTGTATTTAACATGATTTTTTTTTTATGTTTGCTTTTAAGATTTTCTTTTTTATCACTGATTCAGCAACTTCATTACGATATTCCTGGCGAGGTCTTCTGCTTATCCTGCTTATTTTTGGAAGCTACTTTTATCTCTTGGGTTATTTGTTAGCAAATATGAACATATTTGGCCACTACAAATATATTATCTCTGATCATCTTCCCACCCTACCCCCATGAATTCAATTTCATCTATGTTAGAACACCTAATAATGTCCCATAAGTCACCAAAGTTCTGTGTTTTCTCTTTCTCTCTTTTTTATGCCCTTTTCTCTCTGTGCTTCAGTTTGAATGGGTTCATTTGCCAATAGCTTGATATGTTTACTGATCTTTCTTTTGCAGCATCTAATTTGCTGTTAAACCCATTCAATGAATTCTTCATTTCAGATTCTATATTTCTCAGGTCTGTAAGTTTCATTTGCCCCCCCCCTTTTTTTTAAAGAAATAAGAATATAAACATGGTATTTTAAAAGGTGGTGGTGGGTACTTAAATGAAAGTGGTTCATCTTGGGGTGTAGAAATTTGAGAACAGGGAGCAATGTATAAGAGACATTTGTTTTCTTTGTAGCCCTATAGTTCTTTTTTGATGTTTAAAAACATGATAAAACTAAATGAAAATAAATACAGAAAAATATAGCTGTACATACATATGTTAAGTGATTTTATGAGCATTATCACCCCTTTCTATCTTTGTCTCTCCATAAAACAGAAACATTTGTATTCTGGGAAGTACTGGATAAAGTATCCCACAGTCTCTCTACCTCATACTCCTCAGGTGATTTCCTGGAATGCAGAGTGAGGAAAGAGTGGTACATAAGTGATACTCTGCATAATCACACTCAGTTCCCCTCCTTTCCCCTCTCCCAGGACCAAAATCTTATCCAACTGTCAGATAGCCTTTAAGAAAACTGTGGTAGGCACGATATTTTTGAAATAACTTATGTTACTGCAAGTAAACTAGATGGTTAACTCTCATAAACAGAATCTAACAATAATAACATAGAAAGCTATCGTATCATCTGTTGTGCATTACAGACGGCTGCAAAGTTCTTCCCATTCCTCCTGTCAAGAGGTTGATTCTATTCTTCTGGCTCCAAGGCTAGCCCCGAGAGATGCTTTGACCAAAATTGGGGCAAAGGAATTGGGTAAAATGTAACTTCACAGGAGGGCTTTCAGAGAGTTGCAGTTTTTGCTTTGCTGGGCTAGAAATGCTCAATCTAGAACCCAGGTGCCATGCCGTTAGGAACCCATGCTGGTAGAGCAGCCACAAGAAAGAGCTCCAAGGTAATGCTCCAGGTAAGCCAAACAAATTCTAGGCTAGCCAAGCCCCCATTTAAAAGAGAAAGCTAGGGCCCTGGCTGCATAGCTCAGTTGGTTCGAGTGTCATCCGATATGCCAAGGCTGTGAGTTCGATCTCTGGTCAGGGCATATATAAGAATAAGCCAATAATGCATAAATAAGTGGAGCAACAAATCTGTTTTTCTCTTTCTCTCGCCCTTCTCTTTAAAACCAATAAATAAATGTTTAAAACTTATAATAATAAAAGTGTAATATGCTAATTAGACTGGACATCCTTCTGGACGACCTACCGGACAAAGCCGGGGCTGCGAGGGAAGCCTGGGTCCCGGGTGCCAAAGTCCCAGGTGCCAGAGGGAAGCCAGTGACGACAGCCAGGGGAAGGAAGGCCTACTGTTGCATAAATTTCGTGCATCAGGCCTCTAGTAAACAAATAAAAGAGGAAGCTAGAACTGGGCTCAATTGCTCACTTAGATAAGGGAAGAGCTAAAAAATACCTGAATGATAAAAAGAAAATTGGGGACATTTCTTTGATAGTAAGACACATATGTAGTTACTATTGTGACAATTAAATAATTAAATATATGTAAAATATTTAAGACAGTGCCAGACACTTCATAAGTGTTCAATAACTGTTAGCTATTATAACTACTGCCAAAGAACTATCGCAAGTTTCCTATTATTTTCACCATCAGGTGTCAGCTATCCCCTTGCTTGAGTAGGCAATTTGTCCAATCCTGGCTTTCTCTTTCCAATGTGCCTGTGTATACCTATCACAACACAGATGTAAACAAAAAACTTAGTTTTTAGTACTACTAATTATGAAATTGAAAAGTATGAATTGAAGAAGAAAAAATGTAGTATTCATTTTGTTTTACAATAGATATTCCCATCTCTTATTATTTCCTGTCTCTAAGACCTTTATTTTTCCCCACAATTTTACTTTCATAGTATCCTTTCCAAGTTTCTTTTTCTTCCTTCATTGACTCTGTAAATTTTCTGAATTAGATAATTCCAATTCTTTTGTCTAGGATTTTACAGCAAAGATTCATCCTATCCATTTTGCAGCAAAGATTTATCCTATCTAGTTTTAGCTCTATCTCATTTTAATCACCTATTCTCTATCTCCCCATTTCTACACATGCAACTCCTATATTCATGAAGCATAAGTGACATCTCCATTAGAACGTGGGCAAAGTATAAAAAAACAATGTTTTAGAGTGTGTGTGTGTGTGCATGCACACTCACTATTCTGACTTCAATTCTATCAGGTCACAAATTTTTGCCAAGGTGGTGCCTTATATTGACAATCAAAGGGGCACTGCCATATTCCTGTCACATTTTAAAACTGTGGGACAAAAGTTTAGAAAAGGCTGTGGTGGTATCAGAGGACCAGCCAATTCAACTCTAGTTACTATAGAAATAAGAGTCATTCATTTTGGCAGAAAGTTGAAGGAATCAAGACATACAGCTAGTGGCACATCCTAATATATAAAAAGCTAGGGGCCGTCATGACCTAAATGACAAGACGGATGACCAAACAGCAGGCTGCGTGGGGCGATGAGGCCGGTGGGGGGGAGGGGAGTAGTGAGGGATGACCAAATGATTGAACAGCAGGCTGCGTGGGGCGGCCAAGCCATCGGGGGGGTAGTGAGGGACAACCAAAGGACTGCAGAGTAGGCTGCGTGGGGCAACCAGGCCAGCAGGGGGGTTAGTGATGACCAAATGACTGAGCAGCAGGCTGCGTGGGCAACCAGGTCAGCAGGGGGGTTAGTGAGGGATGACCAAACGAATGAACAGCAGGCTGCGTGGGACGACCAGGCTGGCGGGGGGGAGGGGGGGTAGTCTGGGGGGTTGCAGCAGTTGGGGGCGACCAGGCCAGCAGGGGGGGAGCAGTTAGGGGCGATCAGGCTGGCAGGCAGAGGTGGTTAGGGGTGATCAGGCTGGCAGGGGGGCAGTTAGGGGCGATCAGGCAGGCAGGCAGGCAGGTGAGCAGTTAGGAGCCAGTGGTCCCGGATTGTGAGAGGGATGTCCTGGATTGGAGAGGGTGCAGGCTGGGCTGAGGGAAGCCCCCACCACCCCGTGCACCAATTTTGTGCACCAGGCCTCTAGTATTAAAATATAATAAGGCAGGCGCTACAGGCTGGCTAGGGACCGACTCTTATCTTTTGCTCTTCCTGCATTGTAATCCTTTCACCTTTTTGGCTGATTCTCCTTCCACAAATCATTTTATAACTACCCTTTCTCTCCTCACTACTCCCTAAAAAAGCCTCATTGTTTAATTTTAAAAAGCATTTCTCTCTCTTCACCTCCCTGCCTTTCTCCAAAAATGTAGAGTTCTGGTCTCAATCAGTGTGCTCTCAGTAGTGCTAAGAAGGAACTTTATGTATACTTGAAAAATAAAATTGAAGACTGTTGCCTTCTCACATGTATTCATGTTTAAATAGTTGTAAAGGATGTATTTCCAGAGTATTATAAATATTGAGATTTTGAAATAAGACCCTTACATCAACTCTTTCTAAAGCATTCAGATTTAAAACCACCGTGATTTAATACTACCATCCATTTAAAACTATCTTTGAGAAACCTTACAAAGTTTTTTTCCTCCTTAAATTTGTATTTCTATACCACTACCCCAAGAGAACATCTTTCCCTCACTGATCATTTTGAAATAATTCTCAGAAATAAAAATATGCCTATACATTAAAAAAAAAATTTAATCATACAAACATAAGGTTCTAAGTATTGAATTTCTTCTGGACTGGATTAGCATTACAATTATTTATATATAATTATATACATTAAAGATTTAGGGAAAATTTTAGGCATAAAAAATTAACATTTATTGGAAATACATTTCTTAATTAGACAGATGAAATAATCTCATTAGTCTTCTCCTTCACAATGAGTTCTTGTAAACATGGGAGTCTATTATTTATTGCTAGGATTCAATACTTTTTCAATTCAATTTCATTTTTTAATGGAATAAAGTTCAGAGAGACCTTATTCACATAAATAAGTCAGAATAGCAGAAATTGTGTTGTAACATCCCTCAATTCTTTGAAATTTGAGTTATTTATAAGATGACAAACAAATGACAACTGAAAGTCTTTTTTCCACTGTAACTCCTGAGAAAATGAGAGTGAAAAAAGAAAATAGTAATTATGATGATCTCCAGACCACACTTAGAAAACTGGCACTTCAGAGTCTTCCATTCTTTCAAACCTGTTACCCACATTTCCCACTGTCCTCTTGTTTGGTGCCTCAAAGGTTTTTAAAGAGGAGTTTGGAAAGGGGAAATCTCCACTCTCATCACAAGTGGGTTCTCAGGCAGGTCAATTTTCAGCAATGAAAATCTGGAAATGGATTTCCTTAATCTACCATCCCTATGCATACTACGCATCTCCACAGGGAAAGTCTCCTGGCTTAAAGAAATTAACCTCTTCAAGAGTGGTCATATCACATTTCCAAGTATTAGTGAAGATAACTGAAGAGTGAAACTGTAACACAAATTTATAACATTAATAAAACAATCAAATTTTTCATAAAATGTTATATATCTTAGGCTTCCAGCTGACAAGAATGAAAAATGGTGCAGGATAGAAAAGGGTCTAGAATTGTGGATCTGTGCTCAGGAGAGATTGACTCCAGGTTCTGTGAACAATGTGACACGACAAGAAAGCTGTGTTAGCAACCCCTCAGTACACATCTCTAGTAACAACAACCACCTCAATTGCTGTGCACATGACTGGGGTGTAAGTGTAATAATGAAGCAAAAATGAGAGATCTTATATCAACCCCTGTGATCTCAAAGAATAAAAGCAACACAGTGACACTAGGAATATCATAAGTAAGAGAATGAATCTCTGCCTTCTAGGAGCTTGCAATTTAGGGACACACAAGAAAGACAAATTGCAATTTAAAGCCTTATACACAAAAAGATCAGCAGACATTCTAGAAATTGGAAGGAGAAAATAAATTATCCAAGGTTGGGAAAATACCTCCTTTCAAAGCATTTTCTAAGCAAGTCCCACTTTTCCACAGGCCCACCTACTGATGTGAGACCAAAACTGACACACTTTTAAATGTTATATATAAAAAAGAACAGGAGGACATTTAGAACTATTTATAAACTAGTATAAGAAATTTCATCAATAACCAAGAAACAGGGTTCAAGTCTCTATGAGTCTGGAAAATTTGACACAATAGGTCTTGTATGAACAGTTTTTTTTCCCAGTGAAGTTTTCCTTTTGTTTAAAAAACTGACTGTAAAAACAAGTTGTTTTTTTTCTTCTTAATGAAACACTTCTGCTTTTAATCATATCTAACACTTTAAGACAGGTTAAAGAAAGGAGAGAAAATACCCCTTGTAATTATGGAGCTTTATAATTACTGTGTGGTTTACACAATAGTCCCACTTACAAGGCATCTTCCTTTTTCAACTAAAGCTGGAATCTCTCTAGATATTAAGTTATTTACTGGCTTCCCTTGCATCTGGCACCCAATGCAGGACATAGTATATAAAACTATAATCTGGCCTCAGATAATAACAGAACAAGTCAGGGAAAGCATAATTAGCATTACTATATTACTCAGAGCATGTAAATAAACCAAATTAGATAATGTATACAGCTTATCCTTAAATTAATTGAACTTTTCTGAGCAAGACAGAAAAGTAACTGTTAGAAAGAATATTAAAAAGTGACACCAACAGATATATAGAGCTCAAGATTTATGAGGATGTACTCTTTCCAAAATTTCCATCATGTCTGTCCATAAGGCTACACAGTATAATAAAAACAAAATGATTTCAACGATTCCTACAGTAACCAGAAAACTGTCAATCCCACAGGCCTAGGTTACACTTGTGCTCTTCCACGGGTTTACTACTTGCCTAATGGCAAATTGCCTAACACCTTCTGTCCCTCAGTCTTTCCACTTGGAAAAAGGACTCCATAGTATGTCTTGACAAATTATTCATGGCCTGACCTTACTGGTGAGAGAATAAACTAGTCTTTCAGGAAGTGCAAACAGGATATTCTTGAGAAATACACTATCTTGACTTGAACATTTTAAACTAATATTAAAGTATAATAATAGTTTTTATAAAAACATATTTATTATTAAAATCTATAGTAGCCACTATTTATGACTTGGTTTAGGTACAATCTCCCCCAAGCTCTCTCCCCAAAATACCTAAACACAGAAGACTCACTAATAAATATTCTCAAAAACTGAATATTTACATAATTTAATTATTATAGCTAATAGATTTATATTTGTCTCAACTTTAACTAGCTTCAATTTTCAGTATAATATATACATGAACTGCAGAATTAATTTATAATTCTAAAAACCCTTAACCCTTAGTTTATTTACTACCACAGAATAGAGTTACCATACATTTTTCAGTAGTATTGGTAAAGTTATTAGTACAGATATACAGTTCTTAAGAGTTTTCCCGGAGAGGATCCAAGATGGTGGCGTAGGTAAACACCTAAACTGCTGCCTTGCACAACAATTTCAAAACTACAACTAAAAGACAAAACGTCTATCACCCAGAACCATGGGAAAGCTGGCTGAGTGGAAGCTCTGCAACTAGAAGGAAAGAGAAAACAGCATTGAGACGTGCACAAGCGCTGAAAAGCTGAGGTACGGACGCGCGCGAATCGGGCTGGTGGCGGGTGACTGGAAGCGCTGCTCTTTTCAACCCGAAGGGAGACATGCTCCCGATTACTCCAAACTCCAGTTTCTGGGGAGACGCGGGGGACCCAAACTCCTACGGAGAGAAGCTGGACTGTCTGCCATCGGGTCAGAAAGTGAGGGAGGCTTGCTTACAGGGCTGCGCGCAGGAATAATTGTTTACTGCGCTGGGGCACAGGATGCTGGGACACGGTTGGAGACGCAGAGCCGGCTGACTGGCAGCCATTGCTGTTTGCCACGCCCTAGCCTAGTGATGCCCTGAGGCCCGCCCCACACAATCTACAAACCCACCCAAGCTCCAAGCAGTGGCTTTAGCATATGAATGACCTGCCCTATCGCAGCTTAACCTAGCAAACTTGCAGCCCGGATCAGACAGCTCCAAAACCTCCAAACCCCAAGCAAAGAGGAGAAAACTGTAGTCCTCGCTGTAGCGCCTGCTGGGTGGCCTCAGACAGTAGCTGACCTGCACCCCATTGGAGATCCAGAAGCCAGTGTACCTAGTGGTCAGAGTGAGACACCAGATTTCAACTCCTCACATCCATAAGCGACACATTCAAGAGGCAGACTCAGTGAGCACCAAAGCCCCACTGAAACAAGTCCTGCACCATAAGCGTGTCTCCAGCGCAGCAGTTCTTCCATTATAGACACAGCGGGTCCCCACAGCCAATTGGCCTGGAGGTCAATTCCTCCCAGTGTACCAACAGCAATCAAGGCTTAACTACACCAAGACTTTGCACTCAGCCCACAAAGGGGTGCACCAAGAGCGTCCACCTCAGGTGATTGGGGAGGCTGAACTACTGGCCCCTATAGGTCACCTACCACACAAAGCCACTCCATCAACATAGGGAAGCAGCAAAATGCAGAGACAAAGAAACATGTCACGAATGAAAGAAATGGAGGAAAGCAAACTACTGGACGACATAGAATTCAGAGCCACATTTATAAGGTTACTCAAGAATCTTCTAAAAACCGCCGAGAAACTTGATGAGACCACCGAGGAGCTTAGTGAGACCTTCAAGGACCTTAATGAGAATGCCAAAAAAATGGAAAAAGACCAGTAAGAAATTAAGCATACACTGTCTAAAATAAAGAATATACAGAAACTCAACTGTAGATCAACGTACCCCAAGAATCAAACCAAAGATCTGAAATATGAGAAAACAAAAGCACCAACCAGAAAAACAAAAAGAAAAAAGAATCCAAAAATATGAAGATAGTGTAAGGAGCCTCTGGGACATCTTTTAGCGTACCAACATCCGAATTTTTGGGGTGCCAGAAGAAGACAGAGAGCAAAATATTGAAAACATATTAGAAGAAATAATGGCAGAAAACTTTCCCTACCTGGTGAAAGAAATAGACTTACAAGTTCAGGAAGCGCGCAGAACCCCATACAAGAGGAATCCAAAGAGGACCACACCAAGACACATCATAATTAAAATGCCAAGGGCAAAAGACAAAGAGAGAATCTTGAAAGCAGCAAGAGAAAAACAGTTAGTTACCTACAAGGGAGCACCCATATGACTATCAGCTGATTTCTTGGCAGAAACTATGCAGGCCAGAAGGGAGTGGCAAGAAATATTCAAAGTGATGAACAGCAAGAACCTACAATCAAGATTACTCTACCCAGCAAAGTTATCATTCAGAGTTGAAGGTCAGATAAAGAGCTTCACAGACAAGAAAAAGCTAAAGGAGTTCATCACCACCAAACCAGGATTACATGAAATGCTGAAGGGTATTCTTTAAGAAGAGGAAGAAGAAGAAAAAGATAAAGATAAAAATTATGAACAACAAAAGGACATCAAATACATACCTACCAACAAGTGAATCTAAAAATCAAGTGAATAAAAAATCTGAAGAACAGAATGGACTAGTGAATATAATAGAATCAGGGGCATAGAAAGGGCGTGGACTGACAATTCTCACAGGGAAGGGGGTTTGAAGGGTTCGGGAAGAGATTGGACAAAAATCTTACACCTATGGATGAAGACAGTGGCGGGGGGTAAGGGCACGGGATGGGGTGGGGAATCAGGTGGAGGGGAGCTATGGGGGGAAAAAAAGAGGAACACCTGTAATAATCTGAACAATAAAGATTTATTAAAAAAGAAAAAAAAAAAAAGAGTTTTCCCATAACAACTATCAGAGATTTTAATCATTTATGGGTATGATTATAATAAGCTAGAGTCAGTGAAGTACTCTCTGAAAAATAATATGCCTATATAAAATAAGTCATCAACTTGCATTTAAGGAAAAGGAATGATATGTGTGTGCATGCGTGTGCTTATGTGCATGTATAAAGCAAATCATACAGTAGGGTAAGTGGGGGGAAGGAAACTTGTTGCTGGGTCAGTATTGAGCCATAGATAAGCTAAATGAGAACCTCAGAGAAAATAATGCACATGTATATAATAAAGGACAAAGTGCTTCAATCTTTAGTCTCTGTTTCTAGCTGAACACTTTCTAGCCCACCCCTCTTCAAACAGACTCATATCAAATCAGGCCAGTTAAAAAATACAAAAAGGTTAGTCTTCAAGTTTAGGTAATCAGAACATCCTAACAGGTATCTGCCCAAATATTGGAAAAGCTCCCCTAAGAAGCCAGGTTCCTGCCAATAGATGAGAACCATATGCATACAACCATGAAAGATTCCTTGAGATCTCAGAAACTCTGTGCAAAGATTAGGGGCATTAACCATAACACTGTGAGAGAAAAAGGAGAAGTCACCAGGTCTCCCAAAGGAGTACTTAGAGCTAACATATAATTCATTTATAGTGTAATTAATGACAACTGTGGATGTATTCTGTATGACAGGAGGAAATTTTTCAACATCAGCATTAAAAGGAAAAAAGTAAAAACAATGGAAGGCATAACAAGCTAAAATTTTAAGTGTTAAAGTCAGGTATTTATCCATGATATTTTAATATGTTTTTCTTTTGCTGGAGAAAATAGTAATAGCTATTATGTCTCAAGGGCTCATGTGCAAAAGGCTCTTACTGGTAGTCTAATGGTTCAGACGAGTTACTGCATCTAATCCTCCAACATTTCTGCAAAGGAGGTAGCATTCCATAAGTACTTTTCATAACTGCCCTTGGTTTTTCAGCTGTTGAAAGATTAATGCCCTCTCAGTATTAATGGTAGAAAAAAATTATCATTCTCCTAAACTAATGGCCAAAAGAATGGAGCAAAGTTTACAGCCAATTACCACAGTTAACATACTTATATAATACACTGTTTTAAACTAATACAAAACCAATATATATAGATAGATTCCCTTAAGATAAAATTATTTATATATATATATATATATATAATTTTTAAATTACAATATATCTGCTTTATCCAAATGCTAAAATCTATCTGATGATATCTAAATCAAATATACTTATTTACATGACAAAGGTTCACAAGGACTTTAAGAGTGCCAAGAACCATTCTAGACTAGACCATGGATAAAACATGTTCACTGCCCTTGTAACTACCAAGCATGCAAACATACATATATAGAAGCATGCATGTATACAATCATTTTCCCTTACATTCCACAATGACTAACTCTAAGTAACAGGTATTTTCCATTTGCTACTCAGTGCTATTTAGCATTTAAAAGCAACTTAAAACTCTATAGTAACATAGGTATTTAATGCTAAATCGCCAACCTCTTTTGCTGAATTCTGCACAAACACAACCTATCTTCACCGTCAACTTGCCCAAATATATATAACATTAAATAAAGAGGAAGAATATCAACAAGTCTTAGACTAAAGTTCAAAGAAATAATTTCCCCTCATTTTAGGAGGGACCATGTTTGCTGCAAAGAAAATAATAAGTTATTAGACTGTGCTATTAAGTGCCTAATGTCCAATTTTTTCACAAGTGATGAGATGTGTGGGGATCACATTTAGTTAAACAGAGGACCTGTATTATTCATTGCAATTTCTACCTCTAATTTCAGACTGCATTTATATGACCTGGGCCAAATTTTAATGTTTTCCTTTTCTTTTTGATAAATAGTTCGAACTGTTTTTTTAAAAAAAGAAAAATATAAAAGAGAAAAAACAATTGGAAATGTGTAAGATAGTTTTCAATATTATTCTCAAAATTCAAATCCAAAATTTGCAAATTCTTACACATATTCTAAGTGACTAAACCATGAAATAATTTCATGCCTGCTACCTCAATTCAAAATTGAAAAGAGATTGGAAATTATCTTTTCTAGTTTCCTAATCAATATAGCAGACATTCAGCACAATTGACCCTTCTTCAAAACACCTAGAGTAGTAGGGTGGCCCCTGATTCCCAGAACCAGAAAGTCAACTAAAGCAGACAACTCTATCTCACTGGAAAACTTTCCATTTGTTTTCCCAGAAACTTTTAAAATCTGTCTCTTCAACAGGATGGAGTTTTTAAAATATAAAGACATAACTGTATCTACATGTATTCTTCTATCTCCAGAATAAAAACATGCTCTGACTCATACTGGTTGTATCTAAAATTATTTACAAACCATGAGATTCCAAAATTGTATACTATACTCTAGATGTGATCTGACCAGGACAGAGCACCAGGAACTAATAATAGCTTATCCAATCTGGATGCTATAATTTATGCAGTCTAAAATGACATGAGCATTTTTTAGAAGATTCATGACAATGTTATATTAAATGTGAGCTCAAATTTCCGTGTCCCACCAAACAAGTAAAGTCTCTTTTATCCTACATGTGTTTAATGTAGTGAACTTAAATGTAAAATTTGAGACTTGTTTTCAGTAAACTCCTTTCTGGAGTGAAAATGCTATATATAATGTTAGGATTATTTTTCATATTGCCATAATATGAAGTTTAATATCTTATCAAAGTTTACAACAGAGCAAGTACATATAAAGCAATGTGAAAATGAGCAATCCACTTAAGAAACTATAAACTACAAAGGGTTACTTTTAAAATTTTAAAAAGAAAGAAAATTAATTCAGAATTTTTTTAATTTAAAAATTTATAATGCTTCTGGCATTGCAAGAAAGGTTTTTTTTTTTGTTTTTTGTTTTGTTTTGTTTTTTAACTCATCCTCTAAGGAAGTTGTTACGACATGGAACAGGTGTGAAGTTCTGACTCAATAAATAAGCCTAAACCATCATCCTATATCAATCATCTTAGGAGACTATTTGCAGTATTTTCTGTTATAATGTTGGATTGTAAGTAAGAGAGGGAAACCAGAATTTTAGGTACAAAATCCATTAAACCATGTACATCTAACACTGCCAACCACTGAAACTGAAAGCAGATTCTATTTTAAAAACAATAATAATATAAGAGTGGTTTACAAAAGACGGATTTCCTCACTTAGTCATCCTCCTGTATTAACAGCTTGATTTCCTACCCGTCATTTACTCAACCGAAGGCTGGATGTTCTGTAAACAAGTTTGTTTGCTTTGTGTAACAGGGACTGAGGCAAGAAAGGAAACCTAGAATAGTATTTCTTTTCCTGAAACAGTTACCAAAATGTTAACCTTCAGGAAAATTCCTTGACCCAGCAATGGCCTGTCAGGGGGCTCCTTGAGCACCTGAACAATCCACCTGTGATTTGCCACAGTACTCTGCAGAGAATGCAACACAGGGCTGAAAGAATGGGGCTATTATTTTGATATACAAATCTGATACGTCTTGATGGCAATGAGCAGGGCGAATTACCTTGTTTTATGCTTTGTGTGTCTTGAAAAGAGAGAATGTGAGTTCTCCAACTTATCCCTATTTCTACTGGATATCTATTTATCTCTTTGTGGGCAAAAATTGTTAAAGCTATTTGTTTTATTCTAAAAGCCCATTTCTCTGAGATAGCTGAAAGCAATGGATCTCAATTAGAAAACAGGAAAAAGTTCTTACTAAATAATAAGCTTACGAAATCTAATAGAATGTATATGCTAAATGATTCAGAAAATTAGTGTCCAGTCACAAAATAAATTATTCTCAGACTGATAATAAACAGTAGTGTAATAATGTGTCAATTTTTGTAGAACATAAAATACAACATAAGTTTTATCTTAAGTGAAAGATAAAAGTTCATCTCAAAATAATGGGTCCATTCCTTCACAATGATTTTTTAAAAGTACATTAATTCAGTTGTTATTTTAATAATCTGATACCTTAAAATGTATTGAGTATCTTAATATTCTTAATATGAGTATTAAGTTACCAATAAAGTATATTCTTTATTACTACATTTGTAAAACTAGAATTCATACTGTTACTTGCAGCTTTTCTGTCAAATAGATAAGGTGTTAACCTTTAAATGTTAGTGCTGCTTTTCTCAAATCTTTAAAACTCATCTGATTCCAGGAAGATAGAAAAAATATTATTGTGCCCAAAGCTTAAAAAAAAAAAACACCAAAAACACAAAAAGAGGCTGGTTAAGAGAAGTCTATTAACACAACAAATTCACGAGTGGTTTTTAAAAAATCTCTTTGAATGACCTTGAGTACTAATTCTTTAGGAATAAGACAATGATTGCTAGTAAAGAGAGAAAGCAAATGCAATGAGAAAGTTGCCAAACTCAAAACATTTTTAGATCTTTTAGCTCTATATAGCTGTAAATAATCTGTTTCATAGAAATCAAGTTATTGTTTATCTTTTTGTATCTTTTACTTTTTTTTGTTAATCCTCACCTGAGGATATTTTTCCACTGATTTTTAGAGAGAGTGGGAGGGAGAGGGAGAGTCACAGAGAGAGAAACATCACTGTGAGAGAGACACATCAATTGGTTTCCTTCAGCACACACCCCAACTGGGGCCGGGGATCAAGCCTGCAACCAAGATATGTGCCCTTGACCAGAATCAAACCCAGGACCCTTCAGTCTGTGGGCTGACAATCTATCCAATGAGCCAAACTGGCTAGGGCTGTTTGTCTTAACATTTTAAAATGTTTCTTTTCCCACTTGAAAAGGACTATAATATTATCAAACCTGAAAGAGAAAAGGACTATTAAAAATACTAAAATTATACCTTTTAATACTTCATGGTTAATAGGAACACATTAGGTGATTAATATGAAGAGCATCTCCATTTTGATGGTAAGGTTTGTGTTTGATAAAAATTAGAGTTCTTTGATCTCTATCTATTCAACTCTAGTACCCTAGGAAAAATGTACTTTGTTATTATTATTCACTAATAATCTAAAATATGGTTCTAGTCTATGAGCTGGAGACTTCTGTGAATGCAGAACCCAGATAAATATCAAGTACAGTAGGTCCTTGGGTTTTGTCGGAGATCCGTTCCTACTGCACAATGTAACACGATTTTCGCCGTAAGTAGGAACCCACCTACATAAGCACCTACGTCATTCACATGGAGCACATACACAGCAGTAATGAAGTGAAACAGTAAAACAAATTTAAAAGAAAGATAACAATTCCTGACCTCTAATTGTGGTAAATAAATAATAAAAAACATAAAGCACATATGTACATACATCGCAATGACCGAACTTTTTTTTTTTTTTATAAATAAACTAGAGGCCCGGTGCACGAAATTCGTGCACGGGGCGGGGGGGGGGGGGGGAGGGGGGTTATGTCCCTCAGCCCAGCCTGCACCCTCTCCAATCTGGGACCCCTCGAGAGATGTCCGACTGCCCGTTTAAGCCCGATCCTGGTGGGATGGGGCCTAAATGGGCAGTTGGACATCCCCCTGACAATCCAGGACTGCTGGCTCCCAACTGCTCGCCTGCCTGCCTTCCTGATTGCCCCTAACCGCTTCTGCCTGCCAGCATGATCACCCCCTAACCACTCCCATGCCAGCCTGATTGATGCCTAACTGCTTCCCTGCCAGCCTGTTTTCCCCTAACTGCCCTCCCCTGCAGGCCTGGGTCCCCCCCAACTGCCCTCCCCTGCAGGCCTGGTCACCCCTAACTGCCCTCCCCTGCAGGCCTGGTCCCCCCCCAACTGCCCTCCCCTGCAGGCTTGATCGCCCCCAACTGCCCTCCCTTGCAGGCCTGGTCCCTCCCAACTGCCCTCCCCTGCTGGCCTGATCACCCACAACTGCCCTCCCTTGCAGACCTGGTACCTCCCAACTGCCCTCCCTTGCTGGCCATCTTGTAGTGGCCATCTTGTGTCCACATGGGGGCAGGATCTTTGACCACATGGGGGCAGCCATCTTGTGTGTTGGAGTGATGGTCAATCTGCATATTACTCTTTTATTAGATAAGATAGAGGCCTGGTGCACAGGTGGGGGCCAGCTGGTTTTCCCTGAAGGGTGTCCCGGATCAGGGTGGAGGTTCCCTTGGGGCGTGGGGCGGCCTGGGCGAGGGGCCTGTGGTGGTTTGCAGGCCAGCCACGCCCCCTGGCGACGCAAGCGGAGGCCCTGGTATCTGGAGTTTATTTATCTTCTACAATTGAAACTTTGTAGCCTGTAGCAGAGCCAAGCCTTCTGCTTGCTCCATGGCGGCAGCCATTTCTGTTGGGATTTATGTATCTTCTATAATTGAAACTTTGTAGCCTAAGCGAGGCCTGGGCTGGCCAGGGTGTGCGGAAAGCTTGGCTTCCTCCATCGCCGCGGGCAACCCTAGCCTCCTGCTCTTTCCAGCTCCGTGGCTGCCGGCGTTTCTGTTTGGGTTTATGTATCTTCTATCATTGAAACTTTGTAGCCTTGAGTGGAGGCCTAGGCCGGCAAGGGCAGGTGGAAAGCTTGGCTTCCTCCATTGCCAGGGAAACCCAAGCCTCCCTCCTGCTCTCTGTGGCCGTAGCCATCTTGGTTGGGTTTATTTGTATATTCACTCCTGATTGGCTGGTGGGCGTGGCTTGTGGGTGTAGCGGGGAGATGGTTAATTTGCATATTACTCTTTTATTAGATAGGATGGGAGATGGCAACGTAACGACAAAACAATGTACATCGAGTCCAACGTAACCCGAGGACTGCCTGTATTACCTAAGAAATGAATAAATAATATGACATGTGCATATTTTTAAAATGTATGTATATGGTGCTGTGATTTCAATGATAGAAAATCATTTAAAAATGTTACACAGTCCTCAGTAGTTAATTTTTTTCCATAAAATATTGCTTCACTTACATTGAGGAAATTTAACTGCAATTATGTGGGAATCCACAAATTGTTTGGATGCCAAAAACTAGTTCCACAAACTCAAATAAGTTAAAATTTGCAGCAATAAATTTCTAATGTGCTATTTTAAGTACTAAAGATACCTTATGGAAGATGGAAAAAAATACATTTTATAACTAAACTAGGAGCCCAGCACATGAAACTACGTGGCCTGCCCACCCACCCGCTGCCCTGCCTTGACCCCTGAACCTCTCCACGCAGAGCTCCAGCACGCCTGACCCAGTCCCCCGCCACCCCTCTGGCCTTCTCTGGCTGCTTCAAGCCCGCCCTCAGTCCCTCAAGTCACCTCGGGCTGGTCCCACCTTCTCCGGTGCCTCCCCACTTCCACCCCGGAGACACGCGGCAGCTCTGCTCCAGCATGGCGCTGGAGGAGAGCATGGAAACCTCCCGCCTACTGCACTGTGCTCCTTTTTTAGGCAGGTAAGTGGCGGGGTGCTCTGGGTGCAAGAGGTGGGTGGTGAAGGACTGGTGAGGGAGATGCTACGGTTCTCACCCCTGCCTTCCCGGGCACAGGCCTCCTCCAGGCGCCTCCCAGCTTCCACCCCATCTCCAGGAGCAACGCCCCGCCACCCACGTGCAGGCAGCCTCTTCCTTAGCGGTTGTGACACCATTAGGATCAATTAGCATATTACCTCTTTATATATAGATTATATATATAGTTTAGAATGCCCAAAGATATGAGAATAAGTACACTTGGAAATCATATGCTTACAAAAGGAAGAGATTTGTCATAAGCACTACTATTGTCTGAAGTAAAATAAAGGCAGCTGCGTTGAAGTCAAATATGCCAACCCTGAAACCCAAAACCCAGCTCTACCACTTACTAGTTGTGTGACCTTGGACAAATAAAACTCCTTGCACCTCAGTTTTCTCATCTATGTCAATAATCTCATACTGAATTTAGAAAATAGTTTCAAGAAGGGAGGAATGAATATAAAGTTATTTTCTACATATAGGTGTACATTGTAGGCTGAAAGTAGTACAGAATAAAACAAGTGATTAAAGAATGGGTAATGGGCAGTACAGAAAAGATTAAGTGAAGAAGAAGGGGCTAAAGAGTAACTAAGGTTGCCTTCTATGGCACACACCTAAGCTGTCCTCAAAAATCCATAGTTGTAATTTTCTTGACTAAGATAATTGTAAGGTTTCTACACTTCATTTTAAAGGATAAAAATATTAACTACAAGTAGACTTTGAAAAGTTAGGTGTGAATAGTGTAGTTACTAGAGCAATTGAGTAAAAAACATACAAAAATATAATAATAAAGGCATTAGATGAATTGAAATGGAGTAATGAAAACTATGTCAATAATTCAAAAGATGGCAGAAGAACACAAAACAATGAAAAGAGGGACAAACAGAAAAGCAATTAAATCACAAAACTAAAACCAAACATACTGACAGTTATACTAAATGTATATGGTATAAAAACAACAATTAAAAAACCCAAGATTCTCAAATTATATGACAAATAAGACCCAACTAAATGCTATCTATATGAAACTAAAATGAGATAAAATAATAGACATGTTAAAATTAAATGAATGGAAAAAGATATCATGCAAACACTACCCAAAGAAAAGTGAGATTATTCTAATATCTAAGTTAGACTTTAGAATATGGAGAATTACCAGGACTGTAAGAGGCTATAAATAATGATAAATATATATGCACCTAAGAAGTGAGTATCAAAATACATGGAAACAAAAACTGAGAGAAATAGATAAATCCACAATTACACTTGAGAACTTCAATATTTCTCTCTTAGAAATTAATAGACCAAATAAAAATCCAGTAAGGATACAGAAGACACAATCTATACAATTGACCAAAGTGCCCTAAATGGCATCTATAACACTATACCCAACAACAGCAGAATACATTCTTTTAAAGAACACTTTTAGAGATATCTGTACCATTTCAAGAAAGGTTTCAAATGAATAATCTAAGTTTCCACCATATAAAGTGGGAATAAGAACAGCAAACAATATCTAAAGGATGCAAAAAGAAAGAAACGTAAAACAGAGAATTAGTTTTTTTTTTAAGCAGCAATAAAGAAATTCAATGCAACCACAACCTGGGTCTTTGAAAATAGCAATAAAATTGATAAACTTCTCCAAAGACTAACAAGTGAAAAGAGAAAACACAAAATTTTCTTATCAGTAAGAAAAGAGGAGATTTCACTCTGACTCCCACAGACAGTAAAGGATAAGAGAAAACAATGAACAACTCTATAGGTGTAAATTTGACAACTTAGATCAAATGAACCAAATTCCTTGAAAGATACTAGCTTACAAAACTTTATTAGAAGAAAATATACACTGAGTGGCCAGATTATTATGATCTCTGAATGCATAATAATCTGGACACTCAGTGTATATCCTATATAATAAAAAGTTAATATGCAAATTGTCCCCTCAACCAGGAGTTCAACCAGCAGGCAGGCCGGCCAACCACCCATGTCCCCTCCCCCGGCCAGGCTGGCCAGACCCCACCCATGCACGAATTCATGCACCGGGCCTCTAATACACACACACACACACACACACACACACTGAGTGTCCAGATTATTATGCATTCAGAGATCATAATAATCTGGCCACTCAGTGTATAACCAGAAGAGTTTATTATCATAAATATTGAATTCATAAAACAAACTGCAACAAAGAAAACTCCAGACCCAGATGATATCAATGGAGAAACCTACCAAATGTTTAAGAACGAAATAATATTAATTCTAAATAATCTCTTCCAAGAGAATAATATTAATTCTCATCACATTTTTTAAAGTACTACTGATATAAAACCAAAAAGAAAAGGCAATTATATACAAATATCCATCATAAACACTGATAGAAAACTCCTCAACAAACTATTTGCAGACTGAATGCAATAACATATAAAAAGAATATAATATGACTAAGTTGTATTATTCCTGGAAATGTAAGATTAGTTTAACATTTCAAAATCCATGTAATCCAAGATTGTAACAATGTAAAAAAGAAAATTCCGCCGAGACCGGTTTGGCTCAGTGGATAGAGCGTCGGCCTGCGGACTGAAGGGTCCTGGGTTCGATTCCGGTCAAGGACATGTACCTTGGTTGCGGGCACATCCCCAGTGTGGGGTGTGCAGGAGGCAGCTGATTGATGTTTCTCTCTCGTTGATGTTTTTAGCTCTCTATCCCTCTCCCTTCCTCTCTGTAAAAAAATCAATAAAATATATTTTTTTAAAAAAAGAAAATCCCCATGATCATATTGATAGCATTTGAAAAATTCAAAATCTATTCATAATTAAGAACTCTGAACAAAGTAGGAATAGAAGGGAACTTCTGCAATCTGTTAAAAGGCATCTACAAGGCTACCATAATACTTAATGGTGAAATGCTACATGTTTTCTCACTAAGATTTGGAACAAAACATGAATGTCCACTCTTACCATTTCCATTCAACATGTATGGGAAATCTTAGAGCAATAAGGAAAAAAAAAAGTGGAAAGGAAGAACTAAAACGATTCACATTCATAGACAACATGATTGAGCACATAGGTCTCAAGAAATTTACAAAATACCTCCTAGAATGAACAGTGAGTATAGTAAAGATAATCAACACAAAAAAATCAATCATATTTCTAGATATTAATAATATACAACTTGAAGCCAAAAATTAAAGTAGTCCATGGACTACAATACCATATATAATACCTCAAAAAATAATTACTTAGCAGGGCACAAAAGGGAGACGGCTGATCAATGGTTCTGTCTCTCTCTGATATGTATGTTTCTTTCTCCCTCTCCGCCTTTCTAAAAAAAAAATCAATGAACATGTCCTTAGGTGAGGATTTTAAAAAATTACTTATTACTTAAGTATAAACTCAACAAAATATGTATAAGTTCTTTACACTACACTGTCGAGATCTAAATAAATGGATAGACAATGTTCATAATTATGGAGATTCAATGTTAAAGTTATAAATTCTCCCCAAATTGTTTTCTAGATTAAAAACAATCCCAAATAACATCTAACAGAATTTTTCAAAGATATTAACAACTTGAGGCTATACTTTATATGAAAAGGCCAAGGAACTAGTATGAATAAAATAAAATCTGAAAATGAAGTAACAAAAAGCTGGAAGACATGTATTACCTTGACTTTAGGTCCTACAATAAAGCTACTATCAAGACAATGTGGTTTGGTGAAAAGAGAGAGAAATAACTGAACCCCCACACAAATATGATCAATTGAATTTGAAAGAGTTGTATAGGCAACTCTGGAGAAAGGATAGTTTTTTTGACAAATGGTGCTGGAACAATTTTGTATCCACAAGCAAAAATGGGCCTCTACTTATAACTCACATTAGATACAAAACTTATACAAAAAATGAATTACAGATTTAAATGTAAAATTGTAAAACTTTAAAAAATAACAACATAAGAATCTCTTTCACAAATGGTGGTGGGTAAACTACTATCACATTAAAAAGAATAAAGTTGGAGCCTTACCTTATGCCATATATAAAAAATGAACTTCAAAATGGATCAAAGACCTAAACATAAGGTCCTAAACTCTAAAATGTTTAGAAGAAAACAAAAGGGAAAGGTCTCAGATATCATTGGATTTAGGAAGTCTTTCCTAGAATGACACCAAGAACACAGTCAACAAGGTAAAAACAGACAAATTGGAATACATCAAAATTAAAAACTCCCATGACTCAAAGGACAAAATCAACAAAAAAGCAACCAACAGAATGGGAGAAAGTATTTGCAAATCATAGATCTTATAAGAGGTTAATATCTAAAATATATAAAGAATTCCAACAACTCAACAACAAAATCAGATTTAAAAATTGGCAAAGGACTTGAATATTTCTTCAGAGAGCCAACAAGTATATATATAAAAAAATGCTCAACATCACTAATCATCAGAGATATGCTAATCAAAAGCAAATGAGATATCACCTTACACCTATTAGGATGGCTACTACACACACACACACACCAGAAAGTAACAAGTGTTAGCAAGGATGTGGATAAATTTGAACCCTTGTGGACTGTTGGTAGGGATATAAAATATGTTAAATGGTGCAGGTACCATGGAAAACAGTATGGTAGTTCCTCAAAAAATTTAAAATAGCACTACCATATGATCCAGTAATTCTACTTCTGGGTATATATCCAAAATAACTGGAAGCAGGATCTCTGAAATATTAAAGTCCAATCATTCAAAAGCACAGTTATGTTCATAAAAGCACTAATCGTAATAACCAAGAGGTGAAAGCAACCCAGGCATCCACTGACAGATAAAAAGAAAAGCAAAATGCAGTATATACGTACAATAGAATACTACTCTGCCTTAAAAAGTAAAGAAATTAGAATACATACTACAGAGGACAACCAAGATGATGGCATAGGTAAACACCTGTACTTGCTGCCTCTTACAACCACATCAAAACTACAACTAAAAGACAAAACAAATATCATCCAGAACCACAGGAAAGCTGGCTGAGTGAAGTTCTACAACTAGAAGGCTAAGAAAAACGTGCATTGAGACTGGTAGGAGGTGCGGAGGTGTGCGTGAAACGGGCTGACAACTGGGTGCACTGTGTTTTTTTTTTTTTTTCAAATTGGGAGGGAGATACAAGCTCCCAATTGCTCCAGTTCCAGGCCAGACTCTGGGGACCCAGACTCATACGTGGAGAAACTGGACTGACTGTCTGGCATCGTGCTGGAACGGGTGGGCAGCTTTCTCTCAGAGGTGCTCGCAGCAATCATTGTTCCTGCACGGGACCTCTCTGGTGCAGGGCTAACTGACAGCCATTGCTGTTTGCCCTGGTGATTCCCTGAGACCCCGCCCCACCCTATTGACAACCCCACCCAACCTGTCTGCAGCAGCTTTTGCATATGAATGGCTTGTCCTTTTGCAGCCTAAAACCTAACAAGGGGCAGCTGGGTCAGAGAGCTTCAAAGCTTCCAAAAGAAGGCCCAATGTCTGGCAGCAGCAGCCTGTCTTGCTTCACAGCTGGGCCTCATCTGGGTACTTCCAAAGCCCAAAGAGGAGGAATCTGCAGATCTCTCTGTAGCTCCTGCTGGGTGGCCTCAGGCAGTGGCTGACTTTGCACCTCCTTGGAGATCCAAGAGCCAGTGTACCAGGGGTCAGAGTGAGACCATACCAGATTACAACTCTTCACATCCATAAGCGACCCACTCAAGGGGCAGACTCAGTGAGCACCAAAGCCCCACTGAAGCAAGTCTTGTCTCATAAGGGTGTCTCCAGCACAGAAGATCTTCCATTGTAGACACAGCTGGTCCTCACAGCCAATTGGCCTGGAGGTCAATTCCTCCCAGATACCAACAACAATCAAGGCTTAACTACAACAAGACTGTGCACACAGCACACAAAGGGGTGCACCAAGGTGATTGGGGAGGCTGAGCTACTGGGCTCTATAGGACACCTAGCACAAGGCCACTCTATCAACACAGGGAAGCAACCAAAATGCGGAGACAAAGAAACATTCACAAATGAAAGAATGGAGGAAAGCAAACTAACTGGATATAGAGTTCAAAACCACAGTTATAAGGATACTCAAGAATCTTCTAGAAACCTCCAAGAAATTTAGTGAGAACCTCAAGGATATGAAAAAGGACCAATTAGAAATTAAGCATACACTGGCTGAAATAAAGAATAATATACAGAGACCCAACAGCAGACTAGAGGATCCCAAGAATCAAGTCAAAGATTTGAAATACGAAGAAGCAAAAAACACCCAACTGGAAAAACAAAAAGAAAAAAGAACCCAAAAATATGAAGATAGTGTAAGGAGCCTCTGGGACAACTTCAAGCGTACCAACATCAGAATTATGGGGGTGCCAGAAGAAGAAAGAGAGCAAGATATTGAAAACCTATTTGAAGAAATAATGTCAGAAAACTTCCTCTACCAGGTGAAAAAAATAGGCTTAAAAGTCCAAGAAGCGCAGAGAACCCCAAACAAGAGGAATCCAAAGAGGACCACACCAAGACACATCATAATTAAAATGCCAAGGGCAAAAGACAAAGAGAGAATCTTAAAAGCAGCATGAGAAAAACAGTTAGTTACCTACAAGGGAGTACCCATAGGATTCATGAGAAAAACAGTTAGTTACCTACAAGGGAGTACCCATAGGATTGTCAGCTGATTTCTCAACAGAAGCTTTGCAGGCCAGAAGGGAGTGGCAAGAAATATTCAAAGTGATGAATAGCAAGAACCTACAACCAAGATTACTCTACCCTGCAAAGCTATCATTTAGAATTGAAGGCCAGATAAAGAGCTTCACAGATAAGAAAAAGCTAAAGGAGTTCATCATCACCAAACCAGTATTATATGAAATGCTGAAGGGTATTCTTTAAGAAGAGGAAGAAGAAGAAAAAGGTAAAGATAAAAATTATGAACATCAAAGTGACAACAAATACATATCTATCAACAAGTGAATCTAAAAATCAAGTGAATAAAAAATCTGATGAACAGAATAAACTGGTGAATATAATAGAAAGGGAGTGGACTGACAATTCTCGGGGGCAAGGGGGTGTGGGGGGTGCGGGAAGAGATTGGACAAAAATCTTACACCTATGGATGAGGGGGGGGTGCACGGCGGTAAGGGCATGGGGTGGGAACCGGATGGAGGGGAGCTATGGGGGGGGGGGGGAAGAGGAACAACTGTAATAATCTGAACAATAAAGATTTATTTTTTAAAAAAAGATTTGGTTATAAGAATGTTCATCATCATGATGTGTAAAATATTGAAAAGCCTCCTACCACGAGCCCTGGCCATTGTGGCTCAGTCAATTGGGCATCGTCCCGTGCACGAAAAGGTTGCTGGTTTGATTTCCAGTCACGGCACATGCCTAGGTTGCAGGCTCAATCCCCAGTAGGGGTTGTGCAGGAAACATGTTTCGCTCTCACAATGCTGTTTCTCTTTCTCTCTCCCTTCCTATTTATCTAAAAATCAATAAAAATATTTTTAAAAACCTCCTAAAAAAAGAAAGATAGAATACATACTACAATACACATGAGACTTGAGGATATTATGCTAAGTGAGCCCAGCCAGGGAGTGAAATAAGCCAGTCACAAAAAGACAAATACTGTGTTGGTCACCTTTCTTAACCTGTCTATATCTCAGTTTCTCATCTATAGGATCAGGTATGATAATTGTATTTACCTCAAAAGTTAAGAAGATTTAGTGATTAAAATACTTAGAGCAAAACTCAGATTTAGGATATGATGAATTTGAAATGCCTTTGAGATCTTTTAAGTAGGCAGTTCATTGAAGAGATCAGAGCAACAGTCTAAGCTAAATCAAGTGCAGTCATGTGACACCTGAAGCCATGGATGTGAATAAGATTGCCCATGAAGACAAAAGAAAAAAAGAGGGGTGCTAGCACCCAACCTTGATGAACTACAACACTTTATGGCTAGGCAGAGCAGAATAAATATGTAAAGAAACCAAGAGGAGACAGAAATAAAATAAAAACTGGGAGATTATTGTGTCATGTAAAACAAAGAAAATGATTCGAAGAGGAAGGAGTGGACAATGACAATGAGTAAAGCTAACAACACATGAGACTGCTAGTTTTCCTCTTTTTCCTTTAGCAACAAAACCCCTCAATTCAAGCTGCACACCCAGCCAATCAAAATAGAAAATATATTAATTTTGGTCATGAAGCTAAGATGGATCATATGAATGTAAATGATACATGTAACTTATAGGTTATGTCCTTGAAGTGAGGGAGTGAGGTCTTTTTCCTCATCTCTTCATCCCCATTTACCTGAATGAGAACCCAACTGATGGAATAGTGAGTTATTTTTACCATGTGGCCCAACGGATGGTACAGCAGCAAGATAGAAGGAATCTGAGTTTCTAACACCATGGAACCATCGTAGCAGTTGGTGGCCCTGCTGTCTTAAATTATTTCCTTTAAAAGGCTCTTACTTGAAGATGCAGTAGCCTTAGTATTTCAGAATTCATCACAGCAGATTTATGAGAAGGGGTATATAAGAAAAATAATGTCAACATATTTTTAAATAAATGGTACAACATATACATTAATAGCAAAAATTATCTGATCATAAAAGCATATGGTACTTTTCTACAGCTTGAAAGTAATCAATAGGTATTTAAACCTTGTATTTGGAAATTCTTACAGGTGGTTCTGTTTTGCTGGGTTCAAGTTACACAATTGATTTTTATATATTTTAGTGACTCACATTAAATAACAAAATAACATAAAAACTCCAAATCTGGCAGGTAGTTGCAGCCGAGTGGTTAAGGTGATAGACTTGAAAAACTCCAAATCTAACTTTAAAAAAATATAATCTATGTTCTAAAAACAATCTCCAAAATATTTCTTTACAGGAAATTTTGGAAACCCTGCATCTTTCAAGCCTGGAGAGAAATATCAAAAGCTGGGTGCAAGTATCAAAAAAGTTTTAAGCTACGAGAACAAAATAATAGTTATTTACTAAATCGGTTTCTATGTTAACCTCTGATGTTTCTACCAACAATTTCCGGCAAACTACCAGGAAGATGCTTCTTTCTCAGACACAATGTGTTTTTTTCTGACTAGCTGCATTTGTGAACTAAATGCATTCAAAGTTAATAAACGGAAGGAAAAGCAAATACAGAGTTGGTCATTTTAAAATTATATTCTTAAAAGGTTTAGGGCTATCATTTGTGGAACACAAAGAGATTTCCTTCTCTTACAGCATTCCAGGACATCACTCTTTCCTGCCTACCAGCAGACAAGATTATACTTGTCTGGAATGTCAGTGAAGTATTTATACAAAGGCAGTTTTTCAGAGTCTTCGTACTGTGAACACAAAACAGGAAATACAGTAATACCATCAGTATATGTTAAACATTGTTTAGTATAAACTGTGTTTCTCCCTTAATAAGTACTAGGATAACCTCCAAGAGGAGGAGGTGAAAATGAGCAGGTCGATAAACACGTGGCACTAGTTGTTTGCAGCCGGCCAGAGGAAAGGTTCAGAAAGAAAAACTCAATAAAACTTGAAGAATTTGCCAAACTACATTTTAGTGTTATACATCCACCCCTAATAAAATCTCATTTTTCTCAAATTCACAGGGCAAATAAAAGTATTTTATAAAAATTAATTATTTTATTGAATATAAAAACAGCCTAATAAGTTAATTGAATTGAAATTCTGATTCTGGGGCACGAAAAACAAATTTCTATGTAAAGTGGTCATTCATCAAAAACACCAAATAAAGCATTTCATATTCTAAAACAAATTTTTCAATTTTTTTAATTAAAAAAAATCTCATTTACCTTCCATGGATTAACAGATTAATACAATTCTACAAACCTACCTACTGAAGAGTTTTGAAAATTATTTACAAATAGATTATAAAGTACAGCTGGTATCCTAATTTCAGACACAAAGTTTAATTTTCCATAAGATAGAATGCACTTGGGTTTGACTGCCCCCTGCTGAGATGAGATTTCTAAAACTACACAGGTTGACTGGATAAAATTGCGATGTTATTTTTTAAAAACTGTTTCTACCCAGAAATTGGTTTCAATTTCTTAGTGAAAACCAAGGACATTTAACTATTTAACCTTTGTGTCTTATTTTCACTCAAAGGGAATATATTTGTGGAATATCTATTACCTGAAGCATATCAAAAATATTTCATCTCTCTGACCTCAAAATACTTACATGTTATTAGGTAGGAAAAATTTGGAAAAGAATAAAGTGTTAGAGAAAACAAAAAACTAAGCTAAGTGGTACTGAGGAGAAGCAAACTAGAGAAAACTAAGGCCAACTTAGTTTTAAAAAACCAACTTAATGGAAATGGTTGTGAGGACTGAGACAGCTGAGAAAAGTAATGAGGATGATATTAGACAAATAGGAATGAGACAAAATAAGCACATGCCTGGAGGAAATGATGACACAGCATTCGAAGAACATGTGATACCAGAAGACTTAACTGCCAGTTTAAATAGATAAATGTTCAGTGAAAACAGAAAATAATGGTGAGAGGTTGGGGCCCAACTTTTTTAAACTAAAAAAGCCATAATGAAGAGTAGGACTTGAAGCAAACAATAGGGAACAGGAGAGGTTCCTTAGCAGTACAATAATCTGGGTAAAGACATTCCTTTAGAAAGAGTGCTGTGAAATAGAAGGAAGATGAAATGGAGAAAAAAGGGAATGGAGGTAGAGAAACTGGTTAAGGGGTAACTAGTAATCCAGGGAAAGAACTGAACCAGAATGGAAGCAATGGAAATGGGAAAGAAAAATAAAATTGAGATACATTTTGGGTGAAAAACAAAACTGGGTGCCTGACGGATTCAGATTTTTGTGCAGTTCTTATGCCATATTGATTATTAAATTCAACTGACAAAGTAAGGAACAGTGTCCAAAGTGTTAACAGAAGGGGATACTGTGGTATCATGGGGCTAAAGGGGTACAGAGTTTCAAGAATATTTGGTAGTCAGCAGAACCAAATCTGTGAATTCAAGACAAATAAGAACCCTAAGAAGCCATTAGATTTTTTTTGGTTCCATATAAATTTTTGGATATAAATTTAGATATATATTTCTAGATCTGTGAAATATGTATGTCATTGGTATTTTAATAGGGACTGTGTTGAATCTGTAGATTGCTTTGTGTAGTATGGACATTTTAATGATGTTAATTCTTCCAATCCATGAACATGGTATATACTTCCACTTGTTTGTATCTTCCTCTATTTTCCTTTTTCAAAGTCCTATAGTTTTCTGAGTACAGGTCTTTTACATCCCTAGTTAAGTTTATTCCTAGGTATCTTATACTTTTTGTTGCAATAGTAAATGGGACTGTCTTTTTAGTTTCTCTTTCTGAGAGTTCATTATTCATGTATAAAAATGCCATCTATTTCTGGATATTAATTTTGTATCCTGATACTTTTCCGAATTTATAAAATCTAGCAGTTTTTTGGTGGAGTCTTTAGGATTTTCTATGTACAATATCATGTCATCTTAGAATAATGACAGTTTTACTTCCTCCTTTCCAATTTGGATGCCTTTTATTTCTTCTTCTTTTCTGATTGTTGTGGCTAGGATTTCCAGTACTATGTTGAATATAAGTGGTGAAAAAAGATATTCCTATCTTGTTCCTGATCTTAAAGGAAACGCATTTAGTTTTTGCCCATTGAGTATGACGTTTGGTTTGTCATATGAGCTTTATTATGTTGAAGTCACTGGTGACCTTCACAAGTTCACTTTTAGTAAAGTAGCAGAGTCAGGAAGAAACAGAGAGCTGAAAATGTTTTAAATTGAGATGAGATATAGAAATTAAGTGGAGTAATTCACTTTAGGGGGAACACGTCTGTCTCCCAGTAGAGGAAAGGAGGAGCAGGTAAATAATAGGGCAGAGCTATGTTTAGTTAAAGATGGGGATACACAGGAAGTTCGCAGCAAATGGTCTCAATTATGTCTACAAATCAGTTTCCAAGCTCATTTCTTAAAAAAAAAAAAGAAAAAAAGATAGATTAATATTTACAAAAAACTTGGAAAATATTTGATATCACTTTTCTAGCCAGGAGTCCAGTTTCTACTGGAGATGTCCAGTCCTCAGGAATGGCTTCATCTAGCCAATGTTTCTCATTTTCTCTATGTCTAAAAAAACTCTGTGTTATTTCATAACAAAGTTCAAAGCTGACCCACCATTGACACCACTTCCTATACATATAAGTCTTTCCAAATATGGTTTATGTGAAGACATCTGGAATTAAGCATGGAATTCAAGAATAGACCATATTCACATGTCATAAGTAAATGTGGTCATGGTAAGACTTCTTGGAAAAGTCACGTGTATCCTAAAATAAAACAGTAGCTTGTTTTATAATTATCCAACAAAACCATGATAAATTATATTTTATGCTACATTTTCTTTGCAAAGGCATTTCTGTTGAAAGTGTAATACTTGAAGTTAGATTTCAATTAACTCATTTGCTTATAGAGCAGACCATTTGTAATGCTTCTGGCCCAAGTTCACTATCTTGTATCAATGTATTGTCAGTTTTTTTAAATGGATATAAAAAGTGAAGTTTCCTCCCAAAACTCTATTCCCAAAATAATGAAATAAACACCGAGATGTGCAGAGTTCCAATAAGAACATATTATGCTTATGGGAGAGTACACCAGCTATTTTGAGGCAAAGGCCTGATTCTTCCTCAGGACTGAATATTCCAAATACACAATTAAATTTATATGAGATGTTAACACTAACAGACATTTCCTAGGAAAGATTTAAAATCATTAAGAACTAGTAAGTACTTGTAGAAGGAATAAAAGTGCTATACTGATTATATGTGTGAAGTAACAGACCAAATTTAAATTCCCTTTAAGGTTATACAGGAAGGAATCTAATAACACCTTTTTCCTTTTAAATTGAAAAAACCCCCACATAATTTATTAAATATAATATTAGAAAAAGAAGACAGAATTAACCATTGTTTTCTTCTTTTAATATTATCATCTAGTCTTTATATCAATTAATATACACTGAGTGGCCAGATTATTATGATCTCTGAATGCGTAATAATCTGGCCACTCAGTGTATATCCTATATAATAAAAGGCTAATATGCAAATTGTCCCCTCAGACCAGGAGTTCGGCCAGCAGGCAGGCCGGCCAACTACCCATATCCCCTCCCCCTGGCCAGGCTGGCCGGACCCCACCCATGCACGAATTCATGCACCAGGCCTCAAATATATATAAATATTTGTAGACATACACACACACACACACACACACACACACACACACACACATACACACACACTGAGTGGCCAAGATTATTATGCGTTCAGAGATCATAATAATCTGGCCACTCAGTGTATTTTATACAATAGTTATATTTTAGGTATTTTAAATATCTTTTGGTAAAATGGAATTTTCTAAGGCACCTGCCTTTTGAAAAACAAATATAAGTTCCTCTGATAAAAGATTTCCTTGCAAAAAATTAAAGAAGAAAAAAAGAAAGCAGTTGATTTTCAGAAAGTAAAATATTCATGATAAAACAACAGGAATGACAATTTTAAACAAGGAATGAAAAGCAGGTTCTAATGTACACTGCTGCAGGCCACACCTGGATGAAGAGTAGAGGTGATTTCAAAACACAACTCACAACCGAATATGCTGGCTAACAAATGTGTAATTAAAAAGATGACATGGCCCCAGTCGGTGAAGCTCAATGATTAGAGGATTAGCCCATAAAATAAAGGCTTGCAGGTTCAATTCCTGGTCAAGGGAATGTACCTTAGGAGTAGGTTCAATCCCCGGCCCTGGTAGGGGCACATGCAGGAGGCAACCAATCGATGTGTCTCTCTCACATCGATGTTTCTCTCTCTCCCTCATCCTCCATTCCTCCCTCCTTCCCACTCTCTCTAAAAAAAAAAAAAAAAAGGAAAAAGGAAAAAATATCCTTGAATGAGGATTAACAAAAACAAACAAACAAACAAAATAAAATGACCTGGCCAAAATAATAGCTTTATACTCTATGCATTAAAGGAGATCAATATAAATGCAAAGAAAGAACAGTTTACCAATACATCAAAAACCTTTCTTTCTATTATTTTACTGCATTAGACATTAAAAGTAGCAGTTTTGTGTCCAGAGGAGCATATTTAGAACAAATATATGTATCTCTGAGAAAATATAGCTGTTTCATCAACATATCCTGAGGAAATAGTTAACGAATTTACTAAATATTATCATATTCACTAAAACTGGTTCATTTTAAATTTACAGATTGGAAGTAGAGGGTGTGAAATGAGGCAACAAAACGACAAACAAAAACCAAGTAGGCAATTGGGAGAATACAATGAGCCCTGGGCCAGGAATTAAAGAGAAGGTGATGGAAGCCCCCAGAGTGACAAAGCTAGTTTAAAATAAAAGTCAAATTTACCCTCTACAAAGTTTTGTAAACAATCAACCTTGAATATACTCCTCCCTTTTAAGAACTCAGAAGTTAAAAGTTCATTATACTCCAAGGAGACACAAAAATGCCTGTGGAATTTGACTCATTTAAAACTGTCTACTTGGACAAAAGTTACAGAACAGAATATCTGGAATCTGATGACAAAGTAAATAGCAGTGAGGAGGTACATGGATATGGCAAATTCATGATGATGCACGGGAGAAAATAAAGTTTAGAAAACACTCAATTAGCTGTAGTATTTTTTTTCCCCCAAAAAAGAGAGTAAGCAGCTGGCTGGGCAAGAGTATAATACAGAGATGCCTAGCCCAGTCTGGCACTCATGCTAAGCAGATGTTAGAACTTAAAACCGAGGCCACTGCTTTATCAATTTAATCACGAAGGAAATATCACAAAAGTCTTAATTTCTAATACATGACTATGCCAGACATGGCAGGCTGACTATCCCTAGATGATAAGATTACCCTCTGCAATGCTGTCTCTTCTTCCTCCTCGCCGAACCTTTGCTCTGGGACAGAGTGTTGATTCTTGGTGTTCTGGGTGCAAACCAAGAATCAGCAGTCTGTCCCATGCTACTGCTTTTCCTTTTTCTCTTCCATGCACTAGTATTTACTGAGCACTTAATACTGACACCCTAATAAGCACAATAACCTATCGTGAACAAAACAATGAGAAAATCCTGAATCAAAAATTATAGCACAATAGTTTAAAAATTAAAATAATGCAAGGTAAATAAATATTATAGGAACCAATAAAATATGATTGTTAAAAGTACAATACTATTTCTGAAAAAACCATGCCAAATGCTCAGGGATATTCAATAAAGGTGAATAACTAAAGTAACTATTAATTTGGTGTAAGGAGAACATCAGTTAAAAAAAATGGGGACACTGAGGGTACTCTAAGTTCTCACCCTATAAAAGACAACTTTTATTTTAAATATATTTATATTGATTTCAGAGAGGAAGGGAAAGGGAGAGAGATAGAAACATCAATGATGAGAGAGAGAATCATTGATCGGCTGGCCTCCTGCACGCCCCCTACCTGGGCATGTGCCCTGACCAGGAATCGAACTGTGACCTCCTGGTTCATAGATTGACACTCAACCACTGAGCCAAACCAGCCAGGGCTAAAAGCCAACATTTAAATCAGAACGATGCAGTTTAGATAAGAGACATCACGGAACTCTAATCAGTGGACTATTTCCCAATAAATACATTTGCTCTAAAGCAAATAAATGGCAAATTAATGCATATTGAACAATTTTATGTAAAAGTAAAATCATTTAACTTTATGGAAAATATTTTAATGATTCTTTTTTTAGCTGACTTTTTAAATTACTAACTATTCGTACCAACCTAGAAATAGGGATATAGTCGAAATTACTGAGGAAAGGGCAAAATGATAGAACCACTGTAAAAGGAAATAAGGCAGTATCTACCCAAACTAGAAAGACTTTTAACACAACAACCCAACTTTACAACAAACCTGCACAGGTACCAAATGACATCTGGACAATGTTAATCACTGAGGTACTACGAGTAATGGCAAAAGACTGGCACCAGCCTAAGTGTCCATCAGCAGGGGACAATTTGTATGTAGTTCTGCACCCATGCAGCCCACAAAAGAATGAGGAAAACACATACTGCGAAGGAACGATCTCCAAGATACAGAGCTAAACAAACGAACATGAAAAGTGCTAGATAGTGTATAGAGTTCCCTACTTTCTGTATATTTGGGAAGAGAGAGGGGAATGGGTATTGGAAACAATAAGTAAATATACATAATTTGCTTGTACTAGAAACAACATTAGAAGAAGAAAGAGACTAATAAAAATGAAGTGAGAAAATCAGGGTTGGGATGCAGGGGTAGGAGCAAGGTTTTACCATGTGTATCTTTCTATACAGCTTTGATCTTTGAATTATGTAATATGTACATTACCTATTCAAAATCACGTATTTCTTTAAAAATAAAGATAATGTCTAAAGAATATACAGAATATAAGATAAAATGAAATTTATTAGTTTGCTTTCTGTTATCAGTGAAATATTTTATACACTACAACATCTAAGAGATCATTAAACTGCATTTTTTACCTCTATCTGACAGCCAATTTCTTATCTGAATTTTTCTCTATATTAACTTCATAGCTCTGGCTGGTCCCTTAATTAAAAACAAAACAAAACCCCTAAGAAGACTTTTAGTGGTGACAGAATGCAGATCTCCTGTCTGTCTCCACCAAAGAGACACCTTATTCTTAAACATGTAAACAAAGGTAGAGTGACCCACTATGATTTGTGATTCCAAGCTGCATTTTTTTTTCACCCTTCCCAGCTTTATAGAAAACATGACTTTTTCACAGCATGCATTCAGTTAATTAACGAGGTATGAACAGAAAGGCAGATAACAACATGATTGTTTAAAAAATAAGATCCACTGCAATATTTTTTAATGTAGTGAGATTAAGAAGACTGATTACACTTTATCCCCAATGTCTGTTTTTGTTTTAGCACAATGGATGAAATATTATTAACTCTCTCTGAGGCTTTATGCTCTACCCCAAGCAATGAACCTCAATGGTGGTTATGGCTATACTCTGGATCCTGGGCCAGGATCTGAAAACCTAAATCTCTGGAAAGCAATGCAAACATTCTTTGTTAGTCTCTAATATGCCTCCCCTAAGTCACTCGGTGTGTTTGTATGTGTTTATCCATGTGTGGTTATATATACTTCCTTCTACTGCAAATTATTGTGATTGAGTGGACAATGATGACATGATAGAGGTACAAAAGCTCCATCTGTGAAATGAACAAGAGCATGCAGCTGTCAGTTAGAGATTGAACAATTCTTTTAATTCTGAGAAAAGTTTAGTGTCAATGCAAATTACCAAATACAAATAGCCAACACCCATCTGACAAGTTTAAAAAAAAAACACTTGACTTTCCAAATGTGTTAGACATTAAATAAATTAAAAATAAATAAATTGTGAAAGCAAAAAAAATAAAAATACAAAATTCCTCACGTCCTTCTATGATGAAGTAGGATTGTATTCCATTTCTCTGATCTCATGAGATCATCATATAGTCTCCATGAACATTTTTCAAAGATTGTTTACCATCTACATAAATCCTCAAATCAATGTCTAAAACTGCTCTTCTCTAATTCATAATTCAAGCAAAACAAAATCTCCCTATAAAACACTGTAAAGGTCACATGGCTATTCATTTGGAAAAACTTCCATGAGAAAAAAATCTCAACCTCAACAGTGACTTTGGGGCTGGATAATACTTCACTGTGGGAGCTGCCCTATACAGGACATGCAGCAGCACCCCTTACTCTACCCCCCAGATGCCAGTATCATCACAACCTAAAATGTCTCCAGACATTGCCAAATGTCCTTAGAATAATCAGGTTCAAAACCACTGCTATGGAAGGTTATAAAACCCCCATTATTAGAAATCTTTAGGAAAAGAATAGATAATCAGCTTCCTGGATAGCTCAGACATTGATTGCTTGATGTAGAAGCTGGTCCTAATAGTTTTTGTTTGGTTTACACAATCTTTTGAGGTTTTTCTTGTTTGTTCTATCATTCTATCTTAAATTTTCATTCAGTCAAAATTCTTAAAACTTTTTTAAAAAATAGAAATGTCCTATAAAAAAAAAAAACAACAATGCTCAAATTGTACTCATCACTGTACAGGCCCATTTTTTTTCTTCTCAACTTTGACTAAGATGACAAAATATAAACCTTCCAAATGAGACCCAGAGTTTGGGGTTGTGAGGAGCTAAATATGAAAACTAAAAATGAAATCCAGGCGATGAGCAATTTAATTACCGACACTCCTATTTGATTCATCAGCATAATCACTCTCTCTCCCAAAGGTTGAAATGGTGAGGATTTTGCAAGCTATTAAAACTGTTTATAGCCAGATTTTTTTTTTTTTTTAAACTAGAGATGAGGCTGTACCATACTATCACTAATGCAGGGGGAAGTTTTAATCCCTGGGGAGATTGTCTGGGTAAGTGAGCAGGGACTCTAGCTGACAGCAGATATAATACAATTCAGTTCCAGGCCAAAGCACTGTATTTGTTTTTGTTGTTTTCCTCCTGTCCTATCAGCAGCCTGTCTCCATAGATTTGTCTGAGAAAATGGTAAATAGTAAAGCAAGCAATCCTCTCCATCCACCTAAATCAAAGACCCCAAGCAAAGCTTTAGAAAATAACCATTTTTTAATGTACATGTCTATATATAGTGACTTCAAATCAATGAAAATAATGCATACACAAACGTAATTTCAAAACACATTAGAGAAAAAATGTCAAGGGCAATCACCAACTATTTGTAAATATGTAAAACAGGAAATATAAATATGTGAATAATGCCCCACCAACCTCTAGTAACTAAATTACAGTAGATTAGTTCCAAACCAGATTTGACTTCCAAAGACTGTCTATGTACTAGCCTTTTAAAATCTAGCATTCAAATTATCCTTTAACTCCAAGAAATGAATCTAAATGTACATTACAGATATCAACTTCATCAAAAGTAAATGGCAAATTCATACTGCTAAATGTAAGTATCAAGAAGCACATAGGGGAAACCTAGAGTTCCCATGACCTGGGGACACTTTTGGAAGAATCTTTAAAACACTGCTTAGGAATCAGATAAAGAAGAATTTTTTTAAACTCAACATTGTGTGTTTAATGTTCTATCCTCTACATTTTGTGCTCTTAGCCAACCATTCAGGAAAAATTATTCTATATCACTATTCTCTCTGATGGAAGAGAAATTGAAATTTTAATGATGCAAGTAATTAAGTTTTGTAAGATTTAAATGATACATAAACAAATGTGGACCATAAAAAGTCACGTCCTTGAATCAAGGATGATCTTGAGCAATATTACTGTCTGATATGGAGAGCACCAAAGTGACAGATTCTAACATAAAACTCACAAGAGGACTGCACCCCTTCCTGGATTTTAATCTCAACGATCTGAGGAACACAGAAAATCAATAAAAATTAATAATTTAGCTCATCATTTTTTTGTATTTATCTCCTTTTTTAGGAGGATTCTATAATTTCTTTTTGACAATTATAAAAAACTAACTATACACCAATATTAAGCTATCTTGTAATTTAATGTTCTAAAACCAAGGAGAAGGACCTTTCATTCAATGGGAAGTTCTCCATAATGTTGGAGTCCAGAACTCTGAATTCACTCACCAGGTCAGTCATTCGACAGATATTAATTTAAGGCAATCTTTGATATTGATGAATAGTATTTATAAGATCCTATTATAATAATTATTATTGTAATTATTATAAGAACTAACATTTATATAATGATTAAGTATGTACAAATCACCTTTGCTTCATTATTATAATTGACCTTTCACTCTTTCCTGGCTTTATGATATACTATAAAAGGGGGAAAATTAAATTTGTGATAAATAAGAGGTAGAAATGGGAAGCAGCCTTAATAGGGAGTCATTTGAAAGTTACAGAATTAAAGAGAATACTGAAACTTAAATTTCCTGGTTTTTCAAGACTAGTTCTCTTTTTCATATGCCACCACAAGAATTGAATATATCTTTTCAGGAATGCTAACTCGTTCACTGTCCTGTGGTTTCTCAGTTTTTCATCAAATTAAAAGTTTAATTAGTCCTTTTCATTGTCCTATTAAATGTAAAATCTGAGAGCTACCCCAAAATTTAGGTGTCTATGCTAACCAGATGCCAAACTCTATACTAATCAGAATACAAGGATTCATAGGTCATATACTCTCAAATCACAGTAAAGATAATACATTATTTCTCATGGCTCTAAAAACAGAAAACTCATTAAATGGGACAAATATTCATTCTTGGACACGTAAACATCTGAATATAGAAAAACTAGAAGTGAAATGTATGTGAAGGGCTGCAGAATAAAGCTATCTCAGTTTCCTGGATAACATGGCATGCTAATCTTGATTAGTAACATGAAGAAAATAAATTATAGTGATAAAAAGTTCCATATAACAACTCAGTCCCTATAGAGTCATTTCACATAATAAAGATGTCCTTTTTGGGTAATACCTTTATGCACAAGACTTTTATTTGAAAACTTTTGAAATACCAAATATTTTAAACAAACTTTACAAATCTTGTTGATGATTATGTGTATGTTTATATGTGGCTATATAAGGCTAATAAATATGGGGATGAGAAAGGTAAAATGAAAGAATCCATGTCAGCTTAAAATTAAAAGGCAATGGCTTTAATTTTAAAATGACAGACAAGGTTTTATCCTTCCATGCACAACTTCTTTTGGATAGCACTCTTTTCAAGTTTTTTAGAAGCACACTACATTAAAAATTTAAATTTTAAAACTATATGGTGTGAATGCTATAAAATGTCAGATTTTAAAATCAAGTAGAGGGTGTAGTCATTTGGTAGCACATCATGACCACACATGAGAAACTGATGTGCTGAAGGATAAAGAATACAGTATTTAGAGAGACAGTAGTCCTATCTTACAATACAGCCTTTCTCATCACTTAACTTTCAAACCATTGCAAGCTATTTAAGCTCTCTGAACATCAATTTTCTCATCTCCAAAATGTAAACAGAAATACTACTTTGCAGGGTTGCTAAAATTGCAGATGATGTATGCCTGCTTAATTACAAGTGGTAATAGTTCTTATTACCTTAGAGTAATATTTCTGGATTTTTCTGATTCCTTTCATGTATTTAACTTTGTATATTATTTAATTTCCATTTCAAATATCATACCCAAGAAAAACTCCTGCAATGAAATGCATAAAAGCATGTAATCTTTATTTTATTCATATAGGTAGATCTGCCTATAATACAATTCCATATACACATTATACTTTTGTTTAGACTACATTTTTGCTTCTTTGTTTTCCATGAAGAAAATCCTTGCTGCTTATGAGAAAGAACATTTGGCTTCTCTCACTGTCTGAAGGAATACAGGTTTAGGTCACAAACGTGAATGTGAAATATCAACTCATGGAAACTTGGCTGCAGATTACTGTTTTCCTTACTAATTTTGCAAACTATGTAGGCAGAGCAATTAACTATCACCAAAACATACTCATAACTGGAACCGAAGGAAGAGAAGTTTTATAAGGAATCATTCTTAATTGTTTTAATGCTGATTAAACACACAACCACGTTTACTTCAAGGCCATCAGAATAGGTAACATAAGTTTTAATCTTAGAGTGCATTTTTCTATTCAGCAAATATATAACTCAACTACCCAAACTGTCCTGTACTAAACATTTATCACTCTCAAGAAAAAGCTATGTGAATAGTATATAACTGGTGATAAAGTGAGGAGGTTAAACATATAGGAAATACTAGCATTCTCAGTGAAGAACATATAAAACAAACTGAAAAGATATATATACATAATTTAGCTCAGCAAATTATTCTCATTTTGAATAAGCAAATTACAGCTGACATGAAAAGCTGAGGCTTTCCAAATGCATTAATGCAGCTAATCAGAAGAATATGTAAGGCAAGTCTCTTTCCTACTAACTGCTTAATCTGTGTTCCTGCACTTGGATATATCAGGAAACAAAACAAAAATCTTTGTTCTTCTGAAGCTTACACTGGAGCAAGAGGAGATGAACAATAATAAACACTGTAAATAAGTAGTCTGTATGGTAATAAACACTATAGAAAAACCCTGAGTAGCATAAAAGGGAATCAGGAAAAAGAGTTGAAGTATCTATGTATCAGAAAACTAATATGGCGTTTCCAAGAGGTGCAGAATTATAACTGCTTCAGACAAATGAGATCTGTCTATGAATATTTCCTAACTCTTATCATTCCTTTTAGTTTTTTTGCAAACTGTGTTATAATAGTTATAAAAAATGTCAAACATTTTTGTAGGAAAGGTTTGTTTTTGCCTCTTTGTCACCTATGTCATTGCTGGCACATAACAAGTGTTCAACAAATATTTGGTGAATGACTCAATCCAAGCCAATAAACAAACAGTTCATATGAACAGTGGTCCAAAAATTTAGTTCTGGGGTCAGTAAACTTTTTCTTAAAAGGCCAGATAACAAATACTTTCATCTTATCAGCCCAACAGTCTAAACAGCAATCGATGTGGCTGTATTCCAATAAAACATTATTTACATAAAAAGACAGAAAACATAGGAGTTTTCCAATCTCCACTTAGTTTATCTAATTGCCTTAAGTCTTCGATTCAATTTTCCTAGAAGTATAAAGGTACATATATTTACCATCTACTTGCTAATGCTTACTTTTTCAATTCTAATCAACTCAAATAAACAAAACAAAGTTACAATAATGACACAAAAACTCCACTTCTCCTTCCCTCTTTTCTCCTCTCCTTTTTTCTTTTCCCTTCTCCCTTTCTAATTTTTTTATTTTTTTTATTTTTATTTTTTTAAATATATATTTTATTGATTTTTTACAGAGAGGAAGGGAGAGGGATAGAGAGTTAGAAACATCGATCAGCTGCCTCCTGCACACCCCCCACTGGGGAAGTGCCTGCAACCAAGGTACATGCCCTTGACCGGGATCGAACCCAGGACCTTCAGTCCGCAGGCCGACGCTCTATCCACCGAGCCAAACCGGTTTCGGCCCTTTCTATTTTTTTTAAAGTGAAGATTGATAAACTGTGAAAAAAACTACTACACACTGGCTGCTGTATACCATAGTTTTTACGAACAAGAACACACACAGCACTACTAACATTGCAGTTACTGAGCTAAAGAATGCATTGGCATTGTGTAAAATATATATAAAGTGCTTACATTAGACTAGAATCAGTTGGCTATCATGTGTGAATAGCCCAAAAATGCTTGGTACATAGTAGGTACCTATCTAATGACTGTCCTTTTTCCAAAGTTCTCACTGTTCAACTTGCCCTTTTCCCAATGTTCCCACTTCCTCCCTACCGAAACTTACATAATCTACACTTAAATTTAAATTATTATTTTTTAACAAATTATACAACAGGACACACACACACACACCTATTATTTTGAAAGGCAAAAGCCAATTCCCCTCATTTCCTTAAGCTGCTCATCCTTTGGTTGGAGGAGAAGCCTCTGAAAGCAGTAGGGCCTGCACTCAGGCAACATTTCAGGTGAACATCTCCATCTTGTGTCAAAAGAGAGTAACTGCAACACCAAATTTATTGTCAAGTAAAGAACACAGATGTTAGAGGCTGAAGAGTATGAGACCCAAGATTCATTTTTCCAAATCTACTCTGATGCATACTTTAAACACACCCCTTCAACACACACACACACACACACACACACACACACACACACACACACACACACGGAATAAAAATGCCAGGTATTAATAATAGCACATTATTAATACTCTTTATCTCTATGCACTTTAAAAATAATCAAATTACTCATTCTACTAATGACGTTAAAATATTCAATACATGCCTTCAGATTTAGTTCTTGGCTACACTAAGTATTAGTTCCCAAGTACAGGAATCTAGGAGCATTAACAATATAAGGTAAGAAGCTTTTCAAATGTAAAACGGAATTTAAACAATTTTTTGAAGGGAATCACCTTCAAATCATCATATAGCCAAACATTTTTGTTCTAACTCAAAATTATTTTCACATTCACTGAGATTTATTAAAACAGCATATTATAGAGATCAAAATATTATAGGCTGATCAGACATCTGTGAAAGGGGAAAATATGCAGCTCAACAAGTTTTCCTTTTTCAAAGAGTAATAAATTTTCAGTGAAAAATTTAAGTGTTCTTCAACTGTCAACCAAGGTTTTTATTACACAACAATAGCCTTAAGGCTGATTTATGGCTTCCCCCACCCTTTTCTGACAATCAAGTGGTTAAAAAGTAATTTTTGCACACCTGGATAATATATGCTTGCTTTATAACCTGTTTGAGGAAAGAAACTTCTCATGTAACAAGAAAGTTTGAAAAGGTGATACCGAAAAAAGCTTAAAACAAAACAAAACTCAGAAATGTTTAGTAAATTGCATCATTTTATGCAGCATTTAGAGCTTCTATTATGTGTCTCTGCCACAAAAAGAAGGGGGGGGTGGGATTGGCATGGCCAATATGGCTCAGTTGGTTGAGCATCAATCCGTGAACCAGGAGGTCACACTTTGATTCCTGTCAGGGCATAGGTCCAGATTTCAGGCTCAATCCCCAGTAAGGGGTGTGCAGAAGGCAGCTGATCAATGATTCTCTCTCATCGTTGATATTTCTATCTCTCCCTTTCCCTTCCTCTCTCTGTAATCAATAAAAACTTTTTTTAAGAAGATTATAGTATGTAAATGATAGATCGGGGATTACCTAGTATATTTTTGACAGGTACAGAAACCGAGGCACAGAGAGGCTAAATAACTTCAAAGAACACGGGGTTAGAAGAGAGCTAGAATCAGAACCACTACCCTGCATCTATCTCTCTGTCTCATTTCCTCCCTTGCCAGTTTCTCACTGTCAATATCAGGCCTTTCTATCACATTTTGCATGTAACATTCTAGTCATTATCATTTTACCATCTGTCCCATGTGCCAATCTCACTGTCCTCCAGACTCATTTCCCCAATTATGCTGCTTACATCATGCAAAAGCCCCTCTCCAATGCTACGCACACTCTGAAAACTCAGCTGAATGCTAAGGTATGCAAATGGTTTTGCCCAAAACACAATGTTCAAAGATGAAAATTACACAAATCCTCATACAATGTAATACTTCTAGTATCACAAATTCATGAAGTTGCAGCTATAAATAAAAGAAGTGGAGGCAAATGATGAGGAAAAACTACATATTTCAGCCCCATTTTAAAGCTAAAAGAAAATGTTTTAAATACCTATAAAGTTTAAACCAGAATAATGTTGAATACGCTATAACAGTATATAAAGCCTTAGAGTTAAGAAGTTTATCTAAATTTCATGAAATGGAATATCTTGTCTACTTCCATAGGAGAAAATAGAAAGCATTTCTTTACCCAAATATGTATTCTTAAGGTAAATTCCACTTTCAACTGGTCTTCCTCCAAAAACAATCTTAATCACCCATTTCTCTTCAGGGATCTCTTTGGTAACTCTTCAAAAACATCCCTATCTCTGTGCCAATTATATGTTCCATGAAGCTCAGCTCAATTGGGGGTCCTAGACTATATTTGTTAAACTATTTTTTTCAAAAGTCAGAAAGCTACACAAATTCTCATTAGTTTTTAAATTACATAATGCCTCTGCTATCAATGCATATAAGAGACACAGAAAATGGCAGAAACAGGATCCCACAGTTGACAAATTAGAAAGATCTATCAAGTCTAATAAAATGAATTTCATAAGAATTAATTCTTGGGGCAATGGTAAGATATGTACACATATAATACCTTAATAAAAAAAAATAAAATAAAATAAAAAAAAATTAATTCTTGCCTAACTGGTTTGGCTCAGTGGATAGAGCATCAGCCTGTGGACTGAAAGGTCCCAGGTTTGATTCCAGTCAAGGGCATGTATCTTGTTTGCGGGATCATCCCTAGTAGGAGGTGTGTAGGAGGCAGCTGATCGATGTTTCTCTCTCATAGATGTTTCTAACTCTCTATCCCTCTCCCTTCTTCTTTGTAAAAAAATCAATAAAATATATATTTTTTAAAAGAATTAATTCTTCTATTCCCAAGGCCTGAAGCCCTTGGAGCTGCTGCCATGAATGCTATTGGGAAACCATCTGAACTAAAGGAAAATAAATATTTGGGAAGCATATGAAAAGTAGGAGAAGCTAGGAGGTTCTAAACTTGAAGGAAAACCTTTAGATGTGATTGACGTGGATCAACTTCTAAGACTTAAATTAATAGCACAAGCCCAAGGCAGAGAAGTTATTGCTTAGCAAAAAACTGAAGATTTTGACTTCTTAGTTTTGTTTCTGTTTTGTTCTTAGTGACTTTGAATTCAATAGCAGCCTATAGTGTGAGGCAGCTGGCAAATAAACTAACACAGTCCTGCAACGCATTAGCAGAAGCACAGCATTGAGATTAAAGGCATGATGTGCCTCACTAAGCTCTTTGCTAGTCAGACCATAACCTATCATGGAATACATTTGTGGATGCCACAATTTCAGGGAGAAAGAAACAAAACGGACAATAGTTCAGGGGAAAAAAAAAAAAAAAGACTAAGAATGCTAATAATGGAATAAGAGTATCACATGGAGTTAAATATGACATCAGGCCTAAAGAAAAAAAAAACTGGTGGGAAAGGTAGAATGTAAAGATAAGTCACATAAACAGTTTTCAAAAATAAGGAAGAACCATATAGAAGAGGGATTAAAAACTTTTTAATAGTATCTTGGAATAAAATCAGGCTGTTGTATAGAAACTATAGGGAGACAAATAGCTGCTGCTTCAGTAGAATAAAGAACCTCCTAATAGTCTGAGAGACAGATGAAGTAGTCTATTTCATGGTTAATAGGTTCCCCATCAGTGTGGGTAAATAAGCAAAGGATGGAGAAATGATGGGTACGAACTATATAATGGGGTCAAGACATCAGAAGGGTAACTAGACTATCGAGCCTTTCAAGTTCTCTCCAGTCTTAAAAAAAAGTAGATTCAGAACTTGGTTACCAAAGGCAATACGCTTTATATTTTGTTATTGTTCTTTCTCTAACAGAAGACTAAATGTATATGCATATTGACACCATCAAATATTATTTTACCAAACAAATATTTCAATACAAAATTTCAACTTCTTAAAATTTAAATATCTAAGCCTGAAAATCTCAATGATGACAAATACTAAAAGGGGCATTCGACCTACAATTACATAAAAACAAAAACCAATGCAACTTTAAGATTCGGGTACCATGAATATTTATATTATTCATATAATAAACTGCATTTCTAGATTTATAGACCTTGGTGAGCCATTCAGTTGGAAAGGATAATTATTTAGTCCTAGAAAATGTATTTTCAATTATCAAATATTAAAAGAACTTTCAAGAAGAGATGAAACATACTTGAAAGGACAATAAATTAATGCAGTCTTCCTACTAATGTGGGTGTATTTTTGGCTGAGCATTATATTATTGACTCATATAATTTATCTTCAGAAAAGTTATGCAATAAATATATTTAAACAATCTTTAGAAATGATGTAGCTCATGTATGAACAACACACATTAGAGACTTTACTGAACTTCTAAAAGCTTACAAGGTCAGTAAACTTTTTCTGTAAAGGTCCAAATGGTGAATCATTTAGGCTTTACAGGCCACAAGTCTCCACTGTAACCATTCTACTAGAGCAGTGTAAATGCAGTCATAGGCATTAACAAAACAGTGTGGCTGTATTCCAACAGAGCTTTATTTATAGGAATTAAAATGTGAATTTCTTATCATTTTCACATGTCACAAAATACTAGTCTTCTTTTGAATTTTTTCAACCATTTAAATATGTAAAAACCACTCAGATTATGGGGTATACAAAAACAGGTGGTGAGCTGGATCTGGCCCGCAGACCAGTTTGCTGACCCCTAGGATACACAGTCTTTATCTTACCAACATTGAAATAAGAAAGAACCCATAGATGCATACAACCTTTGATTCACTTTCCTCCTCTCACCTAAACCCCCTCCCCAAAGCTACAATCCTTCCAGCTGCTGCCATAGAAGATACAGTAAAATTACTTCGGAGAGTTCTATAAAATGATGGTAAAGCTGAAATTGGAAGATGACCTTGGAGGCAGCCTCCCAGGTCTGACCACACTGCAGCTCACCTTTTAACCTCCAAAGAGTCTCCATGTCATTTTGATAAACACTATTAAAAATTAATAAGTATCCTTTCCTTAAATACTTACAGGAAATAAAAAATTTATATTCACTTACACTTCTTATGTCTGTTAGGGCAAGCAGCTTGTTTTATAGTTCTGATTTAGTTGAGAAAGGCAATGTTAGACAGGACTTGTAACTTATAACTAGGAAGGGTAAAGGGAAAAATTATCCACAAACATATTTGTAACCGTCTTTCTGAAGGAATTTTTGGAATGCAATTCATTTGAAAATTGGAAGCTACATATATTTAGCTTCTCATTTGCTGACATTTCTAAATATGCTAATTAAGTGTTTCCATGTTACAAAGATATCCATAAAACCAACTTTTAATTTGCAATATTTAAGAAATAAAAATACTGTATCATATTGAACTCATCAAGGACATTTCTTCTTTCAGAACGGAAAATTAATGCCAGTTTACTTCCTTGACTTAAACATACTAAGTTAGAAAATAATTCTGAACCCTGAATTATTCAAGACCTATACATAACCTCCAAAATTTTCCTCAAATGAGCAACTGTTTCCATAGACAGTTTAGAGCACGATATTTAAAATTCTACAAATTTACTAATATGAGAAAACTAGGTTTATAAATTAGGGATCATACTTTTACAATAATAATCATTAAGAGCCTATTATATATTAGGCATAAGTACTAAAAGTGACCAAAGGGCCTAAATTTAAAAATATTAATGAAATTAAACTATTTTGAGGCTGTTTAACACCTAGAAAAGATGACATGACCATTTTTCCTTAATATTCAACACAAATGCATGAAATGTCATGAATTGGACACTATACTCTTCTACAGAGGCCACATAGTAACAGCCTAACATAGAACAATATAAACTCCTAGAGTTTGGACACTTAACTATTATTTGGACATCAATAATAATTTAGTTGTTTGCTGTTCTAAAGTCTCCTGATGCTGAGGAAATCCAGACCATCATCAATCTAAAGACATCATACAATCTACTTGACATCATACAATCTCATTAATCTTCATCTGCCCTTCAATTCTTGTCATTCTCATGCAAAATGGACACTTGAGGCTGCAACTTCTCTTCACTCCTCTGTAAACTAGAGAAGGGGGTGGAAGTGTAAGAGGTCTGCAGAGACTTTAAGATACCACCAGAGACCACAGCACAGCTAATGGGTTTGACATGTAAATACAACCTAACAGGAAGCAGAATAATGTGATTCTTGTGCTGTGTCTCACTTCCTTTGCTGAATCACCATTAATTCCCAAGAAACTCTAACTTTAGTTTCCCCAGACTACATGAAAATGAAATATTGTCCAAAAAAGACACTAACTATGCACAACATATGGGTCACATGATGGTATCAATTTCTTTCCTCTGACAGTCCAGGAATTCTCCCTGTTCTAATATACTAACTTAAGGTCATCATGACATGGAGGTTATGGGTTAACAGGCAACAGAATTATAAAGTATGCTAGCTAATTTACAAGGACAAACACCTTAATTAAAGGTAGCCAAAGTTAGGACTAAATGTATTATTTCTTTGACACTAGATTGGCCCTTTTCCCCCCTTTCCAGTTTTAGGCTAAAAACAAAATCTCTACCTTTCAGCATCAGCCCATGACATTTAATTTAGTTCTTCTGTTGCCTGTTCTCTTCCTACTACAGTTTCCTCCAGACAAGACAGGTAGTGAAAACTATGTCTATTCATTCATTTAACAGGAAATTTTGTTGTTGTTGTTGTTTTTTAAAATTGTCTCTAAGACTGTTTTGTTTCTACTAGCACATTCGGGGCACATTTTGGACACCATGTTCTAATCATACATGTGCTGAATCTTTTTTTTTTTTTTGTAGTACTACTAGAGGCCCGGTGCACAAAATTCGTGCAAGGTGGGGGATTGGTTCCTCAGCCCGGCCTGCACCCTCTTCAATCTGGGACCCCTCGGGGGATGTCCGGCAGTTGGACTGCTGGCTCCTAACCGCTCACCTGCCTGCTTGCCTGATCACCCCTAACCCCTCTGCCTGCCGGCCTGATCACCCCTAATCCCCCTGCCTGCTGCCCTGATAGCCCCTAACTGCCTCTGCCTGCCGGCCTGATCGACCCCAACCGCCCTCCCCTGCCGGCCTGATCGCCCCTAACTGCCCACCCCTGCCAGCCCGATGGCCCCTAACCACCTCTGCTTCAGCCCCCACCACCGTGGCTTTGTCTAGAAGGAGGACCAGACGACCGGAAGATGTCCAGTTGACCCGGTCTAATTAGCATATTACCCTTTTATTAGTATAGGTTATTAGTAGAGATTACATAATACAGAAATACTCTATAATTTTCTTCAAAGGAAGAAAATCTGGAAAGGAAGCAGACTTTTGACGTACCCTATATCATCTGAGTAGTATCAAAAGTACAGTTAAGAAAAAAAGTCATATTCCACACAAATATGAAATTCTACCTGAAATAGAAAAGGATTAAAATATTTTTACAAAAATCTATTAATTATTTAAAGTTGTTACTTTGCACAAGTACAGAATAGATGCAGAACATTTAGATCATGTTTCAATGAACTACATTCAAAGCTGCACTTGAAAGCATATCATAACATTTGATGAACTTAAAGCTACTTTTTCCCATTTACCAATTTTATGTTTTACTACCAGTAATTTATTTTCATCTATTACAAAGTAAACATTATAATTTTTCAAAAATTTAAAGATCTTTAGCTTCCCCCTTGAAAATAAGTCTGTATCTACTTAGCATATGCTTTCAACATCTTAGTTAAATGTGCTCATCCAAAATTAACTGGTTAAAAATACATGGACTTCTAATTTTTAGAAACTAATCAAAGTATGCCCTGCCTGAGTGGCTTGGTTGGTTGGAGGATCATCCCATCACCAAAAGGTTGCAGGTTCCATTCCCAGTCAAGGCCCTTACCTAGGTTGCAGGTTCAATCCCCGGTAGGGATGTGTACAGGAGGCAACCGAACAATGTTTCTCTCTCTCTCTTTCTCAACTAAATAAACATATATTCGGGTAAGGATAATTTAAAAAACTAATCTAAGTATGTATGTATGTGTGTGTATATATATGATGTATGCTTATATGTATATGTACATGAATATAGATACATTCATACAAATACACATACCTATGTTTGCAGTTTTCTTTGAAGCAAAGGTTATTTAATCAAGAAATGTTAACAGTATGTGTAAAAATAATGGCTCTTAAAATATTTATTTTGGACAGAGGTGTTTTTAAAACTGAGGTACTAAAGGTAACATTTTTATAAAAGATCAAAAATATGACTAGAATTTGGGTAAGATATTTCCCAAAGTTTAATTTCAATTTTTCAAAGTCTGTGATATTGAAGACTGTCACTTATGAGTTGCTACGAATGAAACACCACCTGCTACCTGGGGCAAATATTATTAGCAGGTAAGAAACACAATGCAAAAAAATCTAAAATGTAAAAAAAACAAGAAGATCCACTTTCATCCCTTCAATCTCACACTTTGGAGAAAAGTTCTGCTGAAATCTGGTTAAGCATTTTCTCCAAGAGATCCAAGAGATCCACAGACTAAAGTATCCTAAAGAGAATGGAAGTCATCTACTTTGGGGGTTTTGACTCATTCTAAGATGAGCCTGAAGAAAGGCCCCAAACCTTAGAGTGGCCCAAGAATAATTTCTCATCTCTAAGTTTATCTTAAAATTTCTCAAGGTCTTTTGTACCAAGTATAGATAAAACTTAGGATAACTTACACCTTACTACAAAACACACAGTTGATATTCAATTTAGCTCTTACAGAGAGAAATATAAGCAAAACATTATATAAATCAGCAATTCCACTGTCTTGAACAGATTTACAAAGTATTACATGTATGAAGAACATGAAAAAATGTATCCTTTCAAAAAGGAATTTTGATTATTTTATCCTTTTCTATTTTAAGAGAGATCACATGTATAATTTGAAGACATATCTCTGGACAAGGCAAGGCAGAGAAATGCCGCATCTGAGAAAAGATAGCAGATTTCACAGAACAAGGACAATTCAAAGGAGCTAGTTTGTCACAGTCATATGACAGGTAAGGATAAGCTGGTCTCTGAGAGTTAAAATTTGCTCTTATTGCCTAGAAGAGAAATTAGGTAGTGGTGGGGTCGGAAGTTGGGGGGGGGGGGGAGAAGAAGCTGAAGAGCACTGTGGTAGGAAGAATTCTAGTACAGCCAGCCACAACCCCCTGGTGGACTCACCTTCTCCCAGTCATTCAAACACTAATCTAGGTGCTACTGTGAAGGGCTTTTGCAAATATAATGAAGGTCCTGAATCAGTTGACTTAGAGGTGGATTTTCCTTGGGGGGGTGAGAGAAATAAGGACTAACCTGACCAGATGAGACTTTAAAAGAGGTGGCTTTTCCTGGCAATGGAAATTTATACCGTGAGAGGGATAAGATATGGATTTTCCCCACTGCTTTAATGAAGATGGAAGGGGACACGTGGGTGGTCTCCAGGAGCTGAGAGTGGCTCCCAGCTGACCCAGTAAATAAATTCAGTCCCCTAGACCTTCAATCACACAACCATGTGCATTTAGAAGAGTACCCACCAGCTCCTGATGAGAATGTAGTCCAGCCAACACCATTTTTTGGCCTGTAGTGATTCCCTGAGCAGACAGCCCTGTCATGCCATGCCCAGATTTTGACCTAACTACAGATACCCTAATACATGGGTGGTGTGGGAAGCTGCTCAATTTGAGGTGATTTGTTATATAGAAAGAGAACTAACACAAGCACTAACCAGGCTGAGTCATACAACTTTAGAGGAATCCAGAGTTTATTTAGAACTTAACGTCCTACTTCAAGAAATGTATCTAACATTGAGGACATACAATATTAAGGAACCAAAGAAAACCACTATTAGATTAGGCATTACAGAGAAGGAAACCCAATAAATTTTAGAACTCATCAGCTATGAAGTCACCAGGAGACAAATATCATAAAAATACAGTGTAGTCGTAACAGGAAAACGATGACTTTTCTGGAGTTAGCACCTTTATTTGTGAAATCAAAAGGTGGGACTAGGTCATCTTTATGGGCTCTTTCAACACTTTCTATAACCCTTGGTCACATACAGTCCTACCTTTTTATAGGCATCAGAGAAGGCTGGGCACTGACCCAGATCCCACAAATGCTCAGAACTCACCTGGCTTCTTATAAAACACTGCATCAGAAAAAGAATGATTTATTCAGGTCTAAAGCTTTCTTACCTGTAGCAACTATAGGGTCTTTGTCACATAGCAAAATACCTAAGTAAACGAAAGCAAGGCTTTCTTTCCACATAAAAGCTCCTTTTATATCTTCAAAAGGATCATTTTTTAAACCTCATTTTTATAACTGAAAGTCTGTGTACACATGCACAGGATGGGAGGAGCTCATAAAGTCATGTTAACAAAAAAGGAGAAATTGGTTCAAGCTCTAGGAATAAATTATTACCCTCAATTTAAATCCTTGTTTAAAAATTACACATTTAGTATATGTTAGTCACTTAAAGTTTAGTTGGCTCCTACATTAAACTATGACCTGGAGGGGAGGGATAGCAATAGCTTGAAAGGGTTAATTTTGCACCTATATAGCTTAACACTACAGGCCAAGTAATGGATTCATTACAGAAGTAAAATCCATTGTCATTTTTATTCTAATTATTATGAAATCAGTGGTTAGGCCAGGACTTCTAGAAAGTTGTTAATAATAACTTGAGTCTAATATTAAATAGCCAGAAATTTATCTTAATATGAATGGAAATGTTAAAAACTTCTCAAAAACTATCAGATGAAATAAACAAGAGAATCACAGAACTTTAATTCCTTAGGGAAATATACTGAAAGTTTGCTGTAACCATGGGGTAGGGCAGTGGTCGGCAAACTGCGGTTCGCAAGCCACATGCGGCTCTTTGGCCCCTTCAGTGTGGCTCTTCCACAAAATACCACGTGCAGGCGCGCACGTACAGTGCGATTGAAACTTCATGGCCCATGCGCAGAAGTCGGTTTTTGGCTCTCGAAAGAAATTTCAATCGTTGTACTGTTGATATTTGGCCCTGTTGACTAATGAGTTTGCCGACCACTGGGGCAGGGGAAATTCAAGGGGTTCCATTAATATGAAAACCATAAGCAATAATAACATAAACTTGTCTCTGTTCTCTTCATTTCCTTTAGTTTAAAAGCTTTCAGCCAGCTGGTATCGTGTTGACCTATGAACCAGGTCGAGGTTCCATTCCCGATCACGGCACATGCCCAAGTTGTGGGCTTGATCCCCAGTGGGGGGCATGCAGGAGGCAGCCGATCAATGATTCTCTCTCATCATTGATGTTTTTATCTCTCTCTCCTCTCCCTTGCTCGCTGAAATCAATTTTTAAAATATTTTTTAAAAGCTTTCAGTATTTTCTAAATGAAAAACTGACTAGGAAGTAATTTGACATAAAAAACAATCAAATGATCCAGTTCTTGAATTTACAACACCCACACAGCCTTCCTTCTTACCTTGTCTATCCTATCTGGGCGGTTAGTAGCTGCCAAAACGGTCACATCCTTTAACTGTTCAATGCCATCCATTTCCGTAAGGAGCTGAGCCAAAACACGGTCAGCTACATTCCCAGCACCTGAAGAACTAATATTTAAAAACAGTTTTAAAAATCTGTTTACCTATCTCCAAATACTCCATTATTTTAAAAAATATTGTATATTCTCTAACAAAAAAATTGTTTCAAAATATAAAATGCATACTTCAGAATTCATTACTTATTGAATTATCATATCCCAAAACTAACTCTATTCAAATAATTTCTTTTCCTCCATCATCAACCATGTTCATTTTCTCTCCAATAATGACATGCTACACAACTGTCAAATATAAAAGATCTGGGAAGAAAGATTTGCTTATTGAAAAATAAGTGGATAGGGGACATCTGTAATACTTTCAACAGTAAAGATAAATTTTTTAAAAAAAGAAAAAGAAGTGGATATATATGAGAAATATTAAGGAGACACAATCAATAAGGCTGGTAAACCAAAGTCTCCATGGAGTCACTGGGGGAAAAGAACTTTAACTGTTAAACATGTTGAGTTTGAAGTGCCTTGTGGGACATCTTGAGAGTTAGACATAAAAGAAAGTGGTCTGAGGTAGAAATATATCTCTTGCCATAGAGATGGTACCTGGAAAGATGGAAGTAGAAAAGATCACCCAGGAAGTATATAGTGATGAAAAATAAATGAATAACGAACAGAATACTAACACCAGTATTTTAGAAGGGATGTGTATTATTTAGCTCAGGCTGCCATAACAAAATACACAGACTAGGGGCTTAAACAACAGACATTCATTTTCTCATAGTTTTGGAGGCTGGAAGTCCAAGATCAGTATTCCAGCATGGTTGAGTTTTGGTGAGAGTTCTCTTCCTGCCTTATAGATGGCTGCCTTCTTGCTGTGTCCTCACATGGCAGAGAGAAATAGAAAGCAAGCTCTCTGATGTTTCTTCTTAAAGGGCATTAATCCCACCAGGAGGGCCACACCCACATGACCTCATGTAAACCTAATTATATGCCAAAGGCCTATGATCTAGAATTTTTTTTTTTTTTTTTTGAAAATGCATTGCTTAGTACTTCATTAATTCTTTTCGGAGCTCTTTGACAGGTAAATGTATTCCAAAGCTTACAAATGCTTCTTTATAATGAAGATGATGATGCTTCTATGCACGTAAATGCAGGCCACAAAATTCCCCAAGACAGTCCCAGTGTTTAATTTTTTTAAAATAACACTAAAACATGGTGAACTCAGATTCTGAGAACAACCAGCTTAGTGAACCTAATCTCTAGGTTCTCTGCACCATCACTGCCTTATTTGAAAAATGAATGTGTAGTGCTTCTTTGGAAGACACTGTTCTAGAAAGCTGAGATAAGGGGATAAAGTTATCACTGTCCCCTTAAGGACTTCATAATCATTGGCATGTATAAATGAGGAAGTTATATTAGATATTATATAAATCCTTCTAGCTTCAGAATTTTACGATTCTGTGATGGTATTAGGTAGTACCTAAGTAAAGTTATTTAATTCATTATTTTTAATAAAAATATCAGTTTTCAGAAACTCATTATTGATACCCCCCCAATAGGACACTTCTAAACAGAAAGTGGTGAACTCATATTGTCCAATTTGCTATTTGTTGTAGGAGGAAACAGTGGCTATAAATAATGTGGAAGATGAGGTGAAGGGAATTCTTTGGAATCCCATTACCCATGCTGCCTTGCCCTTTATTTCCACAGATCATTGAGAGCTAGCCAGAGAATAGCACAGTGAAAATGTTTTATGGGCTGAGAAATATTCTTGGCTGAATTTCAAAGCTGCAGTAGGAAACAAAACCCATAAAACTGACAACCTAGGAAATCAAATCCCAGAAAAAGTTTTAAAACAAATGTGTAATCACTAACATAATGAAATGATTTTATAAAACTTTATTATCTGCAAGAGATAGGCAACATGACTATAAGGGGAAAATGTTCAGCTGTAGAAAATTGAAGATAGACTTTCCCAAAACATTAATTCTCTTTTCCTTTAAGAAGCCAAGCCATTTTTCTAAATTATTCAGATTCAAAAATCATATGATACCATGGACCAAAGGGACTTTATATCTTAGAACAGTCCAACAAACTACAGCCATAGACCAAATCTGGCCAGCCAACTGTTTTTCTATTTGATCACATACTCGCTAGAGCCTCTTGCACTACAGTAGCAAAGAATGAACAGTTTCAGTAGAGAATGTATGCCCCCCCCAACCAAAGCCAAAAATCTATACTAACAGAAATATCACTGCTATGTAGTAATTCGTACACTGATTTTTATTTTTCAATACTCCATACTTCACAAAAAATGATACATTCATTTCCTTTTCAACTCTTCTAATAAAATAAAATGCCCTATCATCTCTTCATGTGATTTCTAAATTATACTAGTAGACCAACATCTCAATTATCCAATTTAAAATTTTCAATGTTTATTTAGTATACATTTCAAAATGTCAAAAAGAGTTCCAAATGGTGGGCATCTTAATTTGTTTCTTAAAATCTCTCTCTCATATCCCCTGTAGTCATTATTCAGGCTTGGAAGAAACCTAAAAAAGACCTTAAGAAGGCTAGCCGAAGAAATACTACTCTGAACACAAGCATTTCCTATGACAATTCTCTTGGTGATGTAAAACACAAGCAAACTTTCATTTTTAAAGTTTAGAACAAGAGAAACTACCTGTGCTATGACAACAAAAAAATAATTCCTAGTTCCTAATCAATGCTGCAACAGGCCCTGCCTTGAAGAAAAGTCGGACCTTTACTCTATATGCTACAGTACTTAGCACAGACACAACACTAAATATTCATAGAACTCTGTTACATGTCATGAAACTATTAAAATTTAAAAATGTTATACTTTCCATTTCTTCTTTTGCTGTTTTCTTCAGCATTTCTGTTTAATATTAAAAGTTTACCAATTTGAAAACTACTAGTATGCATACCAGAAAACAGGCACTAAATTTAGAAACTTGAAAGAAATATACAAAATAATGGTTAGAATTTTTAATAAGTAGTTTTTTATTAGAGTTTGTTAAGCATAGCAATGTTCTTTATATAATTAGATAATTTTTATCTAGGTATAAATATACCCAAATCCTAATAGTAAGAGGATTTTCAAAGGGCATTAAATCAGAAGACACCAGCTCTAGTCTTGTCCAGGCCACAAAGAAGTTATGTGCCTTTCTCTTAAATTCTAGGGGCTTCTGTTCCTTCTGAAGAATAAAAACTTGAACTAGATGACTTCTAAGAAATTTTCCAGCTATAAAATTTTATGATTTTATGAAAATTTTAAAACCACCATAAAAATCACATTAAAACAATTCAGAATCCTCCTTGAAAAGTGTCATTTAGAGAAATAATGCCTACAACATTTCTTCCACGGTGCTTAGTGTCATGCATTTACCTGAAATTTGAATATGCTGCAAAAGAGGCTACCCCATTTCCTGACCATTATTTTAAAACCCAGAGCTCTTCTCAGAATGCTGCTAAGCCTGGAATCCTCATTTACAAGGAAAGCTGGCTCAGAACTCCTTACTGTTTTCCCCAACCACTCCAAGTGGAAACCCATTCTGGACTATTAAGTGCAGAAACAGCCATACAAGACAATAGTCATTGATATTCAGATTCTCCAATACCTCACAGAAGATACCATGTAGTCAGTCAGTTTTTAACTGAGCACTTAATCCTTTCCATTTTTTCATATAATCTTCTTTTTTACATTCTAGTCATAAAACAATACCCCAAACGGTTTTTTATACAATAGCATTAGTTTTATAAAGTAGAAGAGATCATCTTCTCTTTCACCCAAATAACAATACTTTCTTCTATTTCTAAAACACAAACATTTTTCGTATTTAAAATTTTTGAATCAAGATGTCACCTGGAGTTGATATTTCTCAGCACCATTTCATAGTTTAAAGCTGCACTTTTCTTCAGTAATGGTACATAAAATAATAACCTGTCTTTCAATCAATGGCATCTTAGATGAACTAAATGTCATAGTACTTGACACCTCCAGAATACTTTTTCTAATTTCCAAAATGCTTCAGTTTCCTCCACTAGAATATAAACTCTGTTGGGCAGGATACATTTTTATCTCTTGCACTATATTTCTATCTATATGAAATTATTATTTAAAAATCTATGCAGAAATTATAAGAAACACTAAAGTTTTTAAGCAGTTACAAAATCGCAGGTACTATGGGAAACACTTTACGTGTATTTTAATTCCAACAACCTAGAATTTGTTACTATTAACTCCATTTTGCAAATGAAGAAACTCTGGCTTAGAGAGGTTAAGAAAATTGCCTTAGGTCCTGTTCATTGTTTTATCCCCAACATCAAGCTTGCTGCTGAAATAGTGTTCAATAAATATTTACTGAATGGGTGAATGAATGTGTGCTTGAAAGGAGTCTAACAGCAGCCCAGTTAGATGAACAGGGTCATTACTAATGTAAGTCACTGAGAAAATGCACACTAAATACAAGCTTGAAAGACAAGTTCGTTAACTACTTAGACCTGGAGTCCTGGAATCTGTGGCTTGGTAGTCAACTCAACAAGTGGCTCAGAGTATCTGCTCTGGAGTGGAAATATCTGAATTCAAATCCCAGCTCTGCTACTAGTGATACATGACCCGAGTAAGGTATTTACACATCTAAATGTCTAAGCTGTCTCACGGAGGAGGGACTAGGACCTACACCTCCTGGGGTTGTTATGATGATCTACAATCTACAATAATAAAAGAGTAAGATGCAAATTGACCATACCGTCATAATGCCCACCAGCCAATCAGGAGTGAGTATGCAAATTAACCCAACAAAGATGGCAGGTTAATGTGCATGTGTAGGCACTGGGTGGCCAGGGGCGAGGCGGGACGCTTGCGTTGTCGCCATGGCGACGACGCAGGCATTCTGCACCGCCCCAGCTGCTCTGGGCCTCTGGGCAGCGCGGGAAGGCCAAAAGGCGGCTCTGGGCCGGAGTGAAAAGGCAGCTCCGGCTGGAGCGAAGGCGTTGCCAGCCGCCAGAGGAAGGAAGGCCCATTCTTGCATGAATCTTCGTGCATTGGGCCTCTAGTTTGAAGATAATACAACAAAAGGCCACATGTTCTGTGACAAAGGGAATCACTCCAAACAAAGGAAGTCACGGTTATCTGGAAGTTAATTACGTAAACAAGATGGGCCTCTCCAGGTGGTGACTCTAAGTTCCAGAGATATGTTTCCAGTTCCAAATCTCTTCTAGTTCTGCTTGCAGTTGGGCACTACCAGGCAATCAGTGTCAGTTGATGAGCGTGATTCAGGATCAGTGACAGAGGAGGTTGCTCTAGGAGTCTCCAGATGAGCCAGTGGCCATGTCCTCAGTCACAGGAGGCCTGGCCAAGAGAATACAGTACATAGGGCTCCCCTGACACCTCTCCACTGCTGCCTAAGACAAGTTTGACTGATGAATTATTGCCCAGTTTGTTCTCCCCACTATAACCTTGAAAAATGTATAAACTTAAGCTAGCTGGAGGTGTAACAGAGTACCAAAGCCAATTGTCAATTGTATAATAACCTACTTTGCATTAATACAGGGGCCTTTTTGTGAGCTTTGTTTTTGTGTGTGTTTTTTTTACCTATAAAGCACTTAAAAGTCTATAGTTTCATAATAAGCACTAAATGAGTGTTAGCTAGTATTATTAGACCAGTATAATTCAAATCCCTTCCCAACCTTAGTGCCTTAATTCCTCCCTATTTTCAAAAGAGCTATGCTACTTTAATACCATTTTCAATTTTCCCAAATGTTAGGGAGATAACTGAAGCCACTTTGCAAAAGGGAGCTTATATTTCTTCCAACTCCCAACATGAAATAAAGACCCCCCAAAAATCTTATTCAAAACAACCATAATTTAAATGAGTATACAGATAAAGAGAAATAAATATAAGGCTTATTTATTTTTCAAGTCCCAAAGAAATTTAAATGAGGCAGAAAGGAGAAAATAGTGGTTGTAATTAGACACTTTTATAAGTATTAAAAAAATCTGTCTGAAAGCACACCTATTTTAAAGCTAAGAAAATAGTATGTCAAATAATTGGTTTAACATGCATGGGATAGTAAGGACTAGTATGTATACATCATAATTCTCTGCTCTATTTGTAAGACATCTTAAGTTTGGAAACTAAAACCTTGATAAGAAGAAACAGCTTTCTTACACACTGCCATTTTTGGACTAGCCATATGAGTTTAATCTAAATATCATTGTTTGAACAAATGAAAGCAATGACTATTCTATAGCCCAATATTATGTAGAAATGCCTCCTAGTTTATGGAATTTTTTATTTTTCTCTGTTTTTCCATTTCTTTAACAATGCATAAAATTGGTTTAATAGCTTGAAAATGTTACCTGGTTTAATAGCTTGAAACAGCTATTGATGGATACTTTTGGTATCCATCAACAACTGTTTTTTCAATTTCTAGAAATTGTTTAAACAGCTGAAGAACAAAAACATACAACATACATGTGGAGATTTCATTTTTTGTTTTCAGGTAATAGCAATAAAATTAGATAAAACAATCCCTTTCTAGGCAATGTGGCCCATCAACAAATTAGGAAGAAAAAAAAAAACAAAAAACTAACAACCCTGAAAACAGAATATCACTCGAGATTCTTACGGTTATAAATAAATAAACCATGAGACTCACTGCAACTGAAATACAACCAAAACTCTCTACCTTGGCCCATTAGCATTACATTTGCTTATCAGTCTCATCTTTGTTTTCTGAAATGTCAAATAACTTTTGACCCCAAATCTATATATATATAAGGCTTAATATGCAAAGTGTCCCCTCAGGAGTTCGATCGGGAGGCTGGGAGTTCGATCGCTCGCTATGATGTGCGCTGACCACCAGGGGCCAGCGCAGAATGAAGGAAGGCCCCAGTCGGCAGCCGGAAGGCCCCAATCAGCCCTGATCACTGGCCAGGCCTAGGGACCCTACTCATGCACAAATTTCGTGCACTGAGCCTCTAGTTTTCTATATAAAGGAAAACTGCACAGAATTCATTTGTACTTGATTTGAAGGAGCCAGGGAAGGAGGAAAGTACACAGTATAGAATACAATGAACATTATTAAAGGAAATGATTCCTAGAGGCTGCAAATCATTAGCATCTCTAATACATTAGCAAAGTCCTACTGACCAAATTGCCTGCAAAAACAGGATATTTCTACCAAGTGCCTAGTCTGGTTCCTCACACCATTTTATTTCAAAAGCATTTTATGAAAATCTGCTACATATTCTACCTCCCATCTGGTTCACATTTAACAATGTATCCCATCCTGTTCCTTTTAGACTCCAAAAACAGATGTCCCCAACATCACATTAATGTGGCAGGTCACACTGCATCAGCTAACTTTTCTAGCTTCCTTTTCTTCTCTTGCAGTTAAGGTGAACTTGAGCTATTTGCAGCCTTTTGTGTCATCTCACTTCAGAAGTAATAAAAGGGGCCCAAGTACTTTAACTCATAAAATAAAAAAGACTGGTGGGTATTTACAGGAGATCAAACAGGAGAGCAGGGCAGGCTCCCTCCTAACAAGTTTCCTAATGACAGTTTACATTCTCATCCGGTGAGGCAGGGTAGACTACCCAGGAAGGAAGAGAACAATGCTTCTTATTGAATTTACTCCTGGGGCTTACATGGTGCCCTCTGCCATCACTATAATTACCATCAGGGAACTTTGATAATCAATATATACATCAGGAAGTTATGCACAGAGCATATAGATTAACATTCTCCAACATGAAGTACTTGCACATATTCCTTAAAGGACCTCTAAACATTCGTAGAGAAAAAAAAAGTCATACTTGTAAATAGATCTGTGATATGTATACATATATGTGTGTTGTGACTATATGATTATATGTTTAAAATATAAATAATTCTATTCAGTACCTGAGATTCAGTAATAAAACTATTAATACTAATTTTAATTCTACTGTACCTAATTATATTTTTAGAAACATAATTTAATCCAGAAATACTAACATCTGTGTAATAACATCTTGTATTAGAATTGAGTTCTATTGTATCATTATATTATGCTTAATTGGGCTTTTATTTATAGTTTTAATCATATATTTATAACAACTCAAATTTTGATAGTGCTATAGATAACAAACTACAAAAATTAACTCAAATGTCCCAAATGGTTATCAATGTATTCTTTTTTTCTTAATTGTATATGAAATTATACACATGAAATAAATCAATGGGTATAAGAGAAATTATATTCATGATGTAATTTAATGGGTATAAGAGAAAATAACCACATGAATTGAAAAATGTTTTCTTTATGCCAAATGTACTAGTAAGTAAAATTGGTATAAGAAATGCTATTTATTCTACACTGTAACGCTAATGCTTAACAGTAGTCCTATGAAATACTGCCTACCTGCCCCTTTCAACTGCTAAGGCATCCAGTTCATCAAAGAAAATAATGGAAGGAGCCACCGCTCTCGCTTTGCGGAAGATCTGGTGGAAAGAAGAGTGCCATGTTAGGGAAAGATCAGTAAACTCCAAAAAACCCATCATTGGTTTTAGTATGAAAACTGCTTAGAACTGAATCTATTATGTACAAGACAATCAGCCCAATCATTTTGTCTACAACCTATAATAGATGGATACACACTGCACAAAGATAAGGCAACAATATGTATCCAGAGGTCTGCCTGTAGGAGGCAATCTCAGCTGAAATCCCAACTCCACCATTTCAGTAGTTGTGTGACCTTCAGAATAGGTAACTTTACTTCTCTGAACTTCTATTTCTACATCTATAAAATGCAGATAATAATAAATGCCAGTCTCAGAAGATTCTCTTCAGAACTAAATAAAAAATAATGCAAAGCATTTAGCACAATGTCTAAAACATAGTAAGAGCTCAGTGACAGGTATTATTAACTATAATAAACACATATTTAAAAGAAAAACCATAAATGTGCAAAATCAACCATAGCTTAGCATATAAAATACCCATAAACTCAAACCAAGCACCTTGTTCATGTCACTGAAGACTTTATGGGAAAGGAATAGTTGATGTAAAGCTGGGACAAGAAAAATGGCCAAAACTTGGAAGATCATTGGTTAGTTAGACCACAAGTCAATCAAACTATTAACACCAGTGACTGGCCTGATAGCCATGAGGGTGACATGTGGAAATGGGCTAGAAAAAGCCCGCACAGACAGAAAGAAATCCAAATGTGTGTTACCTGAAATCTAGGCCCCCATTTTCTTGTCACAAGTATCATGACCATAAAAATACAAAACAGCTACCAAAGCATTAATATTTATAAAGATCACTTTATTTCATTTTATTCAATGATAGTGCTGTCATTATCAATGTTTTATACAATTATCTTCACCTAATTTCAAAAGGAAAAAAGTAACTTAAAATTTTTCTCAGATAAAAAGAAAGTGTCCCAATCTGTAATACTCAGGTAACTTCACAAATGGAGACCATCCACTCCACTGTTATTTCTGTGTTCTTGTCCTTGCTTAGCTTCTGTGAGGAAAGAGGGTGCCTATGTGAGGTAGGCCCACCTCCACTTGGGAAAGTCAAGAGTTGTGGTCAAACTGCTGTTGTTACCCGACTCCAGCACCTTGATTTTACATGAATTTAGTATGTGTAGCTTCTGCAATATGAAGGAGTGGCCTATCACTTAGGCACAGGCTAAATAGGATAGTACAGTGGAGTTTTCATATACTAATCTTACTTGATTTAAAGGACTATCTAGTTTAAAGGATTTAAATCTCATTCTGAGATCATGTGTTCTAAGTATAAACATGTCATTTCTAAAATGAAATACTGACAGTTGTTAAAAAAAAATCTTTATTTGGTAAAACTAAAGGATGGTACTACCATAAGGCTTACAAACAAAGTATGGTAGGTGATCAAAAATGCATTTTAAAATAATAAAATAATATTTGCCTAAAGAAAAGATATACCATTAGAATTTGGATTTGGAAATTTCAAAATCTGCAACCCAAGCAAACTGGAAATCATACATAGGACAGAAGTATGGTTCTCCTGTGCAGAGTTCCACTTTGCGGCATCATCTTCTTACCTCTCTAACCGCTCTTTCAGATTCACCAACATATTTATTCATCAATTCAGGCCCCTGCATGAGAAGAAAACATCTATTTAGTTCTTTATAAATATAACCACAAGGAAAGAGCAAATACATACATAAAAGAAGAAAAGGGGGGTGGGGGAGAAATAAATAAAAATATGCTTATAATTAAATTAGTTCCTTTAGCATGCTTATTTTCACTAGATGTTATTTGTGCCTCAAAAAATTAAGCCACGCCCTAACCGGTTTGGCTCAGTGGATAGAGCATCGGCCTGCGGACTGAAGGGTCCCAGGTTAGATTCCAGTCAAGGGCAACCTTGGTTGCAGGCACATCCCCAGTAGGGGGTGTGCAGGAGGCAGCTGATTAATGTTTCTCTCTCACTGATGTTCCTAACGCTCAATCCCTCTCCCTTCCTCTCTGTAAAAAATCAATAAAATGTTGTTTTTTTTTTAAAAAAAGTAAGCCACTCCATGTTCCAAAAACTACACATCGATACAAAGGCAAGGCTGTGACCATAAACATCTTGTTCTCTGTCTACCGGTTGCCCCCATTTTCACCCTATATCAGGCACAGTGCTAGGGTTAGCTGCTAGCATGGGTACATATGGTACGGTCTGTGAGGCCCATATTTGCTCATAAGTTATTTAACTCTTTAAAAAAGTGATACATAAATCCCTAGAATAGATCAGGCCAATGAGACTGGATAAGGTTATTTCTTTTCCAATTTTACTTACCAGATAACTATGGTGTGTCAGTCTTACCACATTCCACCTGCCTAGATACCATGTGCTTCACTGATAAGGGTAATCAAGAAAACTACCAGAAGGGCCTTCAACCATGTGAGGACACAGCAAGAAGATAACCATCTATGAACCAGGATGTGGGATCTCACTAGACGCAAATCTGCTGGCTCCTTGATTTTGGACTTCTAGTCTCTAGAACTGTGAGGAATAAATACCCAATCTATGATGTTTTTTATAGCAACCTAAATGGACTGAGATACCATTTAAAGCAGGAACTGGCAAATTTCTTTTGTAAAAGGCCAAGTAGTAAATATTTTAGGTTCTGGAATCCAAAAAAGGGAAGAAAAAAAAAAAAAGAAGAAAGAAAAGAAAACTACCAGAAGGAATTTAAGTACCATATACTGGCTTAGTTGATGATAGAATTATTTTGCATGTTTCCATGGCTGAGATCAAGTATTCAAGTTTACAAAACAACAGAAATAGCATAAATGCATGTAAAATATTTGTCAAGCTGTTGAATCTAGTGTGAACGAAAGCTGACTTATCTTTTACTGCTTCATTATTTTACACCATATCAGTCACAAATTCAAGGGCAATATTTATACCTCATACTCTTGCAATTTTGTCCCTTTAATCTACTGGGTTTCTTCCAGTCTTCCCAAGGGCTTTTTAAATGTGTCTGACACCTGCCTGTTGCTTTTGGCTATTAGAATTCAAATCAAGTTTTTATAAGTTCTGAAATGTCTAGGGAAGGCAAGTTAACCTATGTGTTAACTATGGTTAAATGTTATGGAATATGCTCATAAAAACTCAAACTCACATGAGATAGAATTACATATATGTAATATAAGTACAGGATCTTGAAAATTAATTTTAAAGAAACCAGCATCAGCACATATACAAGGCCATTTTGGAAAAGCACTTCAAAGAGTTTGAAAACAGGCATTACATACCAGGCCTTGGGCAAGTTTCTACTAAAAAGTGACAAAGGCTGACAGGGAAGGGAAGATAATTCAAGCTGTTCCTCTCAATAAGTATAATACAAACCTTCTCCATAATTCATTCACTCAAGAAAACAAATTTTAAGAACTTACACTGAGGACACCATGCTGACTCCATTTAAGCTAGCAGTAAAGTGTACATGTACACATGTCCACAAAAACCCTTAGTATGCTATTCTTGACTCTCTTGTCTCTCAATCTTCTTTACTATCTATGATGCACAATCTTAAACACTGGGTCCCAACTTCCACACTCTTATCTCTAGAAATGACCATCCTCTTGAGCTACAAATCCATATTTACAATGGCCTTCAGGATCTATCTGCCATGTAGTTTTAAAGGCATTTCAGCCCGGCCGATGTGGCTCAGTGGTTGAGCATCCACCCATGAACCAAGAGGTCACTGGTTCGATTCCAATCAGGGCACATGACCAGCAGGCTCAATCACTGGTAGAGAGTGTGCAGGGCAGCCAATAGATGGTGTTTCTCTATCATTGATGTTTCTATCTCTTTATCTGTCTCCCTTCCTTTTTCTCTAAAAATCAGTTAAAAACTTATTTTTTAGCCCTAGCTGGTTTGGCTCAGTGGATAGAATGTCGGCCTACAGAATGAGGTGTTCCAGGTTCAATTCCTATCAAGAGCCATGCCCAGGTTGCAGGCTCAATCCCCAATGTGGGCCATTCACAAGGCGGTCAATCAATGATTCTCTCTCTTCATGGATGTTTCTCTCTCTCTCTCTCTCTCTCTCTCTCTCTCTCTCTCTCTCTCTCTCTCTCTCTCCCCCTTCCTCTCTGAAATCAATAAAAATATATTAAAAAACAAAACAAAAACTTATTTTTAAAAACAGTATAAAGGCATTTCCAAACTCCACATGTCTAAATCCCAATTTATTATTTGCTTCCCAACCTCCAACACCTTCTTCTCCTCACATACTAACTCTTTCCAGAGTTACAGTACTTCCACCTGTCAGTCATTGGAAACAAACAAACAAAACAAAAAAAATTCACCTGGAGTTCTCCCTTTGTTTCTCAATTTTCACATACAATTAATCATCAAGATTCTAAATATTACCCATTTCTTATATCATTTGTTTAGTTAAGTGTCTCTCTCACTAAATTATGGGCTGACAGATAGCAAGGAATTATCTAATGCATCTTTGCTTACCATTGACAGTGCCTGACACACAGAAGGTGCTTAATGTATAGTTTAAAATTATTGTTGCAATGTAAAACATTTACAGATATTTTTAAATTATTATAAATGTAAATCTGTAATATTTATTTCAACTCCAATTAAATTCTATTTAAAAAGATTGAAAAGAATAACTAGTCTCTCTCAGCTGGAATCTATAAATAAAAAAATTAAACCAACCCAATAATAAAGTTTTCTTCTCTATTATTCTCTTCTTAAGAGTCTGAAAGCATTCTTCTCTTTCTAAATTTTTCTAGGTTCTCTTAGATTCCAATTGCTAAAGGTTTTGTTATTATAGTTCATATTATTGTCATTTTTTATTTTAGCCAAATGTAATAGAATATTTTCATATCAAGACATATATTTCATATAGCAGTTTTATCAACTGATACAGCCTTAACATATTGGTGTCTCAACTTTAATGTCAGCTTAAACAGTGTACAAAAAAGTGCCAAACTTAAGTAAATACAATCTAACTTCTATAGAACTTTGTAATACTGACAATGGCATATTAACTCTTCTATTTGTCCTAAGAATAATAGGTTACTATTCCCTAACAGCCATTCAAACAATGATAAAACTAAGTATATGTCTTTATTTAGTACTGATGTTAATAATTGCCAATTTAAGTGTATGGGACACATTAGACAACATTATTGGGAGAAATTGAGGGGATTTTTAAAGTTAAAACATAAAAACTCTAAAGGAAATTAAATATAAACTCAAAAGGTCTCAGATTCTAGACAAGTCCACATGACAACAAACCTATAGGAGAAGAAAGAGTTAAGGTCCACAAAAGGCACACAACTGAACATAGTTCCTGGTGAGACTCTAAATTAGAAACTGTACCCAAGGTGAAAGAAAAAATAACCAAAACTCTAAAAGAAAGTATTCTTTAGAATATGGGGTCTGGGTCTGGGGCCAGAACCAACACACATCTTTATAGGCTTCAACAGAGAACAGCAGTGAAACAGGCAAGCTCAGGGCAGCCCAAACCCAGGTTCGCCAGCCAACTTCCTCACAGGGCTTTTCTCAGTAACTTTCCACTACCACCAGGAACAGAGGGATAAAGAACTGGAAGGTCTCCTCCATTGTCCTCACCCAAGGAATCAACCACCTTCTCCATATTTTTCCTTCCCTGCATTCCACTCATCCTGAGGGGTACAGGACAGCACTCTGAGCCGGCCTTTAATTTCAATTACATTCACTGAATGTCTATAATATGCCCAGATCTTTGATAGTGACTTTAAAACTTTTATTTAATTAATAGACTTTTTCTTGGGAATGGGGGAGTTTAAGACTTACAGAAGAATTGAGCAGACAGTATAAAGAATTCCCATACACCCAACCCTACCTCCCACCACACACTAAGTTTTCCCATGATTAATATCATATATTAGTATGGTACATCTTTTACAATTAATAAACCAATATTGCTCTAGGCAATTTGGCACAGCATAAAGCATCGGCCTGTAGACCGAAGGATCCCGAGTTCCATTCTGGTCAAGGGCACATGCCCTGGTTGCGGGCTCGATCCCCAGTAGGAGGCATGCAGGAGGCAGCCGATCAATGATTCTCTCTCATCACTGATATTTCTATCTCTCTCTCCCTCACCCTTTCTCTCTGAAATCAATAAAAATATATATTTAAAAAACCACAATACTGCCCTAGCGGGTCTGGCTCAGTGGATAGAGCGTCGGCTTGTGGACTGAAGGGTCCCAGGTTCGATTCCGGTCAAGGGCATGTACCTTGGTTGCGGGCACATCCCCAGTAGGGAGTGTGCAAGAGGCAGCTGAACCGATGTTTCTCTCTCATCAATGTTTCTAACTCTCTATCCCTCTCCTTTCCTCTCTGTAAAAAAATCAATAAAATATATTTTAAAATATATTTTTTTAAAAAAACCACAATACTAATGCATTATTAACTAAACTCCACATTTACTCAGATTTCCTTAGTGTTTATCTAATGTCCTTTTTCTGTTCTAGGATCTCATCCAGAAAATCCTAACAATATATTTAGTTGTCATGTTTCCTTGGGATCCTCTTGGCTGTGAGTTTCTCAGACTCACCTTGTTTTTGATGACCTGGGCAGTTGAAGGAGTACTGGTCAAGTATTTTACAAACTGTCCTTCAATTTGGGTTTGCCTAATTTTTTCTCATAGCTAGACACAAATTATAAGTGCTTGGGAAGAAGACCAAAGAAGTGAAGTTCCATTCTCCTCACAATACACAAAGCACATACTATCAACATGACTAATCACTGAACATGTGGACCTTGATCACCTGGTTGAGGTAGTATTTGCCAGACTTCTCCACTGGAAAGCAGCAATTCCGCACCCCGGCTTTCATACTGAACTCTTTGGTTGGAAGGAAGTCATAACCATATGCAGCCCATATTTAAGGAGTGGGATAGTTATGCCCTCCGAAACTTTTTCACCTATCTTTTTAATCTAGTCCTCTCAAAAAGCCTATACAGATAAAAAACTGAGACTTAGAGAACTTGTTTAAGGTTACAGAGCAAAAATTTAGTACTAGGGTTAGGAATCAAACCAAAGCCACCTGAACCCTAGCTTAGTGCAAAGAAGTATCTATGCAGTTTTCCATGTAATGTCTGCAAAGTGGAAGCTCTCTGATTTATAGACTAGCCTACAAATAAAAGCTTCAAGATGAACTTGGAACTTACCAAGTTCAGTTTATCTTGTATCTTTGATAACAGAATGATAGGGGATCTGGTTAAATAAAGAAAATCAATTACTTTAAATTGTGCACTGCTTTGACTAAAATACAGATTTTCCTGAACATAGGATGTATTTTGTAAAATTCCTCTCTGAGACAGGTATCAGAAGAAAATCTCCTCAAAAGTCAAGGATACGCTAAGTTCATTACATTATTTTACTCACCAATACAGTTAATAAAAGACTTGCTGAAAATCCCTGTCAGAGACCTAACCACCCTTCTTCCAGAATCAGAAACAGTTGTTCATAAAAGTAAAGCAGCCCAACTATACCAAGGTAATTAATCTATTGTAGCACTCCAGACAAAAGCAAGAGAGAAGCAGAGAGGAAATTTCAACTGGAAAATATTTTTACATAATTGACCCAGATGACAAACTAAAACTAAAGCATATGTCAAGTACTAGTCCGCACAAAAACACATATAGATGCCAAAGGATGTTAAGAACCCAGACAATTGGCCAACGTGAAGTCTTAACTCTCAGTAGAGTGTATATCATTTAATCACTGTGTAGAAAAGATGCACAGAGGAAGCTAAAGGGTACTTTCATTTCAGAGAAAGAAATGTTTAAAGTCTTTCAATTTTTTAACTTGGGAATTAAAGATAATTATCACTGCGAAAAGTATTAGGGAGCTTCTCCTTTCAATGTATTAAAACACTTGTGTTTCCCAACTAGCTATAAAATCCCTCTGTCGACCTACTTTTTTCTGATCACTTTAAAAATGTATAAGACTTGTTTGAAGCTCACACTTAAATTATAACACTGAAAACACTTAGGAAACAAACGCGTATGTTGGAGCCAAAAGGCAACTTTTTCCTCATAGAAAGATAAAACTAGAAATAATACAATGTGAATTCCCAAATGTTTTTACTTCATCTCATACGTAAGTTATATGACAAAGCTACTTTAACTCTTCTCACAAAATCAGACCAAGATGAAAGGAACAATGAAAATGCTAAGAAAAGCAAATTAGTTTTTCATGTTTCAGCTTTTACTTTTGAAAAATTTAAGCATATAGGAAAACTGAAAAAATGAACACCCATATTCATTAAATATGTCCTCCAACCAAATTTAAAAATAATACTGTGGAACTACACTAAACTCTACACTGAATAAAAATCCACATTAAACAAAAATTGTAAGTAGAATATGTTAATCTAAAAGCAAGTATGAACTCAAATTAAGAAAATTTCTTAACATCACTTACCTTTTGTGTGTGTGACCTAAAAGAATTAAAAACTTAATTAAAAAGCTGAACACGTATGGCTGGGTAGCTCAATTGGTTAGAGCAGCAGTCACCAACCAGTGGTCCGCTGACCACTGGTGGTCCGTGAGGTCCAAAAGGTCGGCAACTGCGGGGTTAGAGCATTGTCCCAATACGCCAAGGTTGTGGGTTTGATCCTCCGTCAGGGCACATACAAAAAGTAATCAATGAATGTATAAAAAAGTGGAACAACAAAACCAATATTTCTCACTCTCTGTCTCACTCTCTCAAATCCTATATAATAAAAGCCTAATATGCTAAATGTCTGGTCGACCGATATGCTGTTCAACCAATCAAAGTGTAATATGCTAATGATGTGCTAAGGCCGCTCAACCGCTCACTATGATGTGCACTAACTACCAGGGGGCAGATGCTCTGACTGGTAGGTTAGCTTGCTGCTGGGGTCGGCCGATCCGGACTAAGCGAGATGGGCCAGGCATGCCCTGGAGCCCTCCCGCAGTCCCTCCCCGGCTGGCCAACCTCCCACATCTCTCCCCAGCCCTGATTGTGCACCGGTGGGGTCCCTCAGCCTGGCCTGCAACTCCTTGCAATCTGGAACCCCTCAGGGGATGTCAGAGAGCCAGTTTCAGCCCGATCCCACAGGCCAGGCCAAGGGACCCCACTGGTGCACGAATTCATGCACTGAGCCTCTAGTAAATAAATAAATTAAACAAGCAAAAAGCTGAACACATGGTTATTTTACATGAACAGTATCCAAGATAAACCTTTCAAAGAACACTTTGAATCATTTTCTCACATTGAAAAAAGACAAAAGTCAAACTATCTAAAGTTATGAAAAATTTCATATTCAAAAATAGTAGTAAATATAGGCCAGAATAGGCCAGAAAGCAGTCCTGGTAGCATCTGGAATGTTATGTTAGGTCATGAAAAAGTGAGATTCAAGTGCAAATAACTATGAGCTAAGTCCTTATAAAATAAGGTTCAGGTTTTGAATAGACAAGAAAAATTCAAAGTTTATCATATGTAATTGTGCAATTACATGACAAAGTAGGCATAGAAAAATGAAGGTGACAGAAAGAGTAGAAAATGTCAGTAAAATGGCCATGTCCACTACCACAAGGTAGGAGGGCAGGAACCACAGAAAAAGCAACTGGAAATTTCAAAATAATTCATCACTCCAACATTGAAAACTGGTTGTGATTCAGCATCACATGGTCTCCTCCCCAAATCTTCATGATCCAGTATCTTCCACACAAAGAAAGGTAAGTATGCAAACAGAAGGGATTGTGAAGATAATGATGCTTTAAAAGTAAATAGGTTAAACATATCTAAATATCACTCCACAAAATATTTTAAGAAAAGTAAAATAAGTCTTATCCTTTCAAGCTGCCAAGGATTTCAATGTTCTGAGACAGAAAGTGTATTTTGTTATTAAAAATGTCTCTGGTGATATCAAAACATTATCCTTTTTTTGTTTGTTTTCCAAAACATTATCACGTACCTGGCCAGTGTGGCTCAGCGGCTGAGTGTCAACCTATGAACCAGGAGGTCACGTTTTGATTCCTGGTCAGGGCACAGGCCTGAGTTGTGGGGTCAATTCCCAGTAGGGGGAGTGCAGGAGGCAGCCAATCAACGATTCTTATTCATCATAGATATTTCTATCTCTCTCTCCCTCTCCTGTATATTCTGAAATCAATAAAAATATATTTAAAAAACAAAACAAAAAAAACATTATCATGTACCTCTTCTGAAATGAATTTGCTACTTAAAATATTTAAATACATGATTTTGTGGTAAAGTCCACAGAAATGGATTTAAGATTTTATGTATGTATATTTAGTAACTGGATACGTAATTGCATTTCATAAAAATTAATATCTGGTTCTAAAGTAAATGTAAAACTATATATCAAATAGGATTATCTATCCCAAGTAATAGGACAAGGCAGAACAAATGTGTGTGTGTGTGTGTGTGTGTGTGTGATTCAGAGTAGAATGTACATACATTCTGATTGCAAAAGTTTTTTTTAAGGAATCTAGTTTTACCAAATAAAGTATCTGGTTTCTTTGAAAATTCTATGTATGTAAATATCAAATTCACAATCATCCTATAGAAAAGCCTAATATGCAAATTGTCCCCTCGACCGGGAGTTCGACAGCTCACACATGTGATGACCACCAGGGGGCGGCGTGGAACATGGCAGGTGTCGGCAACGCAGTGCTGGCAGTGGGCAGCAGTGGAGGTGCTGCCGGCCCTGATGGGCCCTGATGAGAGCGGGACCATGGCAGGATGGTAGAGCAGGTGAGCGGACAGTGCCAGGCCAAGGCAGGTGTGAGTGGGGGCCCAATCACCCGGCAGACAGCAACCAGCAGTGGGGGGCGGGGCCACCGCCGGGCCCAATGACTCAGGGTGGGAGGCGCGCTGGGGCCCGGAGCCCAGGTGCTGCACAGGGCCCAGAGGTCAGCTGGGACCTGCCCTTCTACACTAGATTGCTCGTGCTTTGATCGCCGGCCAGGCCTAGGGACCGCACCTGTGCATGAATTTCGTTCACCAGGCTTCTAGTATTTATTTATAATTAAGTCTTAGATGAGCAAAAGTGATGCAGTACAATTTAAAAATGTAAAAACTAAAAAAGACTGGTTTCTATTACACATGAGTATAAGAAATACTGAGAATCAAGAAACTAAATAAAGCAGTCTTCTATTGTCCACCTGATTATGCTGATGAAACTAATTTACTTATCTCTCATCTCCCTATTCTACATTGCCATCAAACTCAAATGAAAATCAGCTACTCCTTAAGTTGCCTTCTCATGTTCTCTGAAGGGCAGGAATGAGAAGATGGGTTTTAAGAGGGCTAGAATAGAAAGTATCAATTTAAAAACTTAATGTCATACCTTTATTGCTAGGAAATTCAGTCCACTTTCATTGGCCAAAGCCTTTGCAATCATCGTTTTAGAGCATCCAGGTGGCCCATACAGAAGAACTCCTTTAGGTGGCTGAACACCCATTCGGGTGAAAGACTCTGGATGTTTCAAGGGCCATTCCACAGCCTGTTTCAATTTCAGTTTGATATTTTCCAGTCCTCCAATATCTGACCAGGATACCTGCAAAACAGAACATGTTCTAAACATAAGTTTGCCAGGACAAACAGAGAACTTTAAAAAAAAGATCAACAAAAGAAGTACAAGAGAAGGAATAGACCATTTGAAAATCAGGAGGATCAGAAAAGAAATTCCAACAATATCAAGATTAATTAAAAGTACATAAAATGGCCGAAACCGGTTTGGCTCAGTGGATAGAGCGTCAGCCTGCGGACTGAAGGGTCCCAGGTTCAATTCCAGTCAAGGGCACATACCTTGGTTGCAGGCACATCCCCAGTGGGAGGTGTGCAGGAGGCAGCTGATCGATGTTTCTCTCTCATCGATGTTTCTAACTCTCTATCCCTCTCCCTTCCTCTCTGTAAAATATCAATAAAATATATTTTTAAAAAAAGTACATAAAATGTAATCTGCATATTATAGAAATACTACAGAAAAACAAAATGATTCTGCTTGCGAATCTTATATAAATAACTGCTTAAATGATTGAACACACTGCTATTTTCTATTCTAGATAGCTTTTAAAATTAGATTTCATCTGTCTGCAAATGGTTTGTGTCAGTGACCCAAAGTCTTATCTATACATCTAATTTCTTTTCTTTCTTTTTCAGCAAATACTTGAAAATCTATTTCTGTAAGTACTTATGGAATATATAATCTTTTCTGTCTGGCACTAATGAAATATCCTCAAATTTTTGTTCCTTTTCCTCAAATATGAAATACCCCCCAAACAAGAGAGCTCCTTACATATTATTTACTTAATACGCATTAAGAACTAATTAGGAAATAGAAAAATAAAACATGAATAGACTTTAAAGAACTTAGCAACTACCAGTAACATGCACAGAAATAGCCATAGTACAATGGAAAGGGTCCTAAGCACAATAGCAAAGAAACAGAAAAGGCCTTTGGGAGTCCCGGGAAGGAAAGATTCCTTCCAGTTAGAAAGCAAATCTGAAATTCAACTCTTGAAGCCTGGATGAGATCTGGAAATGTGAAAATATGATGAAAGACTCAGAAGGAAGTCTGACAAGGGTAAGAGAAAAAAAATTTGAGGGCGGGAAGTAAAATTAGAAAAGTTAAATTGAGGATATATAGTAGTAGAGGACCTTGAAGACTAGATGAAGGAGTTCAAGAATCTCTTTATTCACATAAGAAGTCTTTGAAGGTTTTAATCTAGAAAGTGATGTGGTCTGATCTGTGCATCAGGAAGATTCTCTGACAAAATTCATTAGAGGATAGAGTGTGCAGGGAGACCAATTACAGACTGACCACAAACATCCTTAAAAACAAAAAAAGAGGCTTAAACTAAGGTGATCACCTGTAGATAATGAAGATACGCCATAAAGACAATGCAGGTCTACAGTGGAGGGTTCTGAGGGTGGAATAAGAAAGAGGAAGAATTGAAAAGAAAAGTTGTCAAGACAGATTGATAGAATACGGACCACAGAAAAATGATCTTCAGGAGGAAAAATAAACAAGATAGATTTTTTTTTTTACAGTTAAATGAATGATATTCAAAATATGAAAACTGAGTATTTGGAATGTAAGCATCACAAATTGAGCTCTGTAAAGAGGATAGGCCTGGAATGTCAGATTTCAGAAATCTCTACATACAAACAAAAGAATCCATGAGATCCATTAAAATTGCCAACCATGAGAACAGGGATGTGGGTATTGGGCACCACCTGCATTTAAGAGGCAAGAGGAAAGGAAAAAGAAGAAAGGTCAGAAAACAATCTACAAATCCAAGAAAACAGAAGGGTTTTGTTTTTTTGTTAATATCACAAAAAGATTACTTTTCCTAAATGAATTTGCATGGTATGGTTTTTTGTCCACAGAACCAGGAGAATGCTGTATTACCAACCATAATCCTGAGATCATGTAATTTTTTTCTAAATTGCTTTCCTGGCATTTATTTTATGAAGTAAGAATTATTGGATTAAAAGGCATGGGCATTTTTAAGGTCTCTTGATGCACAATGCCAGTTTATTTTCCCAACCACTTCATCCATTTTAACAATAATTAGATTTGGAGAGGTAGTGAAAAAGAATATGGAATGAAGGGTGACAGCCAGGACTCAGACTTTGGGCAGCTGTGTAATTGAGTTACCTTAAAAGACAAAAACAAAAAATGTTTGGAAATTAAGGAATTTGTTTTCAATTATTGCACTAGTTGGAATTTATGAGTAAAATAAATAAACTTTAAGAGAAATATCTTCTATGTGCTGGACTTGACTTAGGAACTGTAAAGGCACAAGGATGAGTGAGATAATATTCTCAAAATTTTGTAATCTAGAGAGAAATAAGAAAAGTAGCCTAAAAGACATAGACTTTGTCTAAAGACATAAAATATCTTTGCACAAATTAATGCAAAAACTACTAAAAATATTTAAAATGGTTTTACAGTTCCTAAATATGTGAGGTGGTGAGGATAGCATTTTGGAAATTGTTGCACATATGTAAGACATGGCCAACATGTTAGAATGTGAAAATAATAGTAGCAATTCCCACCTCATATGATTATAAAGATAATTGATATATAATAAATACAGCATATAAGAAATTATAAAGGACAACAGAAGAATTATCTGTTTTCCCAACACCTAAAAGTAACCATTGTTAATACCTTCCAGCCTTTCAAATACATGTGCGCACACGTGTGGCTGTGTTTTCAATGACATCATAATGTATTCACAATTTTATATTCATACATTTTTCATATTCATACAATTCCCAGGATTATTGTGAGAATTAAACAGTACACTATCTGTTAAATTAGCTGCACTTTTAGCCAGGCACACAGTACCTGTTTAATAAATACTAGGTATTATTTTATTTAAAGGTCTGAAACATGATTATAATAGTTATATTCTGAAGGACTAGTGACAAAAGATAAGGATTAAGCCATCACATTTGTGGTTCCATGCTCAATATTTAATTACCAAATTTTTCTATTCTTTTTCCCTTTGTCTGATTATTACATTTCTTTAACTAAAAGCAAACAAGTTTTAAATTTTAATTCAGCACCTGGATGCCAAATAAATGAAGTTTTTCTATAGCTAAGATATCAACTAAAAAATAAATATAAATCAGCTTAAAAAGCTTACAATTGCACGGAAGAGTCTTAAACACAGAAAGTCATGGGAAAAGTTAGTCTGTAAAAGAATAAACACCAGCATGAAATCATAAAATCCTAGAACTAGAACAGGAATTCAAAACTAGTTGGTTCACTATCCCATCTTCAGTCAGTATTTCATCTTTCAACTCCTCTCATCTTTCAACAAATACTATTTTATGCTCTTTTTAAAAAATTCTACAACTCTCTCTTTTTACTAAGTTACACTATATCATAACTGCCAGAAAATTATTTCTACAACCTAACCTAAATCACTCCTAATAGTTGGGTCCTTTCTTATTTTGTCCTAATGAAACAGTGAACAGCTGCTCACACATGGCTTTATAACGCTTTGAATTAGTAATAAAGTTAGAAATAAAGGAACAGCTGTCAAACAAGCAGAGACAGAGCAGTGAGATAAATTTCCCAAGGAAAACGACCCCGCACCTCCAACATCTTATAGTACTTTCTGGACAAGAATCCAACAATACACACAAAAAAATCAACTCAAACTACACACTCATGGAAGCTAAAAGACCTGATGATCAGGTTAAAAAACAAAAACAAAAAAAACACACAAAAAACCACAAACTTTTATAGACAAGTTCCAAGGGGACAAAATAAAAATTAATGAACTGGATTGCAGACATTGGGAGAATTACTATGAGGGAGGAATTCAGTAGCTCCAGAGGGGCTGACAGTGTCTTTATATATCTGTGAGTCCTCTTATTTGCTAGGTGCCAAGTTTTACACTGCCAGAAACAAAAATTCTTTTTAAAGTGTTATTTTCATAGAAAATATTGCAACAAAGAGTACTTTACATTTTGTTCTTTCATGCTAACAAGTTCCAACATAAGGACAAGAAGCCAGGCAGCAGCAAGTGTGTTGGCACCTGTTCCAAATTCTCTGCTGGGCCATACACTAGCTTTTTAACAATTCAAATGTTTAAAGTACATTGATTTTGTTTTGAAATCATAAGCATACCAAATTTCTAAAGATACTACATAAAGCAGAAAGAAGTAAGTTGAGAAAATCCAACCTCCAAGATCCAAAAGGAAAAACAAGCAAAAGATTTCCAGGTGCTTCTTTAATGGAGAAAAAGCAAAATTAGGGAGCAGCAGTGTTCAAATGTGTTCTTAGATCTAATTGAAAATAAGTGAAAGCCTTTAGCTTTATATAGTGAAAAGACAAGTATTTTCCCCTATGCTTTAAAAATGTATTCTGTGGAGAATTTTTAAGAAACAAGTCAAAGTTCCAGTTCTACTATAGGGCCAAAAACCATCTACACCGCCAACCCCCAATTGATTAAAAATAAAAACTTTATTCAAAACTCAAACCCCAACTACATGAGGAGTCTGAAAAGTCAAGGTAAGTGGGTGGGACATGAGGCAAGTAAAAACATGGAGCAGTACCCTGCACAGAGGATGGGAGGGGCTGAGTGTGCTGTTTTGTCCTTTTCTTTTCTCTCTGGACTCAGCTTTTCCCCTCTGCCCGTTTCCCTTCTATTTTGCATAACAATGTCACAGGTAAGAACACAAAGAGCTAAAAAAGTAGATAAGAAACAATGTAAGAAACTGTACAACAAAACTTCCCCACTAATTGCAAATTGCCGCTGATCTGGGTGACCTTATTCTTTAATAAATCATATTAAGCACCTCAATAAAACATTAAAAAAAAAAAAAACTATGAAAGCCAGATGTTCCTATTAATTCCTAATTTATAAGAAACAAAACATTAAGATAAAAAAGAGGAACTATTCAAGTAAAAAAAAAAAAAAAAGCACATACCTCAAGGAAAATGGAAAACATGATCAGCTTAAAGACAAATGTTTCATAATCAGTTTAATTATTATATTGAAACCTGAACTTAATTTCTAAAATATCACTATATTACCATCAAACTTACTATAAGCTGTTCTCAGAGAGCTGGCTATGTATGAAGTCAAACCTTATCTACACATATATTATTATCTAAACAAGCTTCCCTAAGATCACAAACTTAAAATGGTTAATTCAGCCTTAAAATGGTTAACCATTTCCAAAATGAGCTTTTAAAAAACTACTTTTGCCAGATGAACAAGTACAGGGGAAAAAAAAAAAAAAAGCTGTTAAAAAATGGAAGCTTTAAACAAGAACGAAAAAAAAAAAGAAAAACAGCAGTAATTGAAAAAAGAAATTAAAACTCACATCATGAAAATGACATAAAGCTTCACCTAAAAATTCTTTATATCTCATTAAAATATTTCATATTTTTTCTAATTTATGAAATGCAGCTGTGATCAGCCGAAAATGCATTGATTATTTAAGAAACTGCTTATTAACCCCTACCATTCTTACTATGGCACAGCAGAACTGGGAAAAGATAAAGGAATGTGGATAAAGGAAATGAAGAATTTAAGAACAGAGGAAAGAAACAGGGAATTCTACTGATTGGCCACCACTCCCAGGTGCTAAAGAAGCAACACATTCCTCAAGTGAATTTTAAATCAACCATAGGTAATACATGACCAAATGCCCCCAAACTGAAATAAAACATATAAAAGGCCCAGAAAAATTGTTTTAAATAGTAAAAATTTTTAAATAAATTTTGTTCTGATTATTTCTTTTTGGAAATTTATGGTATGTGTGAATGATCATCAAATGAAAAGGCTCTGTGTTCTAAAAGTATGTATCACCAGGACCTTCCCAACATAGTGCCTCGTACATTACAGATGCTCAAGGTTTGGTAGAGGGATAAATTAATGGGCAGACTTATACTTCTCTGTATTATCTTCAAAAGAAAGCAGCAGAAGGGTAGAAATGACAGGGGGACAGCCTGGTAGGACATGAGATGAGAAAACTAGGAGAGTTAGCAACATAGCAGCAGGCTCAGAACTAGTGAAAAGTGTCACCAACATGTGAAAGCATACAAGGACATACACATGCCTTGCATGACATTTTCTAGCCCATATATGTCCAAATAATTGGGGTGTAAATTCAAACCCTTTCCTCTATTTCCTCTGATGGTTAGTTGACAATAAATATTTGCATATACAGAAAGAAAAATCCTCTCCTGCCAAGACTGGCCATAGAGATGCTCCAAATTTTTGTTAAATAGGAGGCAAAGAGAAGAGGCCACTCTCTCTGTCAGAAAGCTGAGCAACTCATGTTAAGTAAATTCTTAAGTAGTTCTGACTCTGTATCTTGAGATACAGACCAGAAAGGAAGTTCCCAAATGGGCGAATAACTAACGCTGGCCAGAGAGCCAACATGCTGGGGAAAGAGGATTGTCACTGATGTTTTGTTGAGAGCAGAGGTATAAGGAGAACGCCCTGACAAAGAATAAAGGAGATTTCAGAAACAATTCTTACAGCACAGTCTTAATAATGGTCAATATTTAGAAAAAGAACAAAAGTTTTTTCCTTATACCATAATTAAACTTGTACCTGGATGCTAAATGTGCTACATGTAATAGCTAGGATTTTCAGCCTAAGAATCAGGCCTGAAAGACGATGCTAAAAGAAAATTGTGGAGGAAGAAGTTGCCTAGAGAAATTAGACATTTATCATAAGCATATTCACTGAGAAAGGTCAAGAAAGTCTCAAGAACTGTGCAAGCCTAGGTGGTAGATTGTTGAGCAAAAATTAACTATCCTGGGGTAAAAGTTGTCTAACTTTGATCTTTTATAACTTCTGATAAGTATGGGGCTTCAGGTATTACAGGTATCAACAAGAGATCCGACTCCTATAGCTGTAGTTGATAGAGGTTTTAATATCAAATATTCATTCACCTACTCATTTACGCACTCACTCAGATATGTACAAAGTGAGGGATAAAGAATGCCTCTATATCGTGGAGCTTACAGTCTGGAAGGAGAGGCAGACATTAAACAAATATATTCGTAATTACTTAATTTTAAAACTAGAAAAAAATACAGGACACTACAAGAGCATACTACAGGCTTGAAGGGTACAGCTTTCTAGACAATCTGACATTTGCAGGGACATGAACACTGAGTGGGAGTAAGGCAATTGAAGAGAATGAATGAGGCTGAACCATTTGGAGCCCCTAATACTTACCTTTAGTTCATCTTGGGGAAGAGATGCATATGAAAATAATAGCAATCATACTTGGGGACCTGACTACCTTTTATTCCAGATTCTAATCTGGTAAAAGGGATCTGTTTTAGCTTCCCTGATCCATCACTTGATGGGTTACTGTTCTACATCCTGGCTACCTTTCCCTACTATCTCTAGATAAATTTAAAGTTGTGGACATTAGAGATCTTGACACCACTGAAAAGAGGAAGGTTGTAGATTAAACATGATTAAGAGCCACTGAGAATAAATTTTGCATGTAGGCCACACATCAGCCTAAATTCTGGTTAAGTACTCAATGAGGGGCTGGAAATTTTTTAAATTAGATAATTAAAGGTTCAAATTTAATATTATAACCTTGTTAAGCTCTGATGGGAATGGACTCCACCTCTGTGGTTTTCCTCTCCAAACCCCATAATTCCAGACTAACCATAATAAAAACAGCCAAAGTCAAATTGAGGGACATTCTACAACAGACCTGACCAGCAAACCTCAAAACTGTCAAGGCCATTAAAAAACTAATAAGAGTAAGAAACACTGTCACAGCTCAGAGAATTCTAAGGAGACAGATAGCTAAATGTAATGTGATGGCCTAGGTGGAATCCTTAATTAGACAAAGGATATTAGGGGAAAACTAATAAAATCCAAATAGTATGGAGTTTAGTAAGGTGATAGTTTTCAAGAAAGGTTTGATTCAGAAGGCCTGGGTTACTCAAACCCTGCCCATTCCAAAGAAAGGCCAGACTTTAGGAGTGGCCCTTGTCAGGCATCTGGGAAATAATCTCCGGGCCTTTTAAATATTGCACCTGATTAAGAGTATTTTTGTATGCCTGAGGCATTGGGCTATGCTGTACCAGTTTGACCAGGTAAGTTTACCTGGGGCAATGGGCTAGATACAGAAGGTCACCAGGGTGAAAAGCCCTGGATGCCTAGCAAAGAACAATTGTTGGGTGCGACCTCATCACCAGAGTGACCTTCCTCCCCTAGTATATGGCTGGGCATCCAGTTTGGACCCCCTAACCTTGCCTCCCTAGAGATAACAACTAGGCCTCAGCTGTATTTCAGCTCCAGGTCCAGAAAAGTAGCAAAACTAGACAAGCTACACCAATGCTGACCTCAGGACCAGTGTGCTCTCCCTCCCTCCAGGCACATTACCATTAGCTTCCTCACTCCCAAGCTTCAAGAGCCCTTTCTTTACTTCTATAACTTGCTTCCTAAGCCCATTTCTTCTACAAATTACTTCTTCTACCTTTGTGATTTTATAAATAAACTAGTAGCCCAGTGCACGAAATTCGTGCATGGGGGAGGGGGGCAGGGGGGGGTGGGTGTCCCTCAGCCCAGCCTGCACCCTCTCCAATCTGGGACCCCTCAGGGGATGTCCGACTGCCGGTTTAGGCCCAATCCTCTGCGATCGGGCCTAAACCACACTCGGACATCCGTCTCACAATCCGGGACCGCTGGCTCCTAACCGCTCACCTGCCTGCCTGACTGATCGCCCCTAACCACTCTTCCTGCCGGCCTGCTCACCCCCAACTTCCCCCCCCCCCCCGCCTGCCTTCTCACCCCCAACTGCCCCCCCTTGCCGGTCTGATAGCCGCCAACTGCCTCCACCCTGCCGGCCTGCTCTCCTCCAACTGCCCCCCCCGCCAGCCTGCTCGCTCCCAACTGCTCCCTCACCCCCGCCAGCCTGCTTGCCCCCAACTGCCCTCCTCTCCAGGCCTGATAGCCCCTAACCACCTCTGCCTCGGCCCCGCCACCATGGCTTTGTCCAAAGGGACATCCAGAAGGTCTCCTGGTCTAATTAGCATATTACCCTTTTATTAGTATAGCTAGAGGCCTGGTGCATGGGTGGGGGCCAGCTGGTCTGCCCTAAAGAAGGTCACGGATCAGGGTGGGGATCCCCTTGGGGGGTAGGGCCAGCCTGGGCAAGGGTTCTGGGGTGGTTTGCAGGCTGGCTGACCACGCTCCCATCGGGGTGAGGGTCCCCGCTGGGGGGGGGGGTGTGGCCAGCCTGGGAGAGGGGCTGATGGCCGTTTTCAGGCTGGCCACACCCCCTTCAGGGTAAGGTTCTCCACTAGGGGGGTGTGGCTGGCCTGGGTGAGGGCCATTTTCAGGCTGGTCACACCCTCTTCAGGGTGAGGGTCACTGCTGGGGAGCATGGCTGGCCTGGGTGAGGGGCTGAGGGCTGTTTTCAGGCTGGCCATAACCCCTTCAGGGTGAGGGTCTCTGCTGGGGAGCATGGCCGGCCTGGGCGAGGGGCTGAGGGCCATTTGGTGGTGGTTTGCAGGCTGGCCAAGCCCCTGGCGTTGTCCGGAAGGAGGTCCGGAAGGTCTCCGGGAGGTCTCCCAGTCTATTTAGCATATTACTCCTTTATTAGTATAGACGAGCGGACCGTTGCATGAAATTCGTGCAAGGGGCTTGGCCCTTGCAGCCCCAGCTTCATCCGGAAAGTCGTCCAGACAGTTGTTCTGCTGTTTGGTCTAATTAGCATATTACCTCTTTATTATATAGGATGTACTCTTACAGTTTGAATCTTGGCGCTGAATCCTTTCCAAGCCAGAACTCAAGAACCGAGGTTGCTGAACCCAGGTCCAGTCTGACTTAGTGCCACCTCCACAAACAGAATGGTTTAACAATACTAATGTAAGATGAAAGTGAAAGAGGAATGAGCCAGGTTAAGAATAGCAACTTTAAAAAGCTTAGACTTCGGAGAGAAACCAAGATGGCGGCATAGGTAAACACCTAAACTGCTGCCTCGCACAACAATTTCAAAACTACAACTAAAAGACAAAACATCTATCACCCAGAACCACGGGAAAGCTGGCTGAGTGGAAGTTCTACAACTAGAAGGAAAGAGAAAAGAGCATTGAGACGTGCACAAGCGCTGAAAAGCTGAGGTATGGAGGTGTGCAAATCGGGCTGGAGGCGGACGACTGGGTGCACTGCTTTTTTCAACCCGAAGGGAGACAAGCTCCCAATTACTCTGAACTCCAGTTTCTGGGGAGACGCGGGGGACCCAAACTCCTACAGGGAGAAGCTGGACTGTCTGCCATCGGGTCGGAAAGGGAGGGTGACTTTCTTGCAGAGGTGCACCCAGAAATCATTGTTTACTGCACTGGGGCGCAGGCCACAGGGACTCGGGGACTTGGAAACTGGCAGCCATCGCTGTTTGCCACGCCCTAGCCTAGTGACTCCCTAAGACTCTGCCACGCCCTAGCCTAGTGACTCCCTGAGACCCCACGCTGCACAATCTACAAACCCACCCAAGCTCCACACAGCGGCTTTTGCATATAAATGGCCTGATCTATCGCAGCTTAACCTAACAAACTGCAGCTCTGGTCAGACAGCTCCAAAACCTCCAAACCCCAAGCAAAGAGGAGAAAACTGTAGTTCTCGCTGTAGTGCCTGCTGGGTGGCCTCAGACAGTAGCTGACCTGCACCCCATTGGAGATCCAGAAGCTAGTGTATCTAGTGATCAGTGTGAGACAACACCAGATTTCAACTCCTCACATCCATAAGTGACACATTCAAGAGGCAGATTCAGTGAGCACCAAAGCCCCACTGAAACAAGTCCTGCCCCATAAGCGTGTCTCCAGCACAGCAGTTCTTCCATTATAGACACAGCGGGTCCCCACAGCCAATTGGCCTGGAGGTCAATTCCTCCCAGCGACACCAACAACAATTAAGACTTAACTACAACAAGGCTGTCCACACAGTCCACAAAGGGGTGCACCAAAAGTATCCACCTCAGGTAACTGGGAGGCCGACCCACTGGGCCATATAGGGCACCTAGCACACAAAGCCACCCTACCAACTCAGGGAAGCAGCAAAAATGAAGAGACAAAGAAACAGATCACAAACAAAAGAAATGGAGGAAAATGAATGACTGGATATAGAGTTCAAAACCACGGTTATAAGGTTTTTCAAGAATTTCCTAGAAAAGGCCGATAAATTTAACAAGATCCTCGAGGATATGAAAAAGGACCAACTAGAAATTAAACATACACTGACTGAAATAAAAAAGATTATACAGAGACCCAACAGCAGACTAGAGGAATGCAAGAATCAAGTCAAAGATTTGAAATTCAAAGAAGCAAAAAACACTCAACCGGGAAAGCAAAAAGAAAAAAGAATCCAAAAAGTTGAAGATAGTGTAAGAAGCCTCTGGGACAACTTCAAGCATACCAACATCCAAATTATGGGGGTGCCAGAAGAAGGGAGAGAGCAAGATACTGAAAACCTATTTGAAGAAATAATGACTGAAAACTTCCTCCACCTGGTGAAAGAAATAGACTTACAAGTCCAGGAAGCACACAGAACCCCAAACAAAAGGAATCCAAAGAGGACCACACCAAGACACATCATAATTAAAATGCCAAGAGCAAAAGACAAAGAGAGAATATTAAAAGCAGCAAGAGAAAAACAGTTAATTACCTACAAGGGAGCACCCATACGACTGTCAGCTGATTTCTCGGCAGAAACTATAGAGGCCAGAAGGGAGTGACAAGAAATATTCAAAGTGATGAATAGCAAGAACCTACAACCAAGATTACTCTACCCAGCAAAGTTATCATTCAGAATTGAAGGTCAGATAAAGAGCTTCACAGATAAGAAAAAGCTAAAGGAGTTCATCACTGCCAAACCAGTATTATATAAAATGCTGAAAGGTATTCTTTAAGAAGAGTAAAAAGAAGAAAAAAGTAAAGATAAAAATTATGAACAACAAATACATATCTATCAACAAGTGAATCTAAAAATCAAGTGAATTAAAAATCTGAGGAACAGAATAAACTGATGAATAATAGAATCAGGGGCATAGAATGGGAGTGGATTGATAATTCTCAGGGGGAAAGGGGAGTGGGAGGTACGGGAAGAGACTGAACAAAAATCATACACCTATGGATGAGGACAGTGGGGGGAGGTAAGGGCAGAGGGTGGGATGGGAACCAGGTGGAGGGGAGCTATGGGGAGAAATAGGAGAAACAACTGTAATAATCTGAACAATAAAGATTTATTTTTTTAAAAAAAGATAAAAAAAAAAAAAAGCTTACACTTCATCTTAGAGATGATCAACAGGTAGTGATACTGATGGCTTTTAAGCCAGGTCAGTAATTTCTCTTGGAAATATCACTCTAAGAAGTATTGGGACACAAGGACTAACAGGTGAGATCAGATGAGTGTGCAATTTCCCCATTCCTGTAGAAGGGGATATGAAGAAGTGTAGTGCCACAAAGAACCACATTAACCCTACCAATAATCTCCTTTGCTCCAAAGGAAAATATGTTTTTAGCAAACACTCAGCAAGTTTTATTGAGTTCTGATCAACTACACAAGTGCAGCATTATTAAAAATTTCCTCAACATTATTTATAAAGTCAAAAGACACCCATAAAAAACCACAAATTAAGAGTTTGCCGTTTATATTTAAAAGGAAGTGTTTGATTTCACCAAAGTTAACCAGGATCAGAGCTGAGAACAGAAAATGGTGATTCTTCCACCAACTTTTGTTTCTGCTCCTATAAAAGAAGTCTGAGAAAAGTAAGGTATAAAAAGAAAAGTGGAACCAAAGAGTTAAACTTCTAAAATATGTAATAAGGCTAAAACTACAGTCTTGATTTTGGCACAGAGTATTTCCTGGTTAAAAGTAATCTACTTTCCCAAATGTGCTTTCCTGTTCAATTGTTATTACTTAAAACTATAAAAATGTACAAGAGAAGTTGGCAGGGAAGACTGGGATCTTGGGAGTGATAGAAGACACTCTTCTGTCTAGACAACAAGAACCCAAATCAAAAGAAACTGATTTCAAAAGCCCTGCCAAGAACCAATGTGGAATTAATAGAATTTCCACAGGTTGTACTATCTATTCCAAAAAAAGCAATCTGTTGTTTAGGAAAGCATCACAGAAACCCTCAATCCTTTGAATCTGAAAAAAAACAAAGAAAATATAGAATACAGTGCTGTTTTTAAAATACAGAAACTCAAATAAATTCTTTCTAATTATCCCGAGGGTACATGAAGAGTGAACTGTAATTATGGTCAATTAAACTATTTAACTCAAATCTCTGCACCAGAAAAGTAATGCTAATGAGCTCATCCTATGAAATTCAACTGGCTTGTCACATTCTGATGAACTCCTCTCATCTGAAAAGGTGCCAAATGAAAATACACCAGTAAATTTTGAATATGTAATTAGTGAAACAGAAAGCCTTTTGATTATTCATATAATTAAAAAGTTTGCTACTTTCTAAAATGGGAGTAATAAGGAGTGTTAGTTTAACTAATGACATGTGGTATACATTCAATGTGACTGCTGACTACTTGGAAGTTTTACCTGGACCCAAGTTTACAAAGGGGTTTGGGGCTATACAGTCAGTCCTGAGGCTCCGTTTGCAAAAGAAGTCATAGGTTCACATGAAAGTAAAGCCCCATCTTTTTATTGGCTTTTAGCTTATTCTGAAACAAGTGTCTTAAATTCTGAAAACTGTAATTCAAAGGCAGTATCACAAGTATAAAGATGGATTATTTCCAAATAATAAGGGCTACTCAAAACTACATAAAATGAAATAAGGAAAGCCTGGAGGTCGGGAAGGGGAGGTTAAGATTCATAAATGAATTAAGCTTGATGACAATTAATTGGTATATATTTGGTTAAGATTGCTATTTATCAGTAATAATTGCTAGGGTGTAAATACAATAATAATGTAAAAATACCACATAATGAAAGCATATTTTTTTCTTTACCTTAATGAGAATTTTTAATAGATTAAGGAAATAACATGTTTCTGCAGAAAATATAAAGGACTATTCTATATCCTTCCAGAGTAGACAGCTTAGCACTATTACAGGCATCTTAATTCCAAAAATGTTATATTCATTGAATAAACAGTAAGGATCAAAATTCACTACAGAAATAAACTGCTTTATAAAATATGAAAAATATAAAGAATGTGGGTAATAACCAAGTATATTGTATTTTGGTGTAAAAGAAAAATGACATACTTTTTCAGATATATCTGAAATGGACCAGCTAATACATTTTTCCATGAAAAATTATATTCACTCATTCATTCAACAAATATTGATTGGATATTGATTGGACATCTCTTATGTGCTAGTCATATGCTACATACTAAGGATAAAAATAAAAAGAACCTCTGCTCTCATAAAACTTAAAATCCATTTAAAAAATCATCAAGCTGCCGAAACCGGTTTGGCTCAGTGGATAGAGCGTCGGCCTGCGGACTGAAGGGTCCCGGGTTCAATTCCAGTCAAGGGCATGTACCTTGGTTGCGGGCACATCCCCAGTGGGAGGTGTGCAGGAGGCAGCTGATCGATGTTTCTCTCTCATCGATGTTTCTAGCTCTCTATCCCTCTCCCTTCCTCTCTGTAAAATATCAATAAAATATATTTTTTTTAAAAATCATCAAGCTATACCCTTTTGCTAAAATTGAACATTTTTATAGGAAGGAGAAGATATTACAGTTATTTTTCATTTTCTTTTTAAAATCTCTATGCATCTTAAAATTATCCAGTATTATTCCTGATAATAATTTTGTCTTGTTTTCTTTATGTTTTGTGTTTTGTTTTGTTTTAGAGAGAGTGGAAGGGAGACAGAAAGACAGAGAGAAACATTGATGTGAGAGAAACACATCAATTGGTTGCCTCCTGCACGTGCCCTGACCAGGGACCGGGAGGAGCCTGAAACCCAGGTACGAGGTATGTGCCCTTGACCGGAATCCAACCCGGGACCTTCCGGTCTGCAGGCCAACGCTCTATCCGGAGCCAAACCTGCCACGGCGTTCCTCATAATAATAAAGAGGATCTTTTCAGTCAAGAAAATAAACTGTAGTAGAGTACAAAAAAAAAAAAAAAAAAAGGACTAAAGTGACAATAAAATAAGGTTTGGTTTAAGCTCTTTGTAATTTAAAAATTTTATCACACAATTATACTAGTAAATTAGAGCAATCTTTTTGGAAAAAAAACAACAACTTAGCTTTAAAAAAGCAGATATTTTAGTCTGGTAATTCAACTACTAGGAATCATAAATGCAGTTTGGACACAAATCATGTTTATAACCATTTTAGAGAAAAACAAAAAACCTAAATATTTGAGAATGGAAGGGTAAAACAAATTACGGTTTATCCAACTAAGTCTATTATTTGGTCATTAAAAAGATATTAGCCAATAAATTTTAAAATAAAATATTTACCATATAATTTTAAGTGAAAAAAAGCAGAATATAAAATTATATCCTATACTAAAATACCATTATACACAGAAAAAAATCTTTAAAATCTATAGGAACTATAACAAAATATTAAGTTGTTATCTCTGAGTGAAAAATTGAACTTTCACAATACATATTAGAATATTCAAAGATTCTAGGAATTCTTGTGGTAAAGAAATACATTTGACTTTAATCACCAACTAATTGTAAAATGCATTTGACTTTTAATACACCAACTGGTATAATCACCATTTCAGAATGTCCAAAAAAAAAAAAAAGGAACCATTAATTTAAGTAAGTGGCTAACACTTATGGTCTCCTAAAATTAATAATGTATTATATTATAACTGGCAACATTCCCATCTTAAAACATTTCTTTCAAACTTAAATATAAATAGGCAAGTGTGATTTCAAGGTTTTAATTTCACACACTAAAATCTTTTCTCAAAAGATGTTGAATGCTCAATTTACTATTAAAAAATGTTCACAATTAAATAGCTACTTGAAACAGGTTTTCTATAGCAAAATAAGCATTAAACATTCTGCAGAAATAATTTGGAGATATTTTTGTAGATATAGTAGCCAGAAATCAGAAGGTGAAGTTTAGGAATCCAATTATAGAAATGTTGACTTCTCAGGAAATTTTACAATCTGAAGTGAGCATAAAAAGCAATATAAGAAAGTCCTTTGACCAGGGCTAACCACGCTGGAGCTCATGAGTAACATCACAGGACACCATGGCCCCATGCCAAACCATAAAGTGCCAAATGGAAAATGGCACCAGTCCATGGATTGTAAATACTGTATCAAAAGAAAATAAAGGAAAAAATCTTTCATTAGCTCAATTAAAAATGCAGTTATAGTACCAGTTCCTGCGATGAATAAATCAGTTCAGCAGGTCCAAGAGCTGACAGCCACTGTTTAAACACATTCTCCACTGGCAGCAACTTGAAGTTTAAAACTTCACTGTATGTTTCCCTAGTTCCTAAAGTTTTTTTTAAACTAAAGTGTTTTTGGATGGTGTAGTTGATTTATAACCCTATCATCTGAAATTTTCACATGTGGCATTTTATGGTTAGGCATCTACCTGACCCATTATACTATGCAACAGTAGCCAATAAAATTAAGATAAATACTGCAAATAAAAGTATTCATACCAATGTGCCCAAACTTTAGACCATAAATTCCAAAGAAATGAAAAGTTTCTACTAACCCAACATTAACCATTCACTATTTCATAACCCTATTTGTCAAATTATTCTTACTAAATTAGCATGTTCTCCTACAGAGCTTCTGAAAAACCCCAAAGGTAGGCTGTAAGTTCAGTAAGTAAATTTAAAAATGTTTCAAAAAGAATTCAAAACCACAGTAAGTAGCCTAAAGTAGCCTAAACTAGGCCCTGGGGATGTTCCCATCTTTTGGGCACTGTTTACAAAATAATTGTGTTCTTTAAGTTAACAAGTGTATCACTTAGCTTTTAGTGGCTAAAACAACAGACATATTATTTCTGACAATTCTGAGGGTTTAATGGGGTTCTGGTATGGGCAAACTTCGATTGGGGTGGGATAGTCTAACATGGTAACATGTCTGACAATTGGGTGGATGGCTGGACTAAGGGGATCTCAGGTAGGAGGGCTTGTCTCTGCTCCACATGATCTCTCATCCCCCAGGAAGCGAGTACAGATTTCTTCACATGGCTAATGCAGGGTCTCAAAGAGCAGCAAGAGCTGGCAAGCCCCAAGTGCTTTCAAGCTTGCTTGCATCATGACTGTGAATATCCTATTGGCCAAAGCAAGTTACATGGCCAAGTACAGATTCAAAAGAGAAAAAACTTTATCTCTTTTATGACAGGTACTACAAAGTTATAGTACAAAGGGCAAACACACAGTGATGGGCAGAATTTGTGGTCATTTTTAGCAATCTACCACACTGCAAAATGCACAAGTCCCTGCTCCACATAGTCCATGGTCAAATAAGTATCCATAACAGCTCTTTTGACACTTTAGTCTCTATATCAAAAGACTGAGAAATCCTGCAGCAAAGAAATACAGTTGATTTTATTTATACCAGCATTTCCTAAACTTATCCTATATAATAAGATCCTAATATGCAAATTGACCAAACAGCAGAACTACCGGTCACTATGATGTGCACTGACCACCAGGGGGCAGACGCTCAACGCAGAAGCTGTCCCCAGTCGGGGCCAGCAAGCGGGCAGCGCCAGGCTGCCGGCCAAGGAAGGTACCAACGGGGGCCCCTCGATCGCCCCACCCACCGGTTGCCCCGCAGAGGGAGGCGACTGGTGACAGCAAGGGTTGGGGGGACCCCCGATCGCCCCATAGATTGGCCCTGATCGCCAACCAGGCTTAGGGACCCTACCCTATATATTGGGAACAGTCTCTTAGATTTAAAAATTAAAACCTGGCAAGGCAACTCTTAACACTGAAAAAACAGGATGCAGTGATGACATGCATGGACTCTGGCTTGCACATTTTGTGGTCAGCCCTGATTCTGACACTTATAACTGTGTGGCAAAGCCAATTGCTTAATTTCTCTCTGCTTCAGTTTTTCTACCCATAAGATGGGGGAAATGGTACTGCTGTCTCAGAAGGATCATGTTATGTACTACTTTTTATAATCAAAGCAAAAAAAATGTAGCTGCCCACACAACAGCAAGATGCCTTTCACCTGTATGAAAAGTATGGTCACTGGTGCATGCAGCATCCCAGATTGCAAGAGGGATGTCCGACTTCCAGTTTAGGCCCAATCCCCATGGGGATCAGACATCCCCACGAGGGGTCCCAGATTGTGAGAGGGCACAGGCCAGGCTGAGGAACACAACCCCATGCGCAAATTTCATGCCCTGAGCCTCTAGTCCCATATAATAAAGGCTAATATGCAAATCAACCGAACAGCAGAACGACCGGTCGCTATGATGCGCACTGACCACCAGGAGGCAGATGGTCAATGCAGGAGCTGCCCCCTGGTGATTAGTGCGCTCACACAGGGGGAGTGCTGCTCAGCCAGAAGCCGGGCTCACAGATGGCGAACGCAGTGGTGGTGGCGGGAGCCTCTTCTGCCTCCGCGGCAGCGCTAAAGACCCCTTGGGGGATGTCCGACTGATGGCTTAGGCCTGGGGGAAGCAGGCCTAAGCCGTCAGTCAGACATCCCCCAAGGGCTCCCGGACTGTGAGAGGGCGCAGACCAGGCTGAGGGACCCCCCAAGTGCACGAATTTCATGCACCGGGCCTCTATTTGACCATAAAACACATTTTTTCAAGGAATGGTCACTTTTAAAAGTAAAAAAAATCCACTGATTTCTTCTCACTATACGGTTCCACAGCCTATTCTGTTGACTTGCTATCTTTTGAGTCTTTTATTTTGTAGCTTATGATTAAAAAAATGTTAATGACCAAGAAAACTGTGAATATTAACACATCTATACACAATGAGGCAAATGGTTCAAAATTACATCTGACTCTCTAACAAGGCTCTAAGTTTTCAAATAGCTGTAATGTTAGAGCTTTTACAAGAGTGTCTCAGCAGCAACAGGACTACCTCAAAAGAGAAATTTAAATGGTGTGATATTATAGAGGCAAAAGGAAAGAACAGTCCAAAATTCCACTCTTCTATCAGAACTCTCCTAAAACTGATAGAAAGTAATCTGTTAACTTTCCTTGCGCAGCACAGAGACACAGTTCAGGCAAGCTTAATGGCCCATCCTCTACCGCAATACTACCAATGCTTTGTTTCAATGTTCATTTTCCAGAAATCTATATCTATATATAATAGAGAAATATGCTAATTAACCGGGACGCCATAACGGGTCAACCAGACAGGAGGAAGTTGCGCACACAGCGTCAGGGGCAGGGCGGCAGGGGCCTCCGTGCAACTGTGCTGGGGGAGGGCCTGATCAGCAGCGGCCGGGGCTGCTTCAAGGGCCAGAGAGGGAGACAGGGCCGGACCAGCAGCAACCGCGGCTGCTGCAGGGCCCGGGGAGCGAGGCAGGGCCGGACCGGCAGCAGCCATGGCTGCTGTAGGGCCTGGGGAGCAAGGCAGAGCCAGACCATCAACTCAAGGGTGGGCGGCGCCGCACGATTTCAAATCACGTGCTGGGCTCCTAGTTCTATCTAATAAAGACGGAATATGCAAATTGACCATCACTTCATGACAAAGATGGCAGCGCCCACAGCCAATAAAGAGGGAATATGCAAATTGACGTGACAAAGATGGAGGTGGCTGGGCCATGGCGACAACGCAGGTGTTCCACCCCACCCCGGCTGCTCCGGGCCTCTGGGTAGCACGCGAAGGCAGAAGGAGGCTCCAGGCCAGAGCGTAGGAGGAAGGCAGTGGCCAGAGCGAAGGCCCGGGTCCCGGGTGCCAGCAGCCAGGGGAAGGAAGGCCTATTCTTGCACGAATCTTAGTGCATCAGGCCTCTAGTATTAATATAATAGGCCCACTTGGGACACAGAGGACGTAACAGATGATCCACACAGAAAAGGTAACTTCTTGCCCTTGTGGTGATTGGATTGAGAACTTTGCAAAGACTATCTATGATAAAACTAAATGTAAAAGGACCCCACAATCCATCAGGCATCATTAGTAGAAGGCATCATAACTAGAAGATATTTTTGTTCTGAAATTAGCCTAGATGACATTTTCTGATAAAATAAGCATGCAATTAGTATACTACCCAGCAACTGCACTCTTGGGCATTTATTCCAGAGGAATGAAAACTTAAATTCACATAAAACCTGTACAAGAATGTTCATAGCAGCCTTATTCATAATAGCCCCAAAATGGAAACAGCCCAGATATCCTTTAACAAACAGGTGAGTGGTTAAACTACGGTACATATACCACAGACTACTACTCAGCAATAGAAAGGAACAAACTATTGATACACATAACAATTTGGATGCATCTCCAGGGAATTATATTAAGTGAAACAACCTAATCTCGAACTGCTCTATACTATATAATTCGATTAATATAACATTTCTGAAATGACAACAGTTTAGAGATGGGTGTAGAAACAAGGTGGGTGTGATTATTATACTAGTAAAAGGGCAAAGCAGGGGACCACTGTGGTGGTGGAACTTTTTAGCATCTCGATTCTGGCAAGATGCACAATCTTTACATGTAATAAAACTGCATAGGTGTAAATATACACATGTGCGTACACACACATAAACGAATACAAGTAACTCTGGGACAATCTGAATAAGATCAGTGATTACACCTTAACCAGTTTGGCTCAGTGGATAGAGCGTCAGCCTGCAGACTGAAGGGTCCCAGGTTCGATTCCGGTCAAGGGCATGTATCTTGGTTGCGGGCACATCCCCAATAGGAGGTGTGCAGGAGGCAGCTGATCGATGTTTCTCTCTCATCAATGTTTCTAACTCTCTATTCTTCTCCCTTCCTCTCTGTAAAAAATCAATAAAATATATTAAAAAAAAAAAAAAGATCAGTGATTATGACATTATAAATATCCTGCTTGTGATAACATACTCTACTTTTTGCAGATGTTACCACCAGGAGAAACTTGGTAAACAATACACAGGATCTCCCTATAGTATTGTTTAGAACTGTACTGAATCTACAAATACCCCCACAAAAATTTCAATTAAAAAACATTTTTTTAAAGTTTAGCCTAGGAAGGTAGTTTCCCTGGAGTCTCAGTTTCTTTCAGAGTTGAATTCAAACAGTGTGGCTTGCATGGGGGATACAAATGACTTACACTTGGGACATCAACTGCAACCTCCCTCATGGCACTGGGCCTGACGTCATTCATTCCCTGCAAGAAATCATTCAGAGTAATCTTCACCAATGCAGCCACCTTGCTGTCAGGGAGGTTAGGCTGTTTCTTCAGGACTCTCCGCAAGGCATTGAGACCTACAAAGAGAAAATTAACACAGTATTTATCTTTTATCCCATAAATACAGACTGAACCATTATCATTAAAAGTAATAACAACCCAAAACCTCATGCATATTTTAGCATTTCAAATGTGTTGTGCTTGTGTGTATATATGGGGGTGGGAGGGTGGAGAAGAATATGGAAGAATGTGGGTGATAAAGGCAAAACTCCACGTGCTTAGTTTGGTAGGGAAAATGCAACAAACTGATATGAAATAGGAAAAGACAGATACTTTACAATTGTGAAATAAAATAAAACAATATACATAAAAAAGACCATAACGGTTCATCAAAATAATCTGTTTGGAGAATTTCCTTTAACAGGATAAAATATTAAAATAATAACATATATTTTGCTTCAGAACTTCTTGTCAATATATTCCAACCAGAGCTACAAGTTTGGTAAGGTATTGGCAGAACATCTGAAAGGAAGTACTTAGTTGGCAGGTTAGAAATGTACTTTTGGAATTCAAGAGGAAGCCAGGCTTCAGTGTTATGTTCCATTATAGGATGGAAGAGACCTGTAAGGGGATGCTAGGGGCTGTCACCCAGCCCTCTCTCTGTGTCATTCTGTGAAAATTGAGGTTCGAGGAACTGGTGCAAATTCCGCTGCTCAGGCTACTTCTGCTGCTATCAGTAATATTCTGTCCTTTGACAATGACCAGGAATACTGTGTCTTCTGCAAGCACTTGTGAAACTTGTTAGTTTGCAAGTAGGGTAAAAATCTCAGACCCTTCTGCCCTAGCTGGTTTGGCTCAGCGGATAGAGCATCAGCCTGTGAACTGAAGGGTCCCAGGTTCAATTCCGGTCAGGGGCACATGCCCAAGTTGTGGGCTCGATCCCCAGTGGGGGACTTGCAGGGGACAGCCGATCCATGATTCTCTCTCATTATGGATGTTTCTATCTCTCTCTTCCTCTTCCTTCCTCTCTGAAATCAATAAAAATATATATATTTTTAAAAATCTCACAGTTCAGAGCTCTTGACACAAAAATAAAAGTTTATGTTAAATTAGGTTGTTTTGCTGCCCAACATTCTTTTTAGCTAAATGGTGCAATAGCATAGAAAACTAACTAAATAAAACTTCAGTAATAAGGTGCTGTGTTGTATTCAATATCCCCTTGGTGGCCTGAAAGAATTTAAGCAGTTTCTAAAAAAATCTTCTATAAATGGAAGTACTCAAAACACCACAAGAATCTTACTGTTCTTCATGTCCCAAATAACTATATGGCAATACTTGTCAATATTTCTAATTTAGACCAGACACCTTACTTATACCAGTACTGAGATACTAAAAACTGAAACAAGAGAAGTGATCTAATAATTTTCCAGCCACACTTATGTCATGTAAGCACAATGTTTGATAATAAAGGAGACCAATCATTTTCACTTGAAGAAGGGGTTTGGAAAGAGCAGAAAATATATGCTTTTTAAAAGGATACACTAGAGGCCCGGTGCACGAAATTCGTGCATAGGGGGTGGGGGGAGAGAGTGTCCCTCAGCCCAGCCTGCAATGATGCAAGTGTTCCGCACCCAGCCTGGCCAGAGGCCAGGCTCACGAATTTCAAACCGATTCATCTGCCAACTCAAAAACCATGGCTATAATCTCAACTGCTATCTGATTTTAATCCGCCTGAGTATTTACATATTTTCTTCTCTCATCCCTCCCAAAACTAATCCTAGAGTTTTAAGAATCTGGGAACTTGGGCAAAGGAAAAAACAACCAAGAAATCTGAAATCTCAGTTCATTACCTCAACCAAAACCAACAGTGCCTTTTTGTTTGTATTGGCCCAACTCAAATGATCAGATCATGTGAATCATAAAGCACAAAATACAGGAGTCCTTACTGACTGTGAAAAGTCCAAAATGTAATTAAGCGTGCTCTTTCTTTGTGGCAGTGTCATTTACTCTACACTTAAACGTTTGCATTTCCTTAAGCCTCTCTGTTGTACAGGCACACAGGGTTGCATCATACTCAGATTCGCCAGCTGGGACTGGGGAGTGTGTGTTTTTCCTACCGGTCCTCAGCGCTAGCTGTCAGATGCACTAATCATTGCTTCCTTGCTGCATCTACCGCAGTGGAATGCAAGCTCCTGGCAAGAACAGCACCCAGAAAGCAATCCTAACAGATGCACGATTTGCTTTAGCCAGGCGCTCGGCTGGAAAGTTTCCTCAAACCACCAACATCCGTTTTCAATCCCTGGAGCTGGCAGGGCTCAGCTGGCTGGGTCCCCGCTAGGAGGGGAAAGGGTTTTACACTCACTCCGCTAGGCTGCCCGACCTGAGGAACAATCTCTCAGCCAAACTCCTCCAACCCTCGTGGAGAGGCTGTCCAAAGCTCTCGGGTGCTTAGAGAATGCTGAGTTCCCTCTCTGCGAAAGGGAGCTCGGGCTCGCCCGGCTGGAAATCTGGCCTCTGGGCACTGGAGGTAGAAGGGGAGCCAGGGGCGCGGGGGCACAGGAAGGAGCTAAACGCAGGAGGCAAAAAAACACAGAAAGGAACAGAGTCCAGGAGAGAGTGGGGGTGCAGGAGAGAGTGGGGGTCTCAGGAGCCAGCAGGGATGCGGATGAGAGCCAGACACCGTAGGGAGCTTGGGGAAACAGGACGCCAGAACCGGCGGGTGCAGAAAGGGGTGCGCTTACAGGCACCGGCGGGCGCCTGGGAGGCACTGGCTGGGAGATCTGCAGCAGACTCCCCAGAGCCTCTGAACTGTGGGTGTGAGGAGGATGCGGAGAGTTGGGGCAGGGGTTAGGGGGAGACAGCTAAGGGCATGCCTTTGCCCAGGTTGGCTGCAGGAGTCTGACGTGAGGCTCCAGAGGTTGGCCTGGGGGAGTGGGAGCCTGGGCTGTGGGCTCAGCACACTCAGAAACATGCTGAGGTCCTGGCGGCTGTTCCAGCAGCAGCAGCGGCTCCAGCAGCGCAAACAGCGCACAGCTCCAGTGGGGAAGGCGCCTGGTGCCCATGCCTCTGGCTCTGTGCCACGGCTGTCCTGACCTAGCCATGACCTCCCTCTGCAGGCGGCCCAACCCCGCCACACCCCTCACCCCGGCCTCCACAGCTTGGCATGGGCGCAGGGCGCTCGCCCTGGGTGCCTCCAAGCCCTGCAACCTGTCATCGGCTGTGCCTCTCCCCAACGGCGCAGCCACCATGGTGAGACTGCTGGTGCCCGCATCGCTGCCTGACTCACTGCTGCCCCCGGCCAGCGAGGGCCCTGCGCCGCTGTTGCAGCAGTCGACAGCCAGCATGGGCCTGCTGATAGCACTCATCGTGCTGCTCATCCGCTTGACTCATCGCAAGCTTCCTGGCCCAGCCGCCCCCATCTTTGTCGTGTCAATTTGCACATTCCCTCCTTATTGGCTGTGGGCGCCCCATCTTTGTTGTGGAGTTACAGTCAATTTGCATATTCCCTCTTTATTAGATAGGATTATAAGCACATGTTTATAAAACAACAAAACCTCTGCACTTTCAAATACAAACTACAGAATTTAAGAGCTGGGCAAAAACTTGAGGTCTATGAGGATAATAAGAAAATAGCAGTAGTTCCCAGAGAAGACAAGAAAGGCAAAAGATGAAAAAGACTTGAGTTTTCAACAATTAAGAATAATAAAGTACAAAGATTGATTCTATGACAAACACAGCACAACTTAACACATCCAAATAATAGGTAAACATATTCACATAAAATATATGAAATATAACATGAAAATTTGTGGGATGCTACTAAAGCTGTACTAACAAGGACAGTGACAGATACAATGCACATGTTAGGAAATAAAAATGGATGAAAGTCTAGGAGGTGCTCTTCTCAGCTAATATCAGGAACATCTAACAGTTTAGTGGTGATTAATAACAGTTTAGAAAACCCTTGCAGAAATCATTTAGTATATTCCTTTATTTCACAAATGATGAGAGACTACAAGGTGTATCCAAGTTCAAGAAGTCAGGCTTGAAAAATGAGTTGATATTAAACTGATAACATGTAACTTAAGGACAAAGAGGCAGCAGAGTATTCCAGGCAGAGAGAACAGCATAAACAAAGGCCTAGGGACAAGAATTAGCTTAACACTTGAGACTAGGAGGCCCTGTAGAACAAGACAAAACCCCTGTCCTTAACGAAGTCACTCTTAGAAATATGAAAGGACATGTCTTAAGAACATGTTTTAAATAAACCTAAATCCAACTTTATTAATTTGTTTGTAGATATATGAGGAGATAAAGTATAGACTGCCAGAAAAGAACAAAGAGCAATGTGGAAGTTACAGATATGCAAAAGCTGTGAGCCATAGGCCTTCAGATGTTAAATAAATATCAGAGCTTGCAATTTTAAAGATCCCTGGAGCCATCCTATAAATGCAACCAATCCTCGATGGTCCTATATCTTCCACTAGCTCAGGAAAACTGCTTCATTGGTCATCAGTTATCTCATTTATTAAATGGAAAGATTAAAATCTATATTCCCAATTATTTTTCAGCTTTAAAACCCTGTGATGCTAAGGTTAAATTATTGGACATCAACCACTCCTCACAAGGACATATTAGAATCTATGCCAAGAAATTAAATATTTAAAAATACACCTATTTTTATAAAGCAGAAGTAAACAATTAACCAGAGAAGCAAATGGACACATGTACATGATTAAGGAATATAGCTTAGAGCAAGCAATCTATGACATTTCCTTTCCTTGCTAAGTTTAAAGTTAGTTTTTAAAATGTAAACAAAAACAGAAGCAAACTTCACTGTTCTTAAAAATCTTTAAAACAAAAAACAGGTGTAACTAATTAACAATAAATGTGTCATTTTATTTTATTTTCCAATGCTCTCAAAGCTGAGAAGAGAAAACAAGATGCAATGAAGAGAAGGTAAAATGCCCCAGGCAAGCCTAATGCCAACACAGTCCTTCCAGTGTAAGACGCATCCCCTCTCAAGCTCCCTATCACCATTCAGATATAATCGTTTCAGGACAAAAGCAATTACTCTACATGCTCTTCAATATCATCTGCTCCAGATTCAATCAACAAACATCATGTAGCCACACACATATGGAATCCCACAATTTTACACTCAATGCTTGCTAAATCATGTTTGAAAGTGCAATTAAGTTTATTAGAAACTAACAATGAACTTCAACTGACTCCAGAAATAATACTTTTTTAGAATTACTGCCTACCTACAGATACTTAATTATATCAAGAAGTAACAGGAAACATGGGCATCTGGATCTCAGATTTGAATTGTAAAAGTTGAGCATAAAATTTCCTAATAATATACTCAAGAACATCAAGTCTGCAAGCAAGTATAATAAAATCTAAGGCTCCCTTTTTAAAGTATACTTTCCTCAAAATATCAGAACTCCAGGAAATTTCTGTTTTATCTGGAGTCTTTACTCTCCCTCAACTCTGTATGAAGTATAGACAAGGTGATAAGTATCACTAGATATGTCACTGGAAGAGTTCCATTTCTCACTGCTCCTTCACAGAAAAGAAACAAGTACAATACCCTCAAAGAGGTCACTAAAAGCTCTTGCTTTTTTCACATTAAAAGTCACTAGTGTAACCTCAAGCAATCACAGGAGCCAGGTCTGTTCTGAATCCCCACCACTTTCAAAAGTTGCTTTTAAACATAATGGCATGCTTGCTGGAAAGCACACTAGTCTCATGACATGAATCTTGGGCCAAGACGTCCCAGACAGCTTGAGCTTGGATAGATCTGTAGTCTGTCCTCATCTGTGAAAAGGAATGTACTATATGATATCTGAGGGTAGAAAGTTCAAAAACATCAGGATTAATTCATTTTGCCAACTTCAACAAACTTTCCTAAAAATATAGCTTTTAGCTTCAAATTTTTAATATCAAATTATTTTCTTACCTGTTTTACCAACATTATTAACATGCTGAGTTTTTAAAAAAAAGAATAGTTAATTATAGCACAATTCTTATGCCAAGAAAGATTAAAGATCTACAGCTTGGTGGACCAGAGCATTGCCCAGGTGAGAGGAAATAAGAAAATAATGAAGGAATATAGTCTGATTTTGAAAAGGAGGGCAGGCCAACTATGTTTATTCCTTTATATAAGAAGAAAAAAGAAAAACTTCTAAATAATAACACACCATTAAAACTGAAAAAGTAATTGACAATCACTATCAGTTTCCACAACTTTCAATCATTCCTCAATTTACTGCCATCTAGCAGCGAGCCAAGGACTAGACTAAAACTACTCTCTGAAGGCAACCCATGATCTCCCACTTGATATCACTGTGGTCTCTAATACTGTGAATTCTGGCTCCACTAATTATTTCCTAAGTGATCTTGGGAAAGTTCCTTAACTTCTCTGACCTAAGTTTCATCACCTATAAAATGAAATCTTATAAGGGAGGCTGTAAGAAATGCATTAATACATGTTAGGAGCTTCCAACAGTGGCTGATACATTGCAAATACTCCATCAGTGGTAACTAATACTACATTATTTCTAATTACTTCCTCCCTGAAATCTCCCCCGATTTCACTTAAGTCACCCCTTTCTTAGTTATCTTCCCATCTCTCTAGCCACTACTCAGTCTCCATACTAGATCTTTTGTAACAGCCCAGCCTTTGATGGTGGTGCCCCACCTTCTCATTAGCATTGTAAACTCTCCCCTACCATTCACAAATACCCAACACACTGTACTATAATTACCTGTCACACCCAGCATTTCCCTGTGCCTCAAGGCCTCTGAGAGAAGAGATAGAGACTATCTTATTGTTCACTGAGGTAGCCCCAGCACCCAGTGCAGGGCCTGGCTCAAAAAATGAATGGATGACTGAACTCTATTCTCTCTAAGTGATTTCATTCACCATCTCATTACTGACAACTCCCAAACCCTTATCTCTAACCAAGACTCTGCAGTCTCCAAAACCTGCAATTCGGAAGGCCTGCAGCTTAGACAATAGAAAGAATAGAGGGGTGGGAGGTGGGATAGAGAATAATGCAATAGTCTACAAAAGAACAATGAGTAGTTAGGAATTTTTTTTAATTTTTAAGAGCTCAAATTCTAAATAAATTTTGAAAACAGAGCTGATAGGTTTATTTATATACACTGATTTGTTTTTGATTGTTTTAATTATATAGAAAACCTTTCAAGTTTTATACTTTTCTAGTCTTAGCAAGACAACTCAAAAAATTTTCCACTAGCAAAGTAAATGGTACATAGCACTTAGAACTTAAACAGAATCAAACCTACCTTTTTTTTCTAAACAAACCACTCAGCACCAGTCATTTCAAATGAACAGCAAAAGTAATACTAAGATACTCAATTCACTGACAAAAAAATCCATCTCTTAGATAATATCCATAATATTCATGCAGTAGAAAAAATCCTAACTCCACAAATATAACTATGACTGTATTTCAGAATTATAAAACTGAGGGGAAAATTCATTGTTTTATAAAATACTACAGGCCCAGTGCACGGATTCGTGAACCAGTGGGGTCCCTCGGTCTGGCCTGTGGGATCAGGCCAAAACCGACTCTCTGACATCCCCTGAGGGATCCCGGATTGCAAGAAGGCACGGGCCAGGCCAAGGGACCCCACCAGTGCACAAATCTGTGCACCGGGCCTCTAGTCTATAAGCCTAAGCATAGGTCCCTCAGCCTGGCCTGCGGGGATCGGGCCAAAGCCAGCTCTCCGACATGCCCCGAGGGGTACTGGGTTGCCAGAGGGCACAGGCCAAGCCGAGGGACCCCACTCCAGGCCTCTAGTCTATAATAATAATAGCATAATATGCTAATAAGGCCAGACAATCTTCCAGATGAAGCCAGGGCTGCAAGGGAAGCCCGGGTCCCATGTGCCAGAGGGAAGCCGGTGCCGGCAGCAGGGGGAAGGAAGGCCTACACTTGCATGAATTTCATCCATCGGGCCTCTAGTATGCATATAAGATCTTTGGTTAACCTCTACTCACTTTCCCCTCTTCCTCCTTCCCTCTGAGATTCATCAATCTGTCCCATGTTTCCATGCCTGTGGCTTCCACTCCTGCATTGAGCGTCTGCCCCTTGGTGGTCATTGCACGTCATAGCTACCGGCCAGTCAGTCGGCCGGCCAGTCGCTTAGGCTTTTATATATATAGATCATAGTATGATTACTGGTTACTTATCCAGCTACAACAATGAATAAAGATATGCTCCCTTATAAAACACAATAATTAGAGTGGTAATCGTTCTACTTACATAAATTTAGTTTTGTTGCTCTATTGCAGGCCTACAGTGGACTCATGCAATGAGGGAAGCAGGGAAGTGGAAAGACTGTGATTCTGATTGATTCAGCAAGAAAATCTGTCAGGGAGGCACCCCCCAAAAAAGCCACTTCTATCTCTAGCCTGCATATTCTTATTGATGGGCAAGATCTTCACTGATCCAGATTCAGTAAAAATCACTACTCTAGCAAGGCAAAGAATTCTGCCAGATTTCCCCAATGTCTCTTGTACCAAAATAACCACGAATACTTCATAAAATACCAGGAATGTTGCCAAAAGTCAAATAAACTTCTACCTGAGAAATGTATAAATACACATAATATGAAAATATTTTTTTAAGAGAAAAGGTCCTACTTACCAAGGGCCTGAATGAATGACATCTGCTGCCAGACTTTTTGTGAAACCTTGTAAGAATTCTTAAAAATATGTTATCCCTATTTAGCAGGTAAGGAAACATAGTTTGAGGTTAAATGCACCCTAGCCGGTTTGGCTCAGTGAATAGTGTTGGCCTGTGGACTAAAGGGTCAAGGGCACTCTCCCCCTCCCTTCTGCCCTCTCTAAAAATCAATGAAAAAATATCCTTGAGTGAGGATTAACAACAACAAAAAGAGGTTAAATGGCTTGCCCAAAGACTCTCAGCTAGCTGATAAAGGCAGCTAGCATGTGAACCTACACCATAAGCTTTCCACTAAACCCCACTATGTCCCTGGACTTTATTAAAAAATACTGAATTTGCCGAAACCGGTTTGGCTCAGTGGATAGAGCGTCGGCCTTCGGACTGAAGGGTCCCGGGTTCGATTCCGGTCAGGGGCATGTACCTTGGTTGCGGGCATATCCCCAGTGGGGAGTGTGCAGGAGGCAGCTGATCGATGTTTCTCTCTCATCGATGTTTCTAGCTCTCTATCCCTCTCCCTTCCTCTCTGTAAAATATCAATAAAATATATTAAAAAAAAATAAAAATAAAAAATACTGAATTTTCACAGAATCAATATTTTAATTCTAACTTAGAAAGCACCATTGGAAGAACTCCAAACATGGTGGAAAAGGTTAGAAAGAGAACCCTTGGTGGAAAATGTTAGAAAGAGAAACTTTCATAAGAGTTAAGTACTTTGTACATAGTAGATCCACCATAAATTTCCCTTAAAATAAGTGAGTAATGGGTGGGAGGGAGGACTACCAGCTATAAATATCTCAGAACTCTGGTATAAGACAGGTAAAAGTTTCCATCTCAAGAAATGTCTACAGTCATTAGGTTTAGTATTGTTACTAGACCTGTTTAAGTGTAATAATGATAAAATCATTGTTTAAATATGATTTTTCATTCTTCCTGTTTGGTGATGCTGTCTTATAAAGGCCCAAGTACTTGGTATGAACATGATGAAATGATGTGTAATCAACAAGGATGCTAAAGATAAAACTCTCAGAGTAGTGAAGCAAATACTTCCTTTCTCTGCAAACAAAATGTCTGAATCCACCTCTTGAAAAAACCAGCTCTATTTATACTCACTCTCCTGAAATGGCACAGGCAGCCTTAGAAGGACAAGTTTATAATAAATCTTTGTATTTGGACAACACTGTTGCTAAGCATCTTCAAACATTCAGCAGAGTTTATATAATTCATGTCTCTGCTAGATAATTAACATTTCATGCTTTCCAAAAAAGTGTAGTATGCTTATCTAGGTTGATAATTTAAAACATTATAAATTTTGAGAGAATTAATAAAAGGCTATGTAACTAATTCATTAGAAAGGCAGCCTAATCCCAGGAGGAACACAAACACAGACATTCAATGTCAGGATGTGTCAGAGTTGAGCTGGTAAACAGCTTGTGAGATAAAACATTTCAAAATTCAGCTGCTTTCTACTTTAAAAGGTGAGCTACAAAACATTAGGCTTTTGGACAAGTCACGACATACAAAACCATGCTCTAGTGCAGTGGTCGGCAAACTGCGGTGGCTCTCGAGCCGCGGTTTGTCGCTCTGTTGACTAATGAGTTTGCCGACCACTGCTCTAGTGCAAAAGTTAATTATAAAGGAAACATAACATTTGAAAATAAGTTTCACACCCAACTGTCAACATTACCATTATATCTGCTCAGATAAGAGATCCAAATGTTGAAAGCAACACTACTGTAGCATTTCCAACTTTCATATCATTGAGACCGAGGTAAAAGTTAGGGAAACTATTTAGTAACACTGAAAAGAAGAGAAAGTTGAGAGTAAGCACATTGTGAAAGGGCGGGGAGAGACCGACTCCATGTTCCCTTTGTTCCATATCTTCCACCTCGTGGAGTCAGGTTCCCGCCCTAGAACCTCTCCAAGAGCCCAACCCACACTTCTGAATTAGCCAATAGAAATGCAAGGGGAAGGTAAGCTGCGCCCTGCCCCCATGTGCAACCTGATCCCGACCAATCAGCAGAGGCGACACTACCTCACCCCTCCTACCTCTCCCAGGCCCCCTATAAATCAGTGCCTTTGGGGGCTGACTCTCTCTCTCTCTCCACCTCGCCGCTGCGCCGGTGGGTGTGTGTGTGGGACTGAGCTCGAGCTAGCTCGATTAAAAGGCTCTTTGCTTTTGCATCGGACTCGGCTCCCTCGTGGTCTTTGGGAATCACGAAATCTGGGCATAACAATTGCAAGAGGCAGTGTCACTCTTCCAGGCTGTGGAGGAGACTATGAACCTTCCATCCTCTGAAAAAGCTTGCACACAGGAACATATACGAACCACAGGGAGTCTGGCCTTTTGTATTGGCATCCTGCAAACAACCTTTACATTACAAAAACAATCAGGAATATAGTTCACGTGGATTTTGTGAAACTTGGAATCACTTCACTGTATGTGATTACCAGGCATCTGTGCACCACATTTTTTGTTAAAAAGGGCAGAGGTTCCCTGATTAGAAGGCGGCCCCGAAGAAGGAAAACCATCAGACAACCAAAACCCAAAAGCTCAAAGAGCACAGAGGTCCACAAACCATAAGCAAGCAAATGTTCCAGGGAAAACCTACATCTATATGTTTATTGGTATTATTAATTCTTAACTGTTTCCTTAATTGTGGCTTTTCTATCTTTCAGAATTGTCTTATTTAAGTTTTATTCAAAACCATTATACATACTTGCAGGACAAACATGGATGCTCATTTTTCCTAGAGCAGGAGTTAAATGATATAGTCTGGAATAGTACATAATTGCCATGTAAAAACTCCAGGAAGAAATTAAAAACTATCAGAGGTAGTCAGAGAATTACATTCCCTAAATTTCATCCAGCTATTTAAATCAGTTATGGATAATCTTCGAAACTCATAGAGCTTTGAAGATTATCCATAGAGAGCTGTTTGGCCTAGATCAGTGTGGTTCTCAGAGTGGAATCCTCAGACCAGCAGCATTAATGCAACCTATAGCTTGATAGAAATGCAAAACTCCTGGCCCCCACCAGAATCTAATGAACCAGTAGGAGGGGACCCAGAATTGAATTTTTAACAAGCTCACACAGGTTTAAACTGGAGCACCATAGGCCTAAATGAGGAATTCAAACCGCTAACAGGCAAATGCAGAAATGGCTGCTTCACAATCACTTGGGAAACAATGTAAATACTGTTTCCAGTTCCCCACCTCCCTTAATCAAGCATAGGGAGGGGGCTTACCCGTGTGTAGCTTCCCAGGTGAACATGATGCATAATGAGGTTTAAGAACCAATGTCCTTGGCTCTTGAAGTGTGGTCCCCCGAACACCGCCAGCAGCAGCAGCAGCTGGGAACTTGTTAGATGTTCCCAGGCAAGCAACCCAGACCTACTGAATCAGAAACTCAGGAAGTGGGGCACACTGGCCATCTATTTACTAAGTTCTCCAGATGATTCTGACACATGATAACATCAGAACCTCTGCTCCAAGTGATCTGTCCTGAACTGGAAACATGTGAAAGGAACTATAATCCTGTGGAGAGGAATAAATCTCCTCACAGATCTGGAGGTCAAGGTGCCATACTTCCCAGATATGCCAGTGGGCATTCTCAAGCTGTCCATTTAAGCACAGCATGATTTTGAGCAATGAAAATGCCTCCTGAAAAGCACTGGTTTAAAGCAGCTGAGAAATCTTATCCGTGGAAGTCAATAAGGACTAGAAATGCTCAAGTGAACAGCAGCAGTTATCAAAGGTGGCACAGAGCAAGTCCATCTTTTTTATGGCTCCTATAAACAGTAACCACTGTTTCCTCAGCACAGAGCAAGGATTTCTGAAGGTAGAAGAGGAGAGGAGATGAGGCTCACCAGAGGGCTAAAACCAAAACTCAATTCTAAAGCTAATAAACATTTTGCCAAGGGGAGTAGGATGGTAATCAAGTCTCCCAGTTTCACATCCACTTCAGATCAAATACTTCTTGGGCACCTATTATGTACCAGAAATCATGAATATTGCTTCCAAATATCAAGATGTCACCAGAACTCTTTTTTAATAAAACAATGATTCTAACTTTGTGTGCAACTCTAAGGTCAATTCAATGATTGTGACTACTTCAACTTGCCCAAGGAAACTTACGTTAAAAAGTGGGGAGAGAATGAAGGGTACCAGTTCAAACTTCCCTAGGTAGTCATTTTTAAAACACTGAGAGCCATCTAATCATCCCCTAACTCCTCTAAATTTAGGCAGGATACAACATGAAATGTTCAATTCTTTTTATTTATAACTAGGATAGTGGTTCAAATTTACCAATTTACCATATGGCTGAGTTTTTTCTTGCTATGCCTACAATGCACACATCATAATTTATGGGGATGCCCTGTATGTTCAGGAAGTGGGATATACTTATACCTGTTCTACAGCAGTTGAACATAATTCTACTATTTCTAATGCTTCTAGAATTTGAGTTGTTTTATCTTGCCTTCTGAGCTACACTATTAACCAATTTTATAATTTACTCAAGTCCTTAATAAAAAATTATAAAATTGTTTCAATATGAGAAATTGCAGTTAACGTCACCATTAGTCTGCTTTGTCACATTATTTCTAAGAACACTGTGGAAGAAAACCCTGGATAAAGCTCCGAAGTTCAAGTCATTCAGACAAACATTACAAAAGAGAAGACAATGAGGGACAGAAGGGCCCACTGTAGCAAAGTGACCAATGAGGCCAGGCCAAGTTAGTGAGTCACTTGAGTATTCTTTGTTGTTTTCCCCTCTCCTTTTTCTAATTCTTCCTGTCCTTCTCCGTGACCCCTCAATTTCTTTCTTGTTCTCCCTTATATCCAGGGAATGTCATATTTACAAGTGCACTTAGATAATGTGTACCACAACACCCTCAATTTATAAATGAAGAAAACTAAGGCTCAGAAAAGACAAAGAATTTTCCCAAGATCACAAGCCTGATTTCAAAGGCAGTCTGTCCAACTCTCAAAATCCATTTTCTACTATACCTTCCCTGACTCTCTAGAAAATCCCTTGCAAAAATATTCTAGCACAATGCTCTTAAGTTGTATTCTGTAATATAGTGAGAAAGCACCACACAACACAACATAACGCCAGCAATAATTTAAGACAATATCCACAAAACCACATATTTTTCCTACTGGACTCATTAATTATAATACTCATCTTTTTAAAAATTACCTTCTCATAATCTGATTAATTGCTAAATTAGGGTAAATAAAAGACCAATTTAATACCTGATCATTTGAAATTGTAAGTCCCATTAACAGTAGCTAATTATTTATTTACTGCTTATATATACCAAGTACAACTTTTTATCAATCTATTATCTATCTATCTATCTATCTATCTTTCTATCTATCTTTAGGTTAGAGGCCTCTCTCCTCCCCATATCTGATCCTTTCACACCTTTTCAATTAAATGTAAGATTGTTAAGGACTAGAAATTTCTCAAATTTTCTTGCCATTTCCCTAAAGTTCTTGGGGTAGTAAAGTGCCTGTGAAAGTAGATAGTCCTATTGACATCTGGTACGTGACTTAAATTTTCATTTCTCTCTTGAAAGTCTCAGGATACAACTTAATTTCTGGACTATACTTACCTGTGAAAAAATATGGGTATTTTCTGCTGTATATAAATTGATCCTTCCCTTAGTTTCATATATAAAGTAAATTTAAAAGCCTTATACCACTCTAACAAAAGTCTGTTTTATGACTTAATTACAAGCATGGATTTAGAGTAAGATGAACTAGAGTTTAAACCCCAGCTCTGCCACATACCAGCTGAGACCTCTTGAGTACATGATACTCAGATCATAGGGCTGGTGTAAGGATTGGAGGAAAGGGTGTTGTTTTCTCTTCCACACCTTCTCATGCCCTCATTCTGCCTGTAGAAACTCTTTTACTTTTTCTTTAAGCTTCTTTTCAGATGTCACTTTTGCTATATAACCACAGCATTTCCTTTCCCCAAAGGGAAGTCACTACATTTCCCATAGTTTTTTGAGTATGTACCTCACTGTGTGTTTACAAATCTCTTTGCTTCATCAGACTGTTTAAGTAACCAAGAGCTGCCTAGAGTGTGTACATAAGAAAACCATAAACTATTTGATAAAGGATGTTGAAGAATGAATCCTTGCCTAGATGGGCAAGTCCAAAGCAAAGCCTATGTAAATACTACAGGTTCAGTTCCAGACCAACCCAATAAAGCCAGAATCTCAATAAAGCGAGTGGCAATCCCTTTTGCTGGTGAAGAGGCTTGCCTTCAATTTGTGAAAAACACATCTGTGAAGTGCAAAAAAGCAAAGCACAACAAAATGAGATACGCCTGTAACCCAGACACTTCATTATTACCTAATGGAATGAAGGAAACAAAGTTATCCACTGATACATCTCCTTCTTGGTCACTAGATAATTCAGTTCCATGGTCAAACCCACCATTTCTTATAAAGCACAAGAAACTAGACAGAAAGGGCTTTGTCCTAGACCAGAATGTACCAGGAGAATGTTTACATTTGCCTTGTGTCTACATAACCTGTAGTCTCCCCCCTTATTGTGAGTCCTTTTCATGGAAATCATAATGATCAAATAGAATAAAATAAAACTGATTTTCTCCACCAAAAGTAAGATATTGAAAAACTCCTAAGTATATCTTTCAAGTTTTCCTTTCCCACTCATTTTTCCTTCTCCAAGCTCTTTTCATACATGCAATCTGGCCAGATCAGAAGGACCAATGCACTAATGGAAGGGTCTTCAAAGCCAACTAAATTAGATTAGCTATGAATCAATGACTTAGAGGTAAAAGTAACCATATTTCTGTACTAAACCTCTAAAATAATTAAAATTCCAACTCAAAAATTCAATTTTTCCCATTACCTCAAGGGTTAAACTTTTTATTATTATTATTTTTAATCCTCACCAAGGATATGTTTCTTTTTTTAAAAATATTTTATTGATTTTTTACAGAGAGGAAGGGAGAAGGATAGAGAGTTAGAAACATCAATCAGCTGCCTCCTGCACACTCCCTACTGGGTATGTGCCCGCAACCAAGGTACATGCCCTTGACCGGAATCGAACTTGGGATCCTTGAGTCTGCAGGCCGACGCTCTATCCACTGAGCCAAACAGGTTAGGGCCGAGGATATGTTTCTTAACTGATTTTAGAGAAAGATGAAGGGAGAGAAACAGAGAGAAAGAGAGAGAGATGTGAGAGAGAAACATCAATCGATTGCCTCCTGAATGTGGACTGAACTGGCAACCTAGGTATGTGCCCAGACTGGGGATTGAATCTGCAACATTTTGGTGTATGGGATGATGCTTCAGCCAACTGAGCCACCTAGCAAGGGCAAGAGTTAAACTTTTTTAAAATATTGGATAGGTCACAAACTATAAGAAGATTATCGACAACTGAAAAAAATTCCTCCAAAATATGAAAGGACTTAGAAACAAATGCCCATATCAGAAAAAGAAATAAATGTAAGAATATAAGATTACTGGCAAACCAGAGATGTTTTGAGATATGTGCCCAGCCTTTAGAGATTACCAAAGAATAAATACCTGCTTTCAGGAGGGAAAAAAAAGACCAACAGATATATTTCAATAAATTCTTACTTGCCAGATCAAATATTTCAATATCTTATAAAAAAAACTGTCCCAATTAGAATACCTTTTATTGACTGAAATTACTCTGAAAAATTGCCCAAATATGAAAAGGTGTTAAAGGTTTCCAAAGTAACTATAGTTATGCCATGGTGAAGTTCTTAAAGTCAAAGAGCCAAGTGAATAATACAGTAGGTCCTCGGGTTACTTTGGAGATCCGTTCCTACGGCGCAACGTAACGCGATTTTCACCATAAGTAGGAACCCACCTACATAAGCACCTACATCACTCACATGGAGCACATACACAGCAGTAATGAAGTGAAAGAGTAAAAAAAATTTAAAAGAACGATAACAATTCCTGACCTTTACTTGTGGTAAATAAATAATAAAAAACATAAAGCACATATGTACATACATCAAAATGATGGAACTATTTTTTTTATAAATAAACTATAGGCCCGGTGCACGAAATTCATGCATGGGGGGGGGGTCCCCTCAGCCCAGCCTGCACCCTCTCACAATCCTAGACCACTGGCTCCTAAGCGTTCACCTGCCTGCCTGATCAACCCTTACTGCCCTTCCTGCTGTTATGGTCACCCCCAACTGCCCCCCGTGCCAGTGTGCTTGCCCCCAACTGTCCCCCGGCTGGCCTGCTCACTCCAAACTGTCCCCCCCACTATCCTGATCACCTCCAAATGACCTCCACTGACATCCTGCTCATCCCCAACTGGCCCCCCTGCTGGTCTGCTTACCCCCAACGGCCCCGCCCACCACCAGACTGATCACTCACAACTGCTGTCCCATCCTGGCCTGATTACCCACAACTGCCCTCCCCTCTTGGCCTCTAACCGCCTCTACCTCAGCCGCGCCACCAGGCTTTGTCCAGAAGAACGTCCGGAAGGTCTCCTGGAAGGTCTTCGAGTCTAATTAGCATATTGCCCTTTTATTAGTATAGATACAGGCCTGGTGCATGGGTGGGGGTCGGCTGGTTTGCCCTGAAGGGTGTCCTGGATCAGGGTGGGGGTTCCCTTGGGGCATGGGGCAGCCTGGGTGAGGGGCTGAGGTCCATTTTAAGGCTGGTCAAGCCCCCCAGTGGGGAACCTCACCCCATGGGGGTGTGGCCAGCCTGGGTGAGGAGCTGAGGGCTGTTTTCAAGCTGGCCACGCCCGCTGGTGATCCAGGCTCCAAGCCCCTCCTTTTCTGCTTTTTCTTTTCAGCGCCTCCTTGAATGAAGGCCAGGGTGGAAGCAGTTATCTGGGATTTATTTATCTTCTATAATTGAAACTTTGTAGCCTTGAGTGGAGGCCAGGGCCAGCTGGCAGGAAGCTTGGCTTCCTCCATCGCCAGGGGCAACCCAAGCCTCCTGCTCGCTCCAGCTCCGTGGCCGCTGCCATCTTGGTTGGGTTAATTTGCATACTCACTCCTGATTGGCTGGTGGGCGTGGCTGGTGGGCATAATGAAGGTATGGTCAATTTGCATGTTTCTCTTTTATTAGATAGGATGGGAGATGGTGACGTAACCACGAAACGACGTACGTCGAGTACGATGTAACCCGAGGACTGCCTGTAATGGCCCTTGAGTTTTCAGACTTAAATATTACTTTAAATATCACTACCACATACTCTGAGGCATAGAATTATCTGGTTTTACTAAGTACTTTTATAGCACTTCAACAAATACAAAGCTGATGCTTTGTATTTAGATTTTTGCAGGTACCCTAATTTCCATAGCATAATGTTAATAAATACTGTCATCATTAACACTACCATGCATCCGGTTACATGTCCATGTGTATGTGTGTGTGTACACTTAAGAAAAGTCTGAAAGCATATCCTATCTAATAGAAGAGTAATATGCAAACTGACCGTCACTCCAACACACAAGATGGCCGCCCCCATGCAGTCAAAGATGGCTGCCTCCATGTGGTCAAAGATGGCCGCCCCCATGTGGACACAAGATGGCTGCCACAAGATGGCCGGCAGGGGAGGGCAGTTGGAGGCGATCAGGCCTGCAGGGGAGGGCAGCTGGGGGCAACCAGGCTGGCAGGTGAGGGCAGTTTGGGGGGACTGGGCCTGCAGGGGAGGGCAGTTGAGGGGGACCAGGCCTGCAGGGGAGGGCAGTTGAGGGGGACCAGGCCGGCAGGGGAGGCAGTTGGGGGGCACCAGGCTGGCAGGGGAGGCAGTTGGGGGGCACCAGGCTGGCAGGGGAGGGCAGTTAGGAGTGACTGGACCAGCAGGGGACGGCAGCTGGGGGTAATCGGGCTGGCAGGGGAGTGGTTAGGGGATGATCAGGCTGGCAGGCAGAAGCAGTTAGTGGCAATCAGGCCAGCAGGCAGGCGAGCAGTTGGGAGCCAGCTGTCCTGGATTGTGATCCCACTAGGATCGGGCCTAAACAGGCAGTCGGACATCCCTCGAGGGGTCCCTGATTGGAGAGGGTGCAGGCTGGGCTGAGGGACACACCCCCCACCCCCGTGCACGAATTTTGCGCACCGGGCCTCTAGTATACTATAATAGTGGTTTTTTGTTTTTTTTTTAATATATTTTATTGATTTTTTACAGAGAGGAAGGAAGAGGGATAGATAGTCAGAAACATCGATGAGAGAGAAACATCAATCAGCTGCCTCCTGCACACCTCCTACTGGGGATGTGCCCGCAACCAAGTTACATGCCCTTGACCGGAATCGAACCTGGGACCTTTCAGTCCGCAGGCTGACGCTCTATCCACTGAGCCAAACCGGTTTTGGCAATAGTGGTTATTTTTAAGAGGTACAGTTAAGGGTGATTTTTATTTTTTACTAGAGGCCCGGTGCATGAAATCCATGCATGGCCAGCGATCAGGGCCAATCAGGTTCCCTGCCTCCCTGCCTCCTCCTTCCCTCGCTTCCTTAGTGCCCTGCCACCACTGCTGGTCGCCTGCCATGTTCCGTGCCGCCCACTGGTGGTCAGCACATGTCATAGCGAGCGATCGAACTCCCGTTCTCCTGGTCAAACTCCTGAGGGGAAACTTTGTATATTAGCCTTTTATATAGATAGATAGTTTCCTGAATTATCTATATATTTTTCAATAAATATATATTTTATGATTAGGAAAAAACCTATTTTCATTAAGAAATGAGATATAAATGATCAGTATGTAAATAAACCAGAGTTATTAAATCCAACAACACAAACTAACCATACAGCAAATCAATCTCACCTGATTCATTACACAAGGCTTTCAAGTCTGCTCCAACGTATCCATGAGCACTGTTTGCCAACTGTAGCAGCTCGGCTTCAGTGAGTACATGCGGTACCTTTCGAAGCAGTTTCCGAAGGATATCTAGCCGGTCCTGAGCATTAGGAACTCCAATCTCAATCTCTTTATCAAATCGTCCTGGTCGGCGGAGTGCAGCATCCAAAGCATGAGGACGATTTGTGGCCCCAATAACTAATACCTGTCCTTCACTTCCTTCCTAACAAAATAAAATAAAAACAAACTAATTATTCTTCTACAAGTAAAATACACACTCACACACTATAAAGGCAAAGATAGATGGATCCAACTGTCCAGGCTGCTAAGTCCTATCCCTTACACTTTTATTATTCATCCTACATTTTCCAAAGCTTAGCCTAAATGATCCCTCACCTAGTTTTCCAATACGTACCATTCATCTATCACAAGTATGTCTCTCCCACATCTAGCATCTTACCCACACTGTTCCTATGAATAATAACATATATAACACCCTATCATATAGTTATTTTAATTTGAATATTTTAATTGCCCTTTTCCCCTACTTGAAAGCAAAGATTATGGCCTACAGATTATTCAAATAGAAGAGATCTTTTATAGTTGTCAAAGAGATCATTTTCAGAAATGGACTCTTTTTTAAATTTGACAATTTTTTAAATTCCTAAAAACAGAGACAGCAATATAACCAACACCAGAGTACCAGCCACCTTGAAAACGTATGTACTTTAACACTCTGAGAATCTACACTAGTAAAAGAGAAACATGCAAATTGATCGTCCTTCGTGATGCCCACCAGCCAATCAGGAGTGAGTATGCAAATTAAACCAACAAAGATGGCGAGTTAATTTGCATGCGCAGTTGCCAAGCGGCCAGGGGCAGGGCAGGATGCTTGCATCGTCACCATGGCGACAACGCAGGCATTCCGTACTGCCCCAGCAGCTCCGGGCCTCTGGGCAGCGTGGGAAGGCAGAAAGGCGGCTCCAAAGGCGGCTCCGAGCAGTTAAGAAAGCAGAAAGGCAGCTCCGGGCCAGAGCAAAGGCGGTGCCAGCAGCCAGGGGAAGGAAGGCCCATTCTTGCATGAATCTTCATGCATCGGGCCTCTAGTGAAATTATAAATAACTATGATCATGGCCCTAGCCGGGTGGCTAAGTTGGTTGGAACGTTGTCCCATTCACCAAAAGGTTGTGTGTTCTATTCCCAGTCAGGGCACGTACCTAGGTTGCAGATTCGATCCCCAGTTGGGTGATATACAGGAGGTAACCCATAGATGATTCTCTCACATTGATATGTTTCTCCCCACCTCCTCTCTCTCTCTCTTTCTCTCTCTTCCCACCCCCTTCCTCTCTAAAAATCAATAAAAACATATCGAGTGAGGATTTAAAAAAAAAAAAAAGATCTATGATCATGATCAGCCACCTATAGAAAGTATCCAAATTTAACAGAAATGTGATTCAAAGAAAACTCAAACCTATCAATTACACTGGATGAGCCAACAGAAAATGGATTATAATGAAGCCACGAATTGTGAATTTAGAAGACAAAAATACAGGTCCTTAAACATCTGTGTCACATGCTTCCATTCCTACCCAAAGGCAAGAACACCAACCCAAGCAGGCCTGTCCCATGGACAGAAGAAAAGGCAGCTGTGACTCAGTAATTAAGATACTCCAACACAGTCTTTCATGTGACTTCTTACTCACGAAGAATTCTAATTATAATACAGCTATTCATATATATATGCCTTTTGGGTGAAAATAGAGTCATCCATAAAGCTGGTACTTGATCAGCTTAATAATTATATTTATTACAAACAAACTAGTACCCCGATTTATACATCAGTCTTATGAGTGTTGTTATTGTGGGTTGTCAGTCCTCACAAACCATCTCTGAAATACTAACACTGTATTCTCCAGCTTTATAAACTGAGAACCAAACCTGAGTGAGACAAGATGATCACATTTAGGTGCTCCCCAAAGACTGAGACCAGGTGGTCATCTAGCCTCCCCCAGATGGCAACCCTTCTCTTGTGTCACTCTTAAAATTATAACACATTGTTAGCAAACAATGGAGACTTAATACTAAACCTTCACGTTATTTTTGCATGTTCAATTTCTACCTATAGGAAGTAAAAACCAAAAGGTTCTAATAGTCTAGTTTTTAAAATGCAAAAGGAGGACCTGGAATTACATACTTTTAAGAATTTCTTTAGGTTCTAAAAAATAAGTTCTGCATAAGTGTATTCTTCTGGTAAATGACTGTCAGGATTATATATATATGCCGTCAGAGTGATAACAAGGTAAATTCCTTTTAAATGTTGCACAATACATTACTCTCACTTTCTTTACTTTCACTTGCCCCCAAAGAATCAATTTATACATGGCTATAAGACTTACTCAAGAAATTTCTTTATAAATTCTCCTAAAATTTAACCACTAAATCTTTCTTATGATTTTTGTTTCAGGTTTTTAAGTTAATAACATTTATTACAGAAGATATCCATTGTTGTATATTATTTTACATGCTAGAAAAAATGCCAGGTTATACTATCCCAGCAGTTACTAAGAAATCTGCCAAAGAAAATTATATTATGGTCCTTTCTTCTAGTGTTTATAGCTAATATTTTACCCTAGAATACCCCACAATTCAAGAATTTGATAGTTTTTGCTACTATATATACACAAATGATTAAAAATCGACCCCTTCCTACACAGAATCAATGCTGGTGCTATACTTACTGAACCAATACCATCCATCAGTGTTAGCAGTGAAGCTACAACTCTTTTTTCCACTTCATTCTGAGCCCCTTCTCTTTTTGGGCAAAGTGCATCCAGCTCATCAATAAAAATAATTGATGGATGCCTAAAAACAAAAAAATAAAATGAATTAGCTACTATACATTTAATTTTTAAATTTGACATGTGACGTCACATTTAGGATTTAGTTAATATTAAAGACAAAGGCAACAAGATGTTAAACTGAAAAACCTTAGATGAATTCTAGCCCAAATTATTAACTCACCGAAATTACATTCTAGTGGATTTGCCCTCAATTAAAAGAAGAGCACTGAGAACAGTCTACTGCTCATGAGATGAGTCTACGCCTAGGCAGAACTTGCCCACTAATGCCTACTGCATTGTTATGCCTCAATTCAGAAGCAGAGGCTAGAGATGTCCCTGGGAACAGGATTAATGTCCAAGGGAGCAAAATTAGAAATGCTGTTACTTTACCAATTAAAAAAAAAAATGCTTTCACCCTGGCTGGTTTTGCTTAGTGGATAGTGTCAGCCTGCAGACTGAAGGGTCCTGGGTTCGATTCCGGTCAAGGGCAGGTACCTGGGTTGCAGGCTCGATCCCTGGCCCTGGTCAGGGACCTTGTGGGAGGCAATCAATGGATGTATCTCTCTCACATGATATCAAATAACACTGTCTTGTTTCTCCCTCCCCCTCCCTTCCACTCTCTCTAAAATAATCAATGGGAAAATATCCTCAGGTGAGGATTAACAAAAATAAAAAATAAATAACTTTCATGATAGTCAATGTTCCTATAAAAAGATGTGAATTCTCTCATAAGAGGAAACCTCAACTGCAAGGAATATAACAATAACAACAAAAATATACTAAACAATAAGGTATGCCCTGGTTCTCAAACCTTCAGTATTAGGACCACAGACTACTTATTTTATCTACTATAAGTAGGAAAAAAATACTTCAAAAATGGAAGTTCTTTCGAAAAGAGAGCAATTATTATGATAAGTTAAATGCCAAAAAAATGATAGAGCATAGCCATATTATAAATAATATTACATTAGACCAAGTTATAGACCATGTCCTAATGCTCCTTGTAACATAACATGGTAAACTAATTTGAGGAATAGTATTCAGTAAGAATTATTGTTAAAGAGCAAAACACTTGTCCCTTTGAAGCAAAGTATAACAAAACAAAGTTTTGAGCATAAAGAGCTACTATAATACAATCTACAAAGGGAACTAGATATACTGACTATACCTAAGTACCCAAAAGAAAATCATAAATTTCTATCAAGAAGTCACATGACATCATATAACAATGTCTTAATTCTTTTCCCTTATGTATTTTTTTAAAATTGAGATATAATTAACATATAACATTATATTAGTTCCAGGTATACAACATAATTTAATATTGTTATTTTGTAAAATGATCATAAGTCTAGTCATCATGACATCTGTTGCCATGTATAGCTACAGCACTTTTTTTCTTGTGATGAGATCTTTTAAGAGCTACTCACTTTACAATTTTCAAACATGAAATGGTTTCATTAACTAAGGTCACCATCCTATGCATCACATCCCCATGATTTATTTCTTTAATAAATGGAAGTTATTAGATACAAATAGATGAGATAAAATGTCATTAGATTTACAACCTATTTCTAGTGCTACCACTACTAGTTTTGTACTATTCTTTCATGCTTAGTATAAAGTGTTGGCATCTCTCCTTTGATTAACACAGCCTTAACTACTAAATTCAAACATGAAAAATATAGAATACCGCAGAGTGGCTTCAGCAAATATCTGACGTAACCTTGCTTCAGTTTCCCCATAGAATCTGTAACAAATAAAATACATTTAAGGAACAACTCTCAAACTTTCCAAATATTTCCAGAATACTTAAAATTAACTTTCCAAAATTATTTTCCAAACTTAATTTGTATATAAATTAAAAAAGAAATCTAAAACATTTCAACATGTGAAACATCCAGACAGAATATAAGCAACCATTTTTTTTTTTTTTTTTTTTTAAGCAACGATTTTTTAAAAACCACATTATGCAGAGCATCTCGGGCACTGAAAGGAGGTGACCTTGCAGCAGGTAACAAATCATCATTAACCAAGATGTCTCAGCACCTGAGCCTCCAACCTTTAAAAAGGAACCACCCAAAGAGAAAGACTTTGGAAATTCAGGGCTCAGAGGGGTCCACACAACAACCTTATTTTGAGCTGTGAATCCAGAGCTCTTCAATAAACCTAAAAAGCCTGCACGGCCAGTATGGCTCAGAGGTTGAGCATCAACCTATGAACCAGGAGGTCACGGTTCAATTCCCAATCAGGGCACATGCCCTGGTTGTGGGCTCAACCCCCAGTGTGGAGTATGTAGGAGACAGCCAAGTAACGATTCTCTCTCATCATTGATGTTTCTCTTTCTCCTCCCTTACTCTCTAACATCAATAAAAATATATTAAAAACAAGACACAAAAAATCTGTAATGGCTTTCGGATTGACAGCCCTTTCACTTTGTGTGGCTTATTTTGATTATCTACATGTAACATAAGAGAATAAAAAAGGCCTCTATGAAACTATTGATAGTGAGGGACACAGTTATATGAAGAGAAAAACATATAAATCGGATTAATAGTGCCAGTTACTCTAGATGGAGCTATAATCAAGGGTCCTGAAATCATCAAATGGTAGACTCTATAAATGCACTCCATGTTCCTTGTTTTAGAATATGTTAATGAGAAAACAAGATAGCAGTTGCAACCAGATTAGTATAGTTAATTTGGTCCTTTCAGAACTGTAGCCATTATCTCATTCTTTTTCAACAGAAAGCTGTTCTCAACATATTTTTTTTTATTAAATCCTCTTATAAAAGTGCCATGAGAATGGAACTCATTTTTGTTAATTATTAAGTTCTATATAATAAAAGTACCCAGAGTTGTTAAATTCACATAGTATTTTTAATATTTTAAGGCAAATTGTGAGGGTTTAGTTTCCTTTTGCTGTTTGCAAAGGCAATGTTTATTTTCTACCTGGCATAGAACCTATATCTGTAAAGAAAAAGAAATAATTGTAAATTATTGCAAAGCGTGCAGTCAACACTAAAGACAAATAGTTTTTAGAGTCACAGATGGGTCATATATTTTGGTTTTTCATTTCAGCTAATTTTGGTCCAGAATTTTATTTTAATTGAAAAGATACTCCCACTTACCTACTAAAACAAAGATTAAATGAAGGAATAATCCAAAGTAAGTGTAGTATTTCTTTAAAAAAATAAGTACGTTATACTGAGGTCTGATGTTTTTACTTGACTATAATTATTACCCATTTTAGTTTTTGTAAACTAATGCTACAGTAATACGATAAACATAAGACTAAATGTTGTTAGTTATTTAAAAACCAGAATTATTCAATGAGTAAGGTCGCCTTACTGTCCTGGGTTTACCTGATATAATGTCAATCTTTCTGACAAGGATTCTGGACCTGTTTCATTTCTAGACATTTACCCCATTCTTCAAACCATTATAATTGGAGCTCAGTAATAAATCTTATCTCTGAAATTGTTTCATTTATTATTACCAATAATAATAACAGAATAGGCAGAGTTTATCATCATAATGTAAGTTTTTAATTTCTAATACTTTATTGTGGTTTTGCAAGATACATAAAAATGCAATTATGTCTGATTTGTAGATATTAAAGAGCTCAGCTAATACAGTAATCTACATGCAACTAAATTAAATCTTTACTATTGAGCCCTAAAAAAAGAATTTAAGTATCCTCCTATATAATAAAAGGGTAATTTGCAAATGGACCAAAAGGCAGAACAACCAGTCGCTATGAGGCGCACTGACCGCCAGAGGGCAGATGCTCAATGCAGGAGCTGTCCCCTGGTGGTCAGTGCACTCCCACAGGGGGAGCGCCACTCAGCCACAAGCCAGGCTGACAGCTGGCAAACACAGAGCACAGTGGCACTGGCGGAAGCCTCTCCCGCCTCTGCGGCAGCGCTAAGGATGTCCAACTGATGGCTTAGGCCTGCTCCCCTGCGAAAAGGCGCAGGCCGGGCTGAAAGGCACCCCCTACCCCCTCCCCAACACCCCCAAGTGCACGAATGTCATGCACCAGGCCTCTAGTATTTAATAATATTGTTTATTCTATTAAATTATGCACCTACTTGCTTATAATTTCAGGACCATTTATTACAGAGACATAGGCTCCAACTTCATTAGCAATAGCCCTGGCAATCATTGTCTTTCCAGTACCTGGAGGGCCATACAGTAACACTCCTCTAGGGGGAGGAATTCCTAGAAGAAAAAGAAGAGAATACTGGGTTCAGCTTTACTAGGTTTCTTGTAAGTGTTGTCATATGACTTAAAACATGAGTTAAAAGTATAAATTTACCTTGCATCACAAATTAAAGTAAGAGTCAGATTTCCTTATTGTTCCCAGGAAGACGTATAACTAGCCCAAACACTGATCTCCAGCAATGACTGTTTCTCTCTCTATAGATCCAACCTGTCTAGGCGCTTTGGTGAAAAACTGGCTGGACACTGTTGTCATGCCCCATTCCACATTATCAAAACAAAGTCCAGACAACAAAAAGCTCATAAAGCTAGCCACCAATCCCAATTTTCAGCATATATGCATTCCTAGGAAAATGTCAATCCAAGGGTTCATTTTATATACATATAAAGGTTCATAAAAGAGGGAAAAGCAGAGAAAGAGATGGTATGCACCAAATACATGCAGAGAATTGGGCAATAACCACACAGAGGAAGCCCTGGGTTTCCTAGGAACCAAGTCAATGCAGATATCTGCACACAGCTACATTTCTGAGAAGTTTTACCCAGCATATCTGAATGTTTGGCTTATTTCTTTACTCATTACAGCTGATCTAACCTGACAAGAAACTTATTCTAGATACAATACAAACAACTGTGAAAGTATGCAATTAAAAGAGGCAAGGCTACAACTAACTCATTACAACCTAAGAACATCTCACTTAACTGGCATCTCCCAAAGCAACTCACACCTCCTATCAAACATACCGCTCAGGAAAGAAAAATAGGAAAAGAGGGTGAGCAATTAGATAAGTGGAATGAGCTAACTGCTTTTGAGTTTGTATTGAATACTTTTGGGTACAATACACTGAAGAAATCATACCATAACTCTTGAATAGTTCAAGCTGCTTGAGAGGAAGTTCAATTATTTCTCTAATTGCTTTTAGCTGACCATTTAAGCCTCCTATCATGTCGTAAGTTACTTTGAATTGGTTGTCTTGCTCTTTTGAATTTATACCAATTTTTGTAAAATTGACTCTCGTTGTTGAGGAAATGAAGTAGAAAGTATCAGTGTTGCACTTTGCTCCCAGATTGGCTGGCTTTAGGAATCTCTCTTCATTGATAAGGTACTCGTTTCCTCCTCTGGCAGACGCAAAGCTACATTCAAGACCTGTGACTTCCTCTAGCCCAAGCCCACTGCTACCACCAGGACTCTGTGTGACATTTGACAAACTGTCGCCAGTTTTATTTATCTTTCTGTCATCTACTGGTTTGCAGGGAGTACTGCTTGATGGTGGGACCCGAGGCTCTTCCAGATCCAACTGGCTTAGCTGTAAGGACATATCCAGGGTACTAGCTTCTATGCTGGACCGTTTAGAGGCCATTCCCTGAGCATCGGTATCAGGGTCACTCTGAAGCCTTCTCAGTATCATGCCATCTGCCCCTTTCACTCGCAACACTTGCAACTTGCATGGTCGTCCATAGAATGTAATGTATAGAAAGTTGCCTGGTAAAACAATCTTGCCATCTAGAAAATAATTTATTGAAAATATATTTATGTTAGCACAAGTTTTCACCCATTTAATGTTTAAATAGCATTTGTTTTATCTATTAACAAATCTACATGACTAAAGAGACTAAATCAAAGAAGGCAGTATTAATAAAATAACTGCCATGAAAAATAAAGGCCCTAATATTCCCCTAATAAGGGAGCACTATCTGGAGATCAAAGAAAAACAAGATGATTCTCTGAAGTGGGGAAGATTCTATCAACTACATTAATAAATAGCCAGGCAGTCTATATTTGATAATAAACTAACCCAAAATGGTACACTTAAACCAACACACCAATATAACATTTCTCACTGGAAAGAGCAAGAGCTCAAGGATTCAAAGTCTCAGTTCTCCCGCTGACTTTGTCCAGACACGGTGAATATTCTTTCTGTTGCTGAACTGCCAATCAATTAATTGGGGAAAAGAATCCCACACCCCTATCTTAATAGGACATTAATTCATTGAGGAGAATATTCTCTATGCCATTTTGAAGAAAACTATCAAGTAGACAACACCTCAAAGACACATTACAGTATATGCTGCTGCCTTGCTTCTTAAAATTTAAAAAAATATTTAAAATATGTCTCACCTAGTTTTCTCAGAAGACAACCAGCCAATTGTTCTTCATTAATATCCACATTTTTGTCACTGTAAAGGTTTGGGGTGGGGAAAATAGAAATAAACATTAAGTACACCAGAAACTTAAATGTAATATAACACATACATAGTTGTAATGCAGACCTAAGGAAAAGCATAATTAGTTTACAACCTGGAAATGACTTACACAATTTTGGAATGACTTACAAATTTCAGCTAGTTCTTATAGCCATGAAAATCTCATTTGTAGTTTGATGTCCTATTGGCATAAATCAATTTTCTTCAAATATAGGGTACTACCTGCTAGTGGATCATAATCATTTCAGTCAATCCTACCCAGCACTTTTTTAATAGAATACAAATGTCAGAATATATCAAACATAGAAAGGGTAAGTATTGCTTTGTAAGACATTATTACACACAAACATCTATATACTTGTTATATACAAGTACATGTGTGCATATGTGCAATCTATGTATATATACGATAGATGTGTATGTACAATGAACCACAATGAAAAATGTTTATTCTTCGTCAGTCAGAAACATTAGAAAAATGCTGACTTTAATTAATTAATCCCTTACCAAACTTGCCTAGCTTGGTGAAGGACTTTTATTAATAGTTTAATTTATTCCCTTTGTATAATTTATAAATTATCTTCCAGGAAAAATAAACCCTATATTGTACTTTATCTGAAGAGGTAGAAATAAGAAAAATGAGAGTGGTACAATGGAAGTTTATTCTAGAGAAAGGGCATGCCTAAGAAAAATGGGAACCCTTTTTTGACTGATAACTATGTCTGCCAGGAAGGACACTGTTTGAGTACAGGAAGCAGGCAACCCTAAAAATCATGGCACTTGTACAGAACCATGTCCTTGGAGAACATGTGCATTTTTCCTTCTTCTCCATTTGTAAGCAGCCCACGTGGCCTTCGGTTGTGAGCTCTGCCAGACATCAGTGGAAGGGGATGATCGAGCTCAGTGAAAGCTGTTTTAGCAGGCCTATCTGTGCCAGAGCTAAGCCATGTCCTCTACTTTCTCAGTAACAAAACCAATACAGTTGATCTTCATTATTTGCAGTTTCCATATGTGCAAATTCACCTACTTGCTAAAATTTATTTGTAACCCCAAAACCAGTACTAGCAGAGCATTCCCAGTCATTCATGGATGTGCGTAAGGTAAGCAAAAAATCTGAGTCACACAACACCTTCTTCTTTCAACTCATCACAGATGACCAGAGGATGGCAACTGGAGATGATGAAGGACAGTGTAATGTAGAGTGAAAGTTCCAGCTCTGGGACCTCACTCTAGCAGCTGTTAGTGACATGGCCTCACTTCTGAACTACCTCTTCCCTTTTGTAAAATGAAGAAAATAGGATATACCAGAATGAGTTGTTTTAAGGATTTAACATTATAATCTATCTAAAATATACATATTTGCATATTTATATCTATATATGCTAAATACATACATATATATATACTCCAAGGAGCAATGGTTCAATATTTGCTAATTCAGTTTTGGGGACAATTTTATAGGACACAATACCACAAATAATGAGAATCGACTGTGTGTTCATGTGAGAAAGAGAAATACAAGGAGAAAATTTAATGAATCAAATCCTATCTAATAAAAGTAATATGTAAATTGACTATACCTCTGCTATACCCACAAGCCATGCCCACCAGCCAATCAGGACCGAGTATGCAAATTAATCCAACCAAGATGGCTGCAGCCACAGAGAGAGCATGAGACTTGGGTTTCCCCAGCAATGGAGGAAGCCAAGCTTTCCGCCTGGCCTGGCCGGCCCAGGCCTCCGTTCAAGGCTACAAAGTTTCAATTATAGAAGATAAATAAATCCCAACAAAAATGGCAGCAGCCACGGAGCTGGAGAGAGCAGGAGGCCTGAGTTGCCCCTGCTGATGGAAGCCAAGCTTCTGCAGCCCTGGCCTCCGCTCAAGGTACAAAGTTTCAATGATAGAAGATAAATAAATCCCAACAAAAATGGCAGCAGCCACGGAGCTGAGGAGAGCAGGAGGCTTGAGTTGCCACAGTCGATGGAGGAAGCCAAGCTTCCGCAGCCCTGGCCTGCCTTGGCCTCCACTCAAGGCTACGAAGCTTCAATTATAGAACATAAATAAATCCCAACAAAAATGGCTGTAGCCACAGAGCAAGCAGGAGGCTTGGCTCCGCTCAAGGCTACAAAGTTTCAATTATAGAAGATAAATAAATCCCAGATACCAGGGCCTCTGCTTGGGTCACCAGGGGGCGTGGCTGGCCTGCAAACCACCACAGGCCCCTCACCCAGGCCGCCCCACGCCCCAAGGGAACCCCCACCCTGATCCAGGACACCCTTCAGGGCAAACCTGCCGGCACCCACCCGTGCACCAGGCCTCTATCCTATCTAATCCTATCTAATGAGAGTATAATATGCAAATTGACCATCACTCCAACACACAAGATGGCTGCCCCCATGTGGTCAAAGATGACTGCCCCCATGTGGACACAAGATGGCCGCCACAAGATGGCCAGCAGGGGAGGGCAGTTGGGAGGGACCAGGTCTGCAAGGGAGGGCAGTTGTGGGTGATCAGGCCAGCAGGGGAAGGCAGTTGGGAGGGACCAGGCCTGCAAGGGAGGACAGTTGGGGGCGATCAAGCCTGCAGGGGAGGGCAGTTAGGGTTGACCAGGCCAGCAGAGGAGGGAAGTTGGGGGCAACCGGGCCTGCAGGGAAGGGCAGTTGGGGGGGACCCAGGCCTGCAGGGGAGGGCAGTTAGGAGTGACCAGGCCTGCAGGAGAGGTCAGTTAGGGGCAAACAGTCTGGCAGGAGAGGGCAGTTAGGCATCAATCAGGCTGGCAGGGGAGTGGTTAGGGGGTGATCAGGCTGGCAGGCAGAAGCAGTTAGGGGAAATCAGGAAGGCAGGCAGGAGAGCAGTTGGGAGCCAGCAGTCCTGGATTGTGAGAGGGATGTCCGACTGGATCGGGCCTAAATGGGCAGTCGGACATCCCTTGAGGGGTCCCAGATTGGAGAGGGTGCAGGCTGGGCTGAGGGACACACCACCCCCACCCCCGCATGAATTTCGTGCACCGGGCCTCTAGTATATATATATAAACTGAAGAGGAAATTATATGTATCCATAAATGCTTAAATTTACTAGTTAATAGAACTCTGAACCTAGTTATACTTAAATTGTCTCTGTTTATTAAAGTCTGAATAAGAGATATTTATAATATGTATAAGAACAGCAAAAACAACCAACTTTGCTTTTAAAAATGAATAGGTGCAAATAAAATCATTTCCACTAGAAGGAGCTCTAAACTTAGTAATGAAATGTTTTAGATATAGTACAATTGAAGGATTTAAGCAGCAAATTAAAATTAATGATTTTTCTTGCTGAAAATTTTCTTGTCTACGCTCTTCTTGCTAACACATTTAAAAGATTTTTTTTAATAAAAAGTTTAAAACCACCTTCCATGGAAAACCTATACATTCCCTCCATAGCATGAAATCATTATCACCTAAGAGTGCTATGCCCTCAAGAGTGATCATCAAAACTCCAGTCAAATGAGTGCTGTGCCTGCAGCCCTGTTTGAAGTCAGTCTGGAGAAGAATCCTGTGCAATCTGAGCAGAAGCACTAACCAACCCACACAAGAACGGGCAAGTTCCTGCCTTCTCACTGAGCCCATTTCCTCATCTGTGAAAGGGGTAGGTAAGGATACCTTGCAGGATGTTTAGAGGATTAAATGAAAAGAAAAAGGAAAGATGCGTGCATGCACATGTGTGTGCTAGTACACAAATGGTGCTCAACACATGTTGTATTTCTTTTCCTTTCTGCTTTTCATCATTTGTTAAATGTTTGTTAAGTGCTTTGAAAACATTTTCCTGTTTTTAAAGGTAAATATATGCCAAAGCTCAAGCTTGGCATCTATAAAAGTAGCAAAAGAGAGGAAAATATTTTAAAATCAAGCTAGATTGGAAAACGTTCTGTGATTCTTACATTAATATAAACACCAGTCCCCAACTGTTACTAGGGTGATATTAAAATTTCAAAAGATGCTTTTTAAAAATAAATTTTGAGATAGGGGGAGGATCCAAGATGGCGGTGTAGGTAAACACCTAAACTGCTGCCTCGCACAACAATTTCAAAACTACAACTAAAAGACAAAAAGGGACCAGGTCTGCAAGGGAGGGCAGTTGTGGGTGATCAGGCCAGCAGGGGAAGGCAGTTGGGAGGGAACCACGGGAAAGCTTGCTGAGTGGAAGTTCTACAACTAGAAGGAAAGAGAAAAGAGCAGTGAGACGTGCACAAGCGCTGAAAAGCTGAGGTACGGACGCGCGCGAATCAGACTGGCGGCGGGCGACTGGGAGCACTGCTTTTTTCAACCCGAAGGGAAACAAGCTCCCAATTACTCTGAACTCCAGTCTCTGGGGAGACGCGGGGGACCCAAACTCCTACGGGGAGAAGCTGGTCTGTCTGTCATTGGGTCGGAAAGTGAGGGTGGCTTGCTTGCAGGGCTGCGCGCAGGAATAATTGTTTATTGCGCTGGGGTGTGGGACACGGGGACGCAGTCGGAGACGCAGAGCCGGCTTACTGGCAGCCATCACTGTTTGCCACGCCCTAGCCTAGTGCTGGCCTGAGACCCCGCCCTGAGACTCCACGCTGCACAATCTACAAACCCACCCAAGCTCCAAGCAGGGGCTTTAGCATATGAATGGCCTGCCCTATCGCAGCTTAACCTAGCAAACTTGCAGCCAGGGTCAGACAGCTCCAAAACCTCCAAACCTCAAGCAAAGAGGAGAAAAACTGTAGTTCTTGCTGTAGCGCCTGCTGGGTGGCCTCAGACAGTAGCTGACCTGCACCCCATTGGAGATCCAGAAGCCAGTGTACCTAGTGGTCAGAGTGAGACACCAGATTTCAACTCCTCACATCCATAAGCGACACATTCAAGAGGCAGACTCAGTGAGCACCAAAGCCCCACTGAAACAAGTCCTGCACCATAAGCGTGTCTCCAGCGCAGCAGTTCTTCCATTATAGACACAGCGGGTCCCCACAGCCAATTGGCCTAGAGGTCAATTCCTCCCAGTGTACCAACAGCAATCAAGGCTTAACTACACCAAGACTTTGCACTCAGCCCACAAAGGGGTGCACCAAGAGCGTCCACCTCAGGTGATTGGGGAGGCTGAACTACTGGCCCCTATAGGTCACCTACCACACAAAGCCACTCCATCAACACAGGGAAGCAGAGACAAAGAAACATGTCACGAATGAAAGAAATGGAGGAAAGCAAAATACTGGACGACATAGAGTTCAGAACCACATTTATAAGGTTACTCAAGAATCTTCTAAAAACCGCCGAGAAACTTGATGAGACCACCGAGGAGCTTAGTGAGACCTTCAAGGACCTTAATGAGAATGCCAAAAAAATGGAAAAAGACCAGTAAGAAATTAAGCATACACTGTCTAAAATAAAGAATATACAGAAACTCAACTGTAGATCAACGTACCCCAAGAATCAAACCAAAGATCTGAAATATGAGAAAACAAAAGCACCCAACCAGAAAAACAAAAAGAAAAAAGAATCCAAAAATATGAAGATAGTGTAAGGAGCCTCTGGGACAACTTCAAGTGTACCAACATCCGAAATTTTGGGGTGCCAGAAGAAGAGAGAGAGCAAAATACTGAAAACTTATTAGAAGAAATAATGACTGAAAACTTTCCCTACCTGGTGAAAGAAATAGACTTACAAGTTCAGGAAGCGCACAGAACCCCATACAAGAGGAATCCAAAGAGGACCACACCAAGACACATCATAATTAAAATGCCAAGGGCAAAAAACAAAGAGATAATCTTGAAAGCAGCAAGAGAAAAACAGCTAGTTACCTACAAGGGCGTACCGATAGGACTGTCAGCTGATTTCTCAACAGAAACTATGCAGGCCAGAAGGGAGTGGCAAGAAATATTCAAAGTGATGAATAGCAAGAACCTACAACCAAGATTACTCTACCCAGCAAAGCTATCATTCAGAGTTGAAGGTCAGATAAAGAGCTTCACAGATAAGAAAAAGCTAAAGGAGTTCATCACCACCAAACCAGGATTACATGAAATGCTCAAGGGTATTCCTTAAGAAGAGGAAGAAGAAAAAGGTAAAGATAAAAATTATGAACAACAAAATGACATCAAATACATACCTACCAACAAGTGAATCTAAAAATCAAGTGAATAAAAAATCCAAAGAACAAAATGGACTGGTGAATATAATAGAATCAGGGACATAGAAAGGGAGTAGACTGACCATTCTCAGGGGGAAGGGGGTGTGAGGGGTGCGGGAAGAGATTGGACAAAAACCTTACACCTATGGATGAAGACAGTGGAGGGGGGTAAGGGCGTGGGGTGGGGTGGAGAATCAGATGGAGGGGAGCTATGGGGGGGGAAAAGGGGAACACCTGTAATAATCTGAACAATAAAGATTTATTTAAAAAAATAAAGTTAAAAATAATAAAAAATAAAAATAAATTTTGATAATATTTTTACATGCAAACTGAATCAAAATCCTATTAGATACAGAATACCCAAGAGGATGGGAGATATGCTTTAATTATATTGATATGCTGCTTCAAACAACTAGTCTTTGGTGAGGAGATATTTAAAAATCTGATAGAAATAACTCTCTCACTAAATTGAATAATCAATGAGTTAAAAAATATACAATCAGCCCAGCCAGTATAGGTCAGTGGTTGAGCATCAACCTATGAACCAGGAGGTCATGGTTTGATCCCCAGTCAGGGCACACGCGAGGTCAATCACCCAATGTGGTGTGCAGAAGACAACTGACCAATGATTCTCTCTCATCATTGATGCTTCTATCTCTCTCTCTCTCTCTCTCTCCCTTCCTCTCTGAAATCAATAAAAATATATTTATTTATATACTTTGCTTGAACAGTCTTAATTAAAACTTATTTCTTGCCTACTCACAGTAGCCTACTCCCTTCTTTACAGCTGTAAAAAAGATAAGAAGCCCTGAGTAGTACACTGCAGAATAAGATGAAAAACATAGTTAAATACCTATCAGCAATAATTCTCTCATCTACATTGTCAGGGCACACTCTAATCATAGGAACTAGAGAGTCCCTAGTCCCTAAGTTACATAGCACTCGTCTAGCTAGCACTCTGTAATACAGGAGGCAACTAGCCACTCACAGGTGGTCAGTCCAAACTGAGATGTGCTATAACTATAACATACACACCGGATATTGAAAACTTAGTTTAAAAAACAGAATGAAAAATATCTTATTAATCGTTTTTTATAGTTATAAGATTTTACACATATTGGTTAAATAAAATATATAATTATAATAAATTTCACGTTTCTTTACTTTTTAAATGTGGTTACTAGAAAAGGCAAAATTACATATGTGGTTCACACTTGTGACTTTCATTATATTTCTACTAGGCATAGGCAACACTGATTCAGTCACCAAAGGAAAAAGCCAAACCTGAGTGCCACGTCCATTTCCTCAGCCTGCAGCACAGCACCCAAAAGAGGCTGTACATGGATGGCGTCACCAACTCTGACACCCACATTCTTCTGTGCTATTTCACTCAGGCCAACCTTGCCTCCAGGAAATCCTGATACAGGCCAGGCTGTATAGACCTGCCCAGAAGAGATAATAAAGATTCACAGAATATCAGTAATTTATAAAGCAGAAAATTAAGCACAGCCAAGTACATGGATCTGCCAACCCCCAAAAGGGTTACAATCTGACACAAGTTACAAAAAAGTTTTATAAATATTACATTTTTGCAAAGATTAGGAATGACCCCACAGTGAAAACAGTGAAAGATCTGAGAGGTGGAGTTAGGAAAAGAGACCAAGGAGAGAAGAAAATGAGATAAAATCCCGAAGGCACGCTGACTATCAGGTAACCCAGCCTAGAGCATAAACTACATCCAAGAAGTAGTGAGGGGCCCAGCACCAGAGTTCCTGGGAACATGGACCTCATCAGACAAATGTTAAGCTCCAGATAGAGAGGGCTGAGTTCACACATTTAGTGTCTTCTCGTCCACAAGACACAGTAAAGTTTTTAAAAATATAAGCCCAGAGGGTGGTGGTGGGGCGGGGGGGAGGTAAGAGATCAACCGAAGGACTTGGATGCATGCATATAAGCATAACCAATGGATGCAAGACATTCGCGAGGGGGGTAGGGCATGTGCCCAGGGAGTAGGGAAGGCCAGGGGAAGGTCAGTGGGGGGGAAAAGGAGACATATGTACTATTTGTAATACTTTAAACAATAAAATAACATTAAAAAAAAGATTTAAAAAAAATATATATATATATGCCCAGAACTATGAAAAGAATGGGAGGCGTGACACCAGCAGATAAGAGATTTCAAAACCTTTCCAGAGGGCCCCAGTGGATGAGAGAACACTGAGTAATAGCAGAGAAGATATGGCAAAGATAGAGGCAGGGGCTGGCAGCAGAGAAGAAAGCCAAGCTGCTGAAAACGGCAACAAGGAGAAACACAGCTGAAACTAGGAAGAGTAATCAAATGTTTGTATAAAAAAGAGATGACTTCATACCCCAAAACAGTATTTCTGTAGAGAAAAGTAACAGACTGGGAAGAATAAGGACAATAAGTGGATGTCTCACTACCTCCCAAGGAAAGATCTCTCTCTCTCCATTATGACATTTAGGGCTATATTCCCACTGTAATCATAGACATCAAAGAAGGGGAAAGTTTACATTGGTGTGAGGGTCTTTAAAATATAGTTTTTCATTTTTCCCTGCTTGTTCTGAAAATTACAATAAAAAAAACACACACCCTCAAATCTTTCCAAACTAAGTAAATGACAAGGACTCTTACCTCTTGTTTTCCATGTAAACTGGTAAGCAGCACTGGTCGGCCGATACTTATATTTGCAGACTTCATAGTGCCAAGTCCAAGTTGAACAAGGGAATTCTGGAACTTTTTAGGAACTTTGTCATCTACCAAGAAGCAAAAGAAAATGATTTTTGCACTATTTTGTCACTGAAGTTAAGGCATGCTTTCTTTTGGAGGAAATAAAAATCCTTTACCAACATAACCACATGAATACACTTACTGTACCCTGGAGAAACCACTGTTGCAGCCCTTCTTACTTTAACAAATAAACTTAAAACCAAATCTTTTGAGGATCCAGACAGTATAAGTGCTAACTAAAAAGTAAAAATAAAAAAGTTGTTTTATGGAGTAGGTATTAGTTTTCATTATTTAAAAAAAAATCTTGCCCTGGCTGGTTTGGCTCAATGAAGGGTCCTGGGTTCAATTCCAGTCAAGGGCACATGCCCAGGTTGCGGGCTCAATCCCTAGTGGGGGGCGTGCAGGAGGCAGCCGATCAATGATTCTCTCTCATCATTGATGTTTCTCTCTCTCTCTCCCTATCCCTTCCTCTCTGAAATCAATAAAAATACATTTAAAAATATAGATAGGTAGGTAGGTAGATAGATAGATAGATAGATAGATAGATAGATAGATAGATAGATAGATAGATCTTGACATCCACTATCCCCAGTAACTAACTTCATGCTTATTGAGCACTTATGTGCCAGATTAACTAATGAGATAGTAAAAGTAATTTCACAAAACCTTCCAGGTTTCACTTAGTCATTCAGCAAATCTTTACTATGCGATAGACACTACACTAGACACTGGGGATACGGAAGTAGACACAGTCCTTGGCTTTATGTCGCTGACAATCTAATAGGATAACAGAGTTATAAACCGTCACTGAGCCCTAGCCAGGTGGCTCAGTTGGTTGGAGCATCGTACAGTACACTGAAATGTTGCGGGTTTGATTCCAGTTCAGGGCACATTAACTAGATTGCAGGTTCCATCCCCCATTGGGGCCCATATGAGAGGCAACTCAGCGATGTTTCTCTCGCTAACATTGATGTTTCTTTCTCTCTCCTTTCCTATCTCTCTAAAAATAAATTTTAAAAAGCATATTCTCAAGTGAGGATTTTTAAAAAATCACTGAATAACTGCATAATTATAAACAAAGATTAATGCAATAAAAAAATGACGCAGAATGCTAGAAAGCCTTTAATGTGGGATCTGATCTCATTTGGAAGAATAAGAGAAAGCTTCTCCAAGGAAATATTGCTTCAATTCAGATCTGAAGGAAGAGTAGGAATTAAATGAAGAGGAAAAAAGATAATTCTGAGCAGAGAACAACATGTCCAGAGATCGTGGGCAGAAGGGAGTACTGTGCATCAGAGGGAAGAGGACAGGCAGAGAGAGTGGTGGGAGAAAAGCCACGTAAGGAAGGTCAAGACCATTCAGGGCAGCAGGTGATATCAAGCTGCTGGTCTTTATCCAACAGCAACGACAGGACAGTGAGGGGTGAAATGAGGGTTCATGACAGGATGTTCATTTAAAAGACCATTCCAGCTGCAGAGCAGGAAGTAAATGGAAAGGCTGATGTAGTAAGCAGTCCAGATGAGAGAGGATAGTGTCTGGATTATGACGGAAGCAATGGAACAGAGTGAAAAACAGCAATGTGGGAAATATTGAGGTCATAAGCAGGACTTGGTGGTGGACTGAATATTGGAGACAAGAGGTGTCATACATGACTCCTAGGTTTCTGAATAGGAGTTCTTGAGATCAGTCTTGAAGTAACTTTGAAAATTCCAAGAGAAGAGATATAGCCCAGTGCTATTTAAATTGTAGTTGGCAAACTATTTGCTTCTGGTTCCTGATAAGCACAGAAAATAAGAATAAATGTTTAGAAGCTTTTATTTATTTTTTATTTTTTAATATATTTGTATTGATTTCAGAGAGGGGGGAGAGGGAGAGAGATAGATAGAAACATCCATGATGAGAATCATTGATTGGCTGCCTCCTGCACACCCCACACTGCAACCCAGGCATGTGCTCTGACCAGGAATTGAACCCTGACCTCAACCACAGATAGATGCTCAACCACTGAACCACGCCAGCCGAGCTTATTGTATTTTTAAAACTGTGCTGATCTGTGGCATATCTTAAGTTTTAAAATCTTTCCTATAGAGTTGGAGAAGCATTGGTCTAGAGCAGTGGTCGGCAAACGGCGGCTCACGAGCCACATGCGGCTCTTTGGCCCCTTGAGTGTGGCTCTACCACAAAATACCACATGCAGGCGCACACGTACAGTGCGATTGAAACTTCGTGGCCCATGCGCAGAAGTCGGTTTTTGGCTCTCAAAAGAAATTTCAATCGTTGTACTGTTGATATTTGGCTCTGTTGACTAATGAGTTTGCCGACCACTGGTCTAGAGCAGCAATTTTCAACTAGCCTGCCACAAGAATTTTTAAAGCATGCCTACTTAGGGGTACTGACCTCTTTTCCCTTAGACCAGTGGTTGGCAAACTGCGTCTCGCGAGCCACATGCGGCTCTTTGGCCCCTTGAGTGTGGCTCTTCCACAAAATACCACGGCCTAGGCGAGTCTATTTTGAAGAAGTGGCGTTAGAAGTTTAAGTTTAAAATATTTGGCTCTCAAAAGAAATTTCAATCGTTTTACTGTTGATAATTGGCTCTGTTGACTAATGAGTTTGCCGACCACTGCCTTAGACTGTCAAATTTTTAAAAAAAATGACAACAGCCAACCCAACAATAGCTGTCCGGTGTGAATGAATCAAAATCATACCAATTTTTTGGTCAGACTGGCAAAAAACATATTTTTGGTATGCTGAAGAATTTTAATAGTTTATGTGTGCCATGAGATGAAAAAGGTTGAAAATTGCTGGTCTAGAGGACAAGTAAATCAAGACTGAGAAATAGTATAAACTAGAAATATAAATCTGAAAATGCTGAGGACATAGATGGGTAAACTCTGGGCAGCGAATAAACTTGCCAAAGAAAGATTTATAAAGACAAGAAGAGCTTTAGGACTAAGAATTGAGGAACTTCAACTTTTTTTAATCCTCACCCTAGGATATAGTTATTGATTTGAGAGAGAGGAAAGGGGGCGGGAGGGAGGAACATGGATCATTGCCTCTGCACGTGGAACCCACACCTTTTGGTGTGCAAGACAATGCTCTAACCAACTGAACCGCAGGACAGGGCGAGGAACTAACTTCACCATTTGGAAGAAGATGAGCCTGGAAAGAAAACCAAGTACCGACAAAAGGTAGAGGTGAAACTAGAAAAGTCTGACGAGGCGTCAAATGAAGAAGTCAAGTGCTTCCAGTTGGAGGACATGGTGGCTTCCTGGCCGAAGCTGCGGGGAGGTCAAGCGCAGTCAGCGACGGCGGCGGGGTCAGTGGCCCGGGCAGCTCCGCGGGGGCGGGGGGGGGGGGGGAACGAACATGAGTGGAGGTCTAGCAGGCACGGCCCCGGAGCAGAGGGGCCGAAGGGCGGGGGAGGGGGGCGCAGGGGGACAGGGCGGGAAGGGAGGGTAAAGGAGGCGCGTTTGAAGCCGGCGCCGAGCGCACTGAAGCGGACGGGGAGGACCTGCCTGGGGACAGGACGCACTGTTCCCCAGCCCCCGGGAGACAATGACTCTAAGACGAGAGCCTAGCTTTAGGGCTGCCTTTGGGGTCCGCGGGAGACAGACTCACGTCCTGCCACCGGTTCACTCTGCCCCACTTTTCAGGGCTTTGCCGATCAACGACCTTTCAGGCAAACCCGTCCTCCCAGCTCCTGGGAGCTGAGACCTGGGGGGCTGGCTCGGAGGTCGTCTGGGCTCAAACGTGTAGCTGAGGAATCTACAGAATGGGCACAATTAACCCCGCACCCGCACCCCAGGGAGTCCGCGAGGATTAGACCTGACGGGGACACGCAATGAAGAGCTGCCCCTGAAATCAGAGCCTGCGCGGCCGTGCAAGAAGCAGCCACCTTTCCGTCCCGAAGGCGCAGGGGCGCCACTCAGGAAGGGTGTCCCCATATCTTGACTGAACTGGGCTCAGTGTTTCGTCCTCTATGCAGGCTAGGTAGGCGCAATGTGGCCGCTAAATATGTCGTCCATCTTACACGAGGCAAAGTTGTCCCAAGTGCAACTTGGCAATTCAAGGCAACAAAAGGGACCGTTGAGTCAGTCACGGAGAGGGCACTTGTGCCTTGCCCGAGGCGCGCGTGGCCCCGAGCCCCTCACAACCCGGTCTCGCCCACCCTTCATAGCGCCGCGCCTCCAGGCCCACCGCCTGGTCTCCAACCCCTCAGGTGGCGCCCCCTCCGCCTCTGGCCGCCCTCCCAGCCACTCTCACCCTTTTCTAGGAAGTTGATCACCGCCAGAGTCCCAGTCGCCGCCGCGAAGCCGGCTTCGGGACAAGCAGCCGAGGCCCCCGCAGGAGAGCGAGCCGTGGAGGGCGAAGGCGAACCCCTGTCGGAGCTCCGGTTGGACCGTTTTCTGTTCTTCTTGGAAGACATGATCCACAGGCAGCCTGGAAGTTGAAGCAGTGAAGCCGGCTCAACGTGCGCGCTTTACTGTGGGAAAAACTTCCGGGGCAGAAGTCAGCGAGGCTCCACCCCCGCGCCGAAATTCCCGGAGTGAAGCGCAAATGGAGAGGCGGGGAAACCAACCGTCTTCAGAACCTGAGGTCTTTGAAGAGGTCGAAGAGGTTTTTCTGTAAAGGAAAACGGATTAGGTGGATGGAAGCGTCCTTTAGATTGTACATTCCTGAAAGACAGGACTTTTTCGTAACCCATTCGTCTTCCCCATCCCTGAATATCTGTGCGTTGAATTAAACTATTATGGGGAGGGGAATAGTGGAGGGAAAGTTTCTCTTCGTTTTTCTGGAGCCGGGCATACTCCTGAGAGGAGCTGGTGGACAGGACTTCGAGGTCTCCTGGGTATAGCGCTGCAAAGTGGTAAGCCCAGCTCAACTCTGAGAAGCCTGTGCGGCTCTCTTCTCGGGTTTACGGTAGCGCCTCCTCCCCGCAGCGCGTGGGCGGGGCGATTTGGGGGCGAAACGTACGGCGGGCTTGGGCCGGCACGGGGATGTTGCCCCTGCGGAGCGGGGGCTATCTGCGCGCGGTGCTGGCCCGGGCCCGAGGCACCAAGCTCTCAGCTGCGCCCTGCAGGGCCTCGGGCGGCTTAAGTGGTGCGCGGGATTCCCCCGCCGAAGCCGGCTGGCTGCGGGGCGAAGTGGACAGATTCGGGGGCGTCTCGGTGCGGCTGGGCGCTCTGGACCGCCTGGACGCTGCCACCTTCCAGAGGGGCCTACATGGCAAGTGCCTGGGCCGAGGGTCCCGGGCTCCCCGGCTCCCATCGAAGTAACCGAGACCCACACGCCTCCGCCTGTCGGGTACCGAGCCCGGAGGGCGCGCGTGATCGCACCCGCCTCCCTGGTTCCCCGGCCCTTTGCTGGGAGGTCTCTGAGACGGTTGGGGAAAATGGTGACGATCACAGGCTCTGGGATCAACAGCCCGAGTTTCTGGTCCACCTTCCAGCGTGTGACCTTCACCTTGGGCAGGTTCTGTAAACCTCCATTTCCTCTTGGGTAAAACCGGGTAATAGCTGCGCATGGAGTCGCTGAGGGTTAAGTTGGATCAAGAACATGACGTGCTTAGCACGGTGTTGCCCATAGTTAGCGATCAGTAGATCTTGTCAGTATCATCACTTTATTATTCACTGCCTTGCCGGGCTCTTTGCCCAGACTCTCATACACGTGGTGGACAGTGAGTGGACCAGAGGTTCCCAGTGGTCATATTTGCACTCAAATCGGATCAGGGGCTGTGGCGTCAGGAACTAGAGTTTGCCGGTGCTTAACAGAGGACAAAGCTTTTGTGATTAATCAAGGAGGGCGTGGGTGGCTTGCCTTCAGTGAGAAAACTCCCCATTCTCTTAACCTTGAGCCTGGTGATAAGAAGGAAAAGTTTGGAAGGAGGAGCCTTCTTCATTTTGAGAGAAGCCTTGATTTGGTGAGCAGCCAGTTTTTCAAACTGCCCCTGAGGCTCCTTATCATCAGATTGAAGGTAGTCCATGGAAATGCAGCCAGGGATAGAGCCTCAGACTAACCGGAGCTTCAAATAATCTGTCCTGTTGAGCAATATAGCAAGTGAGCATCCATGTAAATATAATCGAGCTGGGTTTTTGTTTTTGTTTTTTGAGAATCTCTGTAAGAGTTTATTTGAGCCAAACTGACTCTGTCTGGGAGCAAGCTCTCAAGTGCTCCTATTTCTTTAATCATCTTTATTCCCAAACTACTTCTCATTTTTTCTCCTGCTTGTGAATAATTGCTGACTCCAGCAGTACCACCCGTAGGAGAGTCAATGTTCATTCTCTAAAAGGTGTACCGATGTGTGGGCAGATACAGGTACTTACTGCACACACTTGTCAATAGTCAGTGACGGGACAGGTAATGCAAACAGGAAGGAGGCTGGGTTTGGAGTCACACATCCAGGTTTCAAGTTCCAGGCCCTGCCACAAGCTTCCGCGGGCATTTAGGCCTTTCACCATGGAAAGTATTTGCCTCTTAAGTTGCTTATGTGAATAATGCCAGCCCAAATTACTGGATAGATGTGGTGATCCAAGATAAATTATATGAAACTTACTTATAAACTCAGAAGTGCCATATACTTTTTATTTTTTAAATAAATTCTATTGTATTTAAGTGCTAGACACTGTTTTAAGGACTTTACAAATACTAATTTCCTTAATCCTCATAACAGCCGTGGGAGGTAGGTACAATATTATCTTCATTTTAAAGATGATGGGCCGAAACCGGTTTGGCTCAGTGGATAGAGCGTCCGCCTGCGGACTGAAAGGTTCTGGGTTCGATTCCGGTCAAGGGCATGTACCTTAGTTGCGGGCACATCCCCAGTGGGAGGTGTGCAGGAGGCAGCTGATCAATGTTTCTCTCTCATCGATGTTTCTAGCTCTCTATCCCTCTCCCTTCCTCTCTGTGAAATATCAATAAAATATATTTTTAAAAAAATAATAAATAAATAAAAATAAAGATGATGGTACTGAGGCACAGAGAGATTCTAACTTCCCCGGGCTCTGGAATCTATTCTTATTGCACTGAACTGCTTCCTAGAGCTACTGCTGGTTCTACTGTTTCTGAGTAAAACAAAACTGAATAGCATTTCCTATAAAGAAAAACCGAAGTCATCTGAGGATCACATGCACCCTGTGTGTGTCACTGTGTTAGCCACACTGACTACAGAACTTCCTAGAACTTGCATACTTTATTTAAAAACAAAGTTATATTTTATCATCTTGAAATTTGTAAATTAAAAAATCAAATGACAATCGAACTCTTAAAGAGTAACTAGGCCTTCCGGTTTGGCTCAGTGGATAGAGCGTCTGCCTGCAGACTGAAAGGTCCCAGGTTCAATTCCGGTCAAGGGCATGTACCTTGGTTGCAGGGCACATCCCCAGTGGGGGGTGTGAAGGAGGCAGCTGATCAATGTTTCTCTCTCATCAATGTTTCTTACTCTCTGTCCCTCTCCCTTCCTCTCTGTAAAAAAATCAATAAAATATATTTTTAAAAAAATAAAATAAAAAATGAAAAAAAAGAGTAACTAGAAGCCCATAATACTCGTTTATAAAGATTAAGACTTGTGACAGGCCTTCCAGTTGCTGTGGCAACATGGGTCCACCTGAGGCCCTGCTGCTGAGAATACAGAGGCCCAAGGAGCTGCTGTCCCTCGAGGCCGATGGACCCATAGGGAGGGAACTGATCTTAATGTTTGTCATGTTGCTCCCCCGGCCCTACATTATTTGGAAATAAAAAAAAGGTAATTTTATTCTCAAAAAAAAAAATTTAAAACGTAGGTGTTAAAAGAAACATTAAAATGGCATTTTAAGTCAGTTTTTTTGTTCGTTCTACAACTATTGATCATCAGTTATGTGCCAAGAATTGTCTCTGGTGATATGAATATAAAGGTCATCACTGTACTGCGTATTCACAAGGAATTCGGTCTGGTGGGGAAATCACATAAACAAGGTCGTCGTGATAATAAAACATGGTAGTTGCCGCGATGCTGGTATTACCAGGACATTTTGGGATCCCCGCCCCCATAGCTAACTAGTAAGGGAAGTGGATGCTTAAAATGGCTTCCTGGAGGAGGTGACACCCTAAGATGAGTTCGAATTCATTTCGTTCCTCTCACTGGCAACCACTGACGCTATTTTATCTTCTCCATTGTAGCTGCAATACAGCAGTGGCGATCGGAAGGCAGAGCAGCGGTCTGGCTGCACGTCCCCATCCTGCAGAGCAGATTTATTGCCCCGGCCGCCGCACTGGGCTTCTGCTTTCACCACGCAGAAGCGGACTCATCCACGCTGACCCTGTGGCTGGGACAAGGGCCCAGCAGACTTCCAGGATATGCGACACATCAAGTGGGAGTTGCGGGTCAGTTTCTAACTCAAGACCGTCAACATTAACTTTTTAAAGGTTCCCCCAATTTCTTACTTCGTACAGCTTGAGCGATGGTGTATCCTTGTGGAAAATTTTGTTGAAATGATTATCCTTGGGACTATTGCTAGTGCTTTGAATAGAGGAAGTCTGCCCTGTGAATCAGCACGTGGCAGCTCTGAGCACAAGCAAGTTAAGCATTTTGTTTTCCAAAGGATGTGTTTGAACGTGTTTCACACCCATGTGAACTTCACTACTCAAATAGTAACACTGAATGGGGACCAGGCAATAAGTTCATTATGGCAAAACATATTAGTACTAATTATGTAAATATGTAGAATAAAAGATAACAAGGTTGAATTTAAGATAAAGCAAACCAGCTTTTTAATGTTTTGAACATTACTTCTTAAAGACATTTACATTTAGTTATTGTGCCAGTTTCTTAAAATAACATAATTTAAATGTATTCTAGAATTTCAAAGTTACTGATTAGCTTTTTTTTGAGAGAGTGGAAGGGATGGGGAGAAAGAGAGAGAGAAACATCAATTGGTTGTCCCAGGACCCTTTGGCCCACAGGCCAGCACTTATCCATTGAGCCAAACCTGCTATGGCCAGCCACATAGTCTTAAGAAAAATCTTGATTTAGGTTAAGACAGGTTCTCAAATTGTGATGTTCAGAATAATCACCTAGAAAACTTGTAAAACAGATGCTGGGAATGACTCCCAAGAATTTTTTTAAGAAGGTCTGAGGTTGGGCCTGAAAATTTGCTTCTCTAATAAGTTCTCTGCTGCTGCTGCTGTTCTCTTTGAGAATCAGGGTTAAGAACATTCCTAGATTTCCAGAAAAACTAAAATAGTAAAGAATCCTCATGACCTAAAATAAGTGAAAGCAGTAATACATTAATTAGTAATGTAATCAATAATAATTTTATTTGTCTTCATATAATTTACAAGAGGTTTTAAAGGTAGCTTGTACCTTTGAAATCATTTAAAGGAATTATTCAAGGATCTCCAATGTTTTCTCTGTCCATGGTCTCAAGCACAGGCACTCAGAAACTTTCCATTTGGTTCTGCTTCACAAGACTACTTGAAAAATTTGATGAAAGCCTCACACTTCATTAGGAAGTCATACGAATGATTGTCCATTCATTGGTACAGACTAAGAGTTTCCACATATTATTACAGAATTGGTACTATGTGCATAAAGAGTATTCTACGAAAGACTTGTTTCTATCTACGTACTATATTTTATATTGGAGTTAAGATCTACCACAGGAATTTGGGGAATGAGATTCTGGAACCTGACAAAAATCGTGAATAAGTAGGATTTGAAGTGGCTATTGGGGATGGGGACAAGATAATGTAAGAATATGGTCTGGAAAGGTACAGAGTTTTTAGGTGAAGAGAAAATAGTTGACATTTGTTGCTATAAGCAACAAAAGTGGGTGTGGCTGGTAGAGGGGATTAGGACCTAGAATATGCCACTTTAGGTCATACTTTTAGTATTTTAAGTTGAAGACAATGGAGAAACAGCAGATGTAGGAAGAGTTCTGTGCCACCTTTCTACCTAAAAGTAGAGCATAAGTTTCTTGTATCAGGAGGAGGAGAGCGTTCTTATCCCCGGAGGTGCGAGTTGACACTGAGAGGAGTCTGGGCAAACACACTGACATGACCTTTGTATTCTATCAGTTTCCCCCAGATGCTTTCTAGCCCCTTTCCCATAATTTACCTCCCCTAGTCCAAACCCACAATTTATCGCTCTTTGTTAAAATGGTAACTACTTTTCTGGAGATTTTCTTTCTATGAAGTGCTCCACTCCTACTCCAGGCCACATAAAAATATTAACATTAAATAAAATGTATATTTTTCTCCATTAATCTGTTTTCTGTCAATTCCATTCAAACTCCCCAGATCTAGAACCTAAGTGGGTAGAGGAAAATTCTTTCATCCCCTCAGAGCCTTTAAACCCATTGGCTTCTCTTCCTGCATACTCTTCCCTAGGGCTTTAGAGGTGAGTCTTCTGCTCAAATACCTCCTCAGAAACACTCCTGGCCTTTCTGTCTAACACAGAGTCCTCCCATATGTCAGTCCCATCATCCTTTGTCCCTTTATCTAGCTGTTTTCCTTTATAGGACTTCTGCAATTATTTCATTTACTTAGATTCCCCCACAATAACATAAACTCCATGAAGGCAGATATTTTATCTCTTGTTCACCACTGTCTCCTCAGGTTAAAGACAGTGTCTGGTATAAAGTCAGTGCACAATAACTATTTCTTGAATGAGTGTTTGGATAGATATTTAGATGGAAACCCTCTGAGAACACAGCTATAGTGCGGTGAAGGGGCTGTGTTGCCATGACAATGACTGCTGCAAACCAGGCCCACTGGAGGTCAGTCTTAGAGCAGCCTGAACGTGGACAGTCAAAATGATGCCACTCATGGGGTTACTGTGAGGAATGCCTGAGGTAATGTACAGAAAGCACGTGCACAGTTCCTGACTAATGCCAATAATATACTAAATAACCTCTGTTTAATCTCTGATCTCTTCAGGTTTAACCTTTGTATTGTGATCAGCAGGGGCCACTCATATTGTGCTTTAGCACTGCTCAGTTTGTCTTTGGAATATTTTGCTCATGTTTGTAGTGAATTCATTAGGGAAAAGCTCAATCTGAGTAATCACAAATTATTAAAATTTAAGAGTAGGATTCCTTGGTCTTTCTTTGGCATTTTATCCTTTGTAAAGTCCAATTAAATTATAGTTTATGTTTTCTAATAGAAGCCAACATTAATATTAATTATATCTCAGTGGTTTTCCTTATTGCTTAAAAATACTAAAATGTGTTTTCATTTCAGAGAAAATTGCTCTTCCTGTGTTCCACATACCTACCCCCTTCTATATTTTATCTCCAGATAGCATGTGTCACTTTCTCATGTTCTATATAATTTACTTTTTGTTTGCCATCTCCTCTTACACACATATACCCAAACACACACACACACACAACTTGTGAACCCCATTGAGGATAGGGTGTTTTGTTTTGTTCACCACTATATCCCTATCACTCAGAAAAGTGCCTGACACATAATTGGAGCTCAATTCATATACTATATATAGATC